>NC_066349.1:3061600-3686321 GCF_024516045.1 Bombus affinis | reverse complement strand
TACACGGTGTGCAAGGACACAATGTGCACGGCCCCAATGTGTTGTGCTTAAATAAATCAATAAATATCGCAGAGAGAGATAAAGTCAACTCGCGTCCAAGTATACCTTTCGCTTGACGTCTCCGCTTGCAATCGAAGTCCAGCCTTCGTCCCTGAAGCTTTTTCCGGTGATGCTGAAAACAAAAAGGGATATCAATTCCCGTTCACGAATACATGCACTTTTCCCCTCTTTCTTTCTTTCTGTCTCGTCGCGTATTCTTGTCGCGTTAAACTGGGACAACGCTACTCAACGAGTCAAGAAGAAAAGCCAACTTTTTTTAGTAACCAACCTACCATCACTTCTTTCAAGTCTTTGGTCTGCAAATGATGCAGAGGCTCCAGGAAGTTTTGTTTAATGTTGTCGTCCAGAGAATATTTCACGTCCGCCATCTGCTTCATTGCCTCGCCCATTTCAACCAGAGCCTGAGCTGTGAACAGAAATTAGGAAAGATTAATGAGCCGAATGTTTACTTGTACTTAGATGCATAATTTATGCGTCTGTTCTACTAGTTTCTTCGTTAGGTATGCAGTTACGAAAGTTATGGGTTGAGATGCGAATGTCCTCCGAAAATTAAAGTAGCGGCACAGTTTTTTGATGATAGGAGGTGAATATGAATGTTTTAAAATAACAATTAATTATTAATTAAGTCTAACTATATGAACTGAATAAACGTACCGAAAATACTATCCTCTCCCAATTTCTTTCCATAAATAAGCATGCAATCGCCGAGAACACCTTCTGGTTGGGGGTAAGTCGAGGCTTTTGCCTGACCGCTGAGCTTACTGATGCCCTTGACCGCGGCCATCTTCGCTCTTGCAGTTGGATTTGGCTGAAGGAACTCTTTCGTTTTCATTTGTAACTCCTCTACCAGCTCATACGTGACATCCGTTTTCTACGATCAAAATTATATCATACTGTACGTTAGCTTAAATGATATTACATTATCAAATTTCTACTTTTATTTCGTTTTCTTATTTTCTTTTCCCTAAATTCTATTTCTACATAATATTTCAAAGTACATAAGGAGTTCATTTATTTGAAGTAAAAGAGATGCGAACAAATTTCATCAAGAAGGTTTCATTGGCGAGAAGATTGATCGAAGGTTAAAGGCGATGCAACAAGAACACTTTCCGGAAACCTTAAAAATGTAGAAACGTGTACTCACCCTCTCCATATCCATGAAGTCAACGTCGAGCTTGGTTCCTTCCGCTCCGCCCATCTTCTCTGTCATATACTGAAAATACAAATTTCATTAGAATTAAATAATAAGATTAAACATTATAATTTTACCCTTCAAATAGTATTGTTGGATTATGTATGTACAACTATTGTAACTTATGTTAAATTGCTGAAACTTAGCATATCTAATTTTATTTTATATTTTACATTCTTCAAATTCAATAATCTAATTCCAAATTGTTATGGTTGCCTGTGATCCAATAATACCAGTTAAGAGTTAAGCACAGTCGATCCGTGGTAATTCGAAAATCATGACAAGATTACATTTTGTTTATTCAGGAAGCCTTCAAATTCATGAAACATAAAAACCTTAAAATCTGCAGGTACACGCGAAAATAACAAATGTTGTTATTTGCTTTTCGAACTGAAGACCACAGGAATAATTTTAAAATTCTATGTTTCTAACTCTAACTTTTTAACTGTTTCTGGGATTAAATATATGTTTTTATGGATACAGACGAGCATTTATAACTCGAAAATGTCTATAAGATTACAGATTTATCTATTATAAAATTTATATGAATGAAAAATGTCTCATATCATGACAAATCTTTAGTGTTTTTTATAATAATTCACAAAAGAGATCATAATGCAAAAGCATGAATGGATGAGCGTAACTATTTTTCCGAAAGTAATCCTTGGTTTTACCGTAAATAATTAAAGGAAAAGACTCTTAAAATACGTCTGCAGTAATGTGCTTGGAACTTATAAATAACGGTGTAATGCAGAGTTACTTAAATAAATGCAAAGTACATTTGCATTTATCGTTACTGAAATAAATGCAAATTACATTTGACTTACATGTGACCATCACTGCAAATTATTAATTTCACAATAAATAATGTCGACTACTAATTACTGATAAATAGAATTTAAAGAAGTTATGAAACACACTTCTTTAATGTCTTTATTAGAGAAATTTTTATTGTTTTTAACTTTATATGTGAGAGATTGAATACTTGAAATTTTATAATTTAGCAATTTTTTAATAGGTAAATTAATAACGAGTTTTTCATTAACTTAATCAAGTTTCACGATCTTCGCCTCCTCTCGATCTTGTTTCCTTATAATTACGTATATTACGTAAATATTCTCTGACACATTTAATAAAATTTTTCTTTTATTAACTTCATTCTATGAATGTTTACTACACTTTTATTTACACTTTTATTATATAATACATTATTTAATGTATTATATAATACATTATTTAATGTATTATATAATAAATTATATAATAACCGGCAACATTAATGCATGTCATATATGTATACTCATTATTGCATATTTTTATTAAATGTATAAACGAACATTTGATTAAAAATAAAAAAGAACTTCTTTGAACTGATTATAATTATGCAGGAACTGAATATTATTTGCGCATATTTTTAATTTCTTGAATAATACTCGTTAATTCATGTTGATTACTAAATAATACAAGAGAATTTATATTACTTATTTTTCGTAAAAATCACAAATTTTTTACTCTTGTAAGTTGAACGCAATGTCAATCAATTCCTTATTATTTTCAAACATTTATTTTTATTTTCATAATCTATAAAAAGAAAATATTAAAAAAAAAAACAAATTTTTGTATTATTTCCCATCTTTTTAACGCTGCTTTAATAAGTAGTATAATTTCTACTTTAATTATCACGCTCTCTTTCATATTTTCTCTATCAATTATGTTTCAGGAAATTGATTGTACATAAACGAGCCGGATAAGTTGGTTAAATGAATTTCTAAAGCAATAACAAAGTTACGAAGAACAATAATTATCTTCTTCATGATATACTTAAAACTGCATTTAAAATCTTCATAATGTGTCTCCAATCATATCTGAAACCTCAATGATGTACTTTACAATTTGTTAAACTTAGTTGATTTAATTTAGCTTAATTTAGTCTGTTTAATTTTCAAACTGTAACTTTCGTATCAATTTTCTGCCTAAAATTGTAACTGGTTAGAAAAAGCAGTTGGATTTATAGAAATTACATTTAGCATATTTTTTACACTTATCAATTTATTAAAATTAATCAACTTTATAATATTTTTGTTAAAAGTTGTATTATTCTTGACGTAACGCAAACTTATCTCTATTAATCAGAAATAGTGAAAGTAGGAAGAGTGAGGTCATTTTTCGTTTCGACCGGGTGAATGATCCGCAATTCTTATTTTTAACTAGCATATCAAATATTTAACATTATCTAACATGAACATTTTCGGTTTGTAACCGTTCACTAAAAAATAAATACTCATTGTTTTGTTTTTCTTGTATTTTCATATCTCATATTATATAGACATGCTTTTCATTTTATTCGATTTTTGCTCGTTAAATTCACCTTTGCTATTTGAGGAGAAGGAAGTACGTCAATTTAATCGCGCGATAGATTTCAATAGATTTCAATCTCTTGCTTTTTATTATTGTGTTCTATTGCTCGCAACGTTATACATTTGAATATGCAAGTTTATGTTAATGTTATTCAAGAACTTTTGTTCGATAATAAAAACAGTGGAGATATTTGTATTATACAGATACGATACAAAATGTATTTGTATAATATGACGATTAGATAAATCTAAAATGGAAACAGTTATATTAATAACTCATATAGCATAGACTTTGATTATGTAATGAATTAATAGTTTCAAATATCTTTGTTTAATATTGATTATTGATTATTATGCGGTGATAATTGCATGATAAAAATAGTTAAATATCGGTCGAGAGTTCCTTCGTACTAGTTGCCAAGATTTCAGAGGTATACATCACTTTAGATCAATTGACAACGGGTATTATTGATCCGGAGAGCCTATCGGTTCTGGCAGTGGTATTTTCTTCCCTTTTCAAACATCTTACCATACTGCATATATCCTTTGCCCTCGCCTCTGACCTACGGGTATCTCTCGTTCATAGGAAATCTCGTTTCATCTTTCAAGATCATCTCGGTTTACGAGCAATTAACCAACATTGACCAATCGACTATCACTATATATGTGCTCGAGATTTCTACGATGCTCTCTTTTATGACGACAGACGGGCCAGTTTCCGGTTGTCCATCATATCCGGCCTACAAACGAGCTTTCTAGAGCGGTTATATCTTTTTATCCCTTAAATATATCGTTTCAAAGTTGGACATTACGGAAGTGAAATATTTTTATTATTTATTCAAATGATTATACAAATATAATTTCTATTTCATTCGTTATTTACTTCACTTATTTTAATCCATCTAAAAGTTCGAGAAGATTTTCTTAATAAATACATTTCGTGCCATTCCTTGATCTTCTCTCTTACTTTGCATATATGAATAAAGATTATCACGGTGGCTTAATTCTTTTCATTTGAGAAACATGCAAGTAATTTCAATGAAACGGGAACGTATGAATGAGGATTGCAAACATTACTACGCGCCCTTTCGCAATAACAAGCAAAATATTCTACACATCTTTTCTCGAGGAAGATGAATCGTCTACAATGTTTGAAACGCGAAATGAAAGCAATTCATTTTACATAATAACAACGAATATCGCATCGCGAACCCACCCACAATCTTTCTTTCTCTTCTCGTTTTTGTTCAGCTCTGTTTAATTCGAAATTATCTTCATTCTACTATTCCATATAATGAATATAATAGAATTTCAAACAACATCGCAAGAGTGTTGTTAATCACATGTGTACTTTAATTCTTTTCCTATTGAACAATTCGTAATTTATAGGTAGCATTTCTATTCTTGTATTTTTATATGTGAGATTCATTTGCATAATGAATAAGTTAAAAGTCTCTCATTTTTATGAAGTTATCCCGAGATAACTCTGGAAATAAATAATATCATATCCATGTTTGCAGAAAGTCTAAAAAACTAAAACCACTTCACCGTTATTAACTTTTAATCTTATAATTATAGAAGCTTTCGGTTTAAAGCTAAGTTGAAAATCGTTTATTTCTATTAAGTGATCGCGTAACTTAATATAGCAAATCTAAGATAATCGCGAATATCGAGTCGTCTGTAATTGAGTCGGAAGTTATAGACGAGAGCAACACTATGTCGGGATCCTTGAAAAGTGTAAAAGCCAGGCAATACGATTATTTGACGAAAGTTCCATACGACCGTGACCTATATTTAACAGTGACCTACTTGTGGAGCGGCATCACACGCAGAAACATAGGTAGCGCACCGTTGCCGATTACATGTTGTCCTAGAGTAGATCTGACCCACATCCGGTAGTTGCAATATTACATACTGTTTGATTCGAATTTATGCACCGATTATATTGTAATGCTCGCGACGTTACAACTGCCGATGAAATATTCTGAGAATGGTTACCATGAAAATCCGGCTTCAAGGAATTATTCGGTAAATACAGTTACTCGCGTTAAACCTTTCCTTACAGCGCACATGGCTGGCTTTTGCACGTTTATTGTTAAACAGTTTTTTTTTTAGAATTAGGATACAATATAAATAACGTTAAGCTAACGTACAAATTTCAAGTAGTAAAGAATAACAAAAAATAAAAACAGATAACTTATAATTTTTCAACTCCGCTTATGAAATTTTATTTGTTTTGTTATCAAGTTTGTTACTGTTGTGCACGGATAAATTCTTATTGATACTGGCAGCTTTTATAACTTGTCATTATAAATAGTATTAATAATAATAGTATTAATAATATTTAGTATTAATAATATTTAAAATAGTATTAATAATATTTCGATCGTGCGCAAACGAGTTCATTTCTTGTAAATCTTCTTCGTTTACGAAGGACGAAATACATTGACGTTAAGTACGAAGAAATCTTCCTCATATCCTTCCTTATAACCTTCTCTTTAAAGTGCACATGACTGCGAGTATATTTCCTCTACTCGCCACGAATATTCACTTTGGATAAAAAAAAAGGGTTAGGATAAGATAAAAATGTAACCTCGACCACTGAAGAAATTAACAGATGTACAGATAGCTGGTTTGTTCCAATCTCTTTCCTCGAAGGAACTACATTATTAATACGTAATCAAACACAAAATAAACACAATAATTTCAGACGTTAATATATACTTATTTTTATATAATAATAATAATAATAATATAATAATTATTTTATATATATAATATATGGTTAATATATAACATAACACAATTAAGAATTAAAATATAATTATAGCTTAGTTTACATATTTCATGTTTATAAAGGGCAAATGAGCATCTATTACCAATAGCACTTGCCAACGCAATTATTATTACCTATATGCAATAATTGCGATACTTTGAGTAAATGTGTAATTCATGCAAAATTTACATTACACCGTTTCTATAATATTCGTAGTTAAAATATTCGTAGATAAAATTTTAAATGTAACTGCTACAAAATCGATTACGTAAAACCCAAAACTAAATAATTGTTACACGCATGTCAAAATTAATATGTAAAGCTATGTTATATCTATAATAAAAGTAAACATTTTGTAAATTTTACATAATTTATACCATACCTAATATTTTAGATTGTTTATTTCTAAAAGAGAATCATTAGAATTCTTTTCATATTCTTTTTATTACAAGCATTTGATTCTTTGACGCAACAAATAAACCATTATATAGTTCCTGATTTTTTAATTATAAAAATAATACTTTTATATTTGTAATTAGTATATAAAAAAAATAAACTGACAAACCTAAATTATTTAAGATTACAAGATAATTTTATTTTGCAATTTTCTGTAGTATATTTAAAATTATTCTTTTCTTTTGTTGAACATTAAGAACAATAAGTGAGTAATACACAGTAACTCTAAAAGTTAATTAATACATTAACAAAAACCATGCCATGATGAACTTTCAGAACTGCGACTTCAAAAGGATAAAAATTCATTTACGCCCTTGGTTGGCGAATATAAATTTTCATGAATTGGATATTGTCTTTCTATGATTGAAATAAAAGTCGTTCTAGCAACCTCGAGTATCATTTCCCAGACTCGTTTAAAAAGCCGGTAAATTTGAATTAAGGTCTTCCCCGTATAAAATACACGGAGAACTTCATTGAAATCGTCCGCTATTTGCATTACTTCATAGAACAATCTTGCCATAAATTCTCTCTTTCATTCTACACTATACATATGTATAACAAAATAATTACATTTATCTGTTTCGCGATATAACGATTTCAATTAATTTTTCACTGAATATTTTCTTTGTAATTACGCAAAAATAAATTGTTTGACGCTGAAACACTGAGAAAAGAACTGTATACAAATGGTTCTATAATAGTTAGTGACTGCAACTGAAAATACCATAATGTACATGTTTAAGTACAGTAGTATTTCATTTATTTAAACATACCTATGAATATCACTCATTGCAAAGCAAATCCTTTTATATAATATAATTTGTAATGATTAAAATATTATAATTTTTGAAATATTATATAAGATTATATTTGTCCAATTATTGTTCTTTGCAATACTTTTCCTGGTTTGAGAAAGTTTATCTTTAACCATATACAACTATGAACACGTTTCCATCTCGAATTTAATAAGTGTCAGCCTAAATAAGAATTAATTGTTCCACTCAAGGCGCATTATGACGAACGAGACTCCTGTTCACGGGTCAAAACACTGTACTAATGGTTGGAACGTCGATCAATATGAAATCGTAATTATTCTTAGTCACTTTCTCTATGGCCATACTTTACCTTTATTTAATATTGACCTTTTACGATTACGAACTAGAGGTTTAACGAATTAATTCATATTAATGTTGTATATTTGAAAAATGAAAAATAACAATAATAAGCTTCGAGAAGATAGAATCAAACTCAAGTGGAGTCTAATGATATAACAGAGAGAAATCGATATTCAAAAGTAAATTACCTCGAATATTTATTCATTTTTAATCGTCAATGAAGAAAAACTTAGCAAGTATAAGTAAAATAATATCGTAATTACACTAAGAAATAGAAAAGGGAGAAGTTTATTGGAAAAGAACAAATATAAATTATTATCGATAGTAAACCAGGCAAATTGAGTTTCAGGAAAGAAATAAATATTGTATTTCGATCTGCGTTGAAAATTCCATATTTTTTATCTGTTGGTTGAATTGAATTCAGTCAGCAATATCAGTTTAACTTCATCAAATTTCCACATTAAAAATGTTTGTATCGAATTTTGTGAAAATTTAAATATTTCTGATGTAGAAATTCAATGAAGTTAAACTAATGTATGCTTTTGATCTTTGTGAATGTATCTTTAATATTATTATTATTAATAAAATATACTAATAATATTTAATTAAAGTACTTCTATAAAATATTTCGTTGGACGTGAACGTATACAGAATTATTTTACGATAAAACCATGTATAACGGTAAAACTAATTATCGACAAGGACTACCCGTTAAGCAGTTTAGGATACCGGTAAATTGATCATTAAGGAACGATATAACGATACAAATTGCACTGCAAGACTGATTTAATGTACTGTTTGTTATGTTCTTCGTATTGTTCCAAGGACAACTTGCTTGTTTCAGTTTTCTGTTAAAATCGATTAAGAATCAATAGATTATTATGAATGCATGAAATAAATTATATAATTGATCGTAGATAATCTTTCAATTCTATAAAAGAGTATTATCTTTTATTCTAATGAATAAGTTTAATAAGATATATTCCGTGGTACTATTTCAAGTGGAAACTTTATAATAATAATTTATTACATTATGGTAAACATATAAAATATAGTATTATTGTATAAATAACTAACATAATATTATTTAAGCAAAAATTGAATATTTGAAGTTACAATGAATATAAATAAAAATTAAATTTAAAAGATTATTATGTTTTGAAATTTTTCAAAAAGAAGATAGTTAAAAATTCTTTTATTAATTATATTAATTATAACAATTTTAAATGTTGTTAACGTAGTTGTATGATGTTATTTATTAACTAAAAATTGCGTAAACTTTCTCTTTTTCTAATGTTTACATATTATAACTAATGCTTCTATGGACAGTTTTCATAAATAACGATATGTTCCAGTGGAACAAATTGTTAAAAGTACTTTGTAAAATATTATCGAGAATTAAAGTGAAAATAGCATTTGAACCTGCATTTGAAACCTCAATAGTGCATTTTAAAATCTATCCGTGTCGTTAGTTACCGCATTACGATCAATTTACATTTCGTTCGATAATTATATAAGATGAAACTTTGTTGCATTGTATCCGTATAATTTCCAATCCATATAATTTCACGAATATCACTCTGACTTATTACAAAACTATAAAGCAGTAAAGGAAAGGAGAAAGTGATGATCCAATAATTCGAAAATATGTTTAATGTATACCTTACCACCAAAAATTATACTTCAAGAACTGAATATAAAAAATACAATAAAGGAGTATATTAAAATCTCTAGATTTAAAAAAAATTTAATTTTAAAATCTCAATTTAGCAAAGAGAAAGAAAGGAATTTCATTCATTTACGTATGTATGTTTATATGTATTAATTATAAATTGAAATAAAAAAATATATATTAGATAGATATCCAAACCCCAGTTTAACAAAAAGAAATATTCTATTCGTCTCTTTGTCATTGTAATACCGAAATATGCAATGTCTTCGAAATCATAATACGTGCATAATAATGATTTATCAAACGGTGAAATGCAATTGAAATCGCAGCGTGACCTAGTAAAAGTCAGCGATATACGTGCGACTACAAAGGGACAGCGGTGATTCCCCGGTGACGAAGTAAGCTTGAAAATCTGGCCTCAAAAAACTCCACGAATCTCGGTCAGTTAACCGTGCGTAGGCGAGGATAACGCGACTTCACCTCTCATATTCATAGCATACCGTAATTACATTACAAGAGACATTGAACACCGACACATAAGTAACATGCTATTCCATAGATTCCAAAAGTGTGGATCGCGAAATGATTTTCAAAGGACAGTGTTAAATATCAGCATATAAAGTAATTAACATCCCTTCTACACGAAAAACAATTATTCGTTATCCTTTATCTCTTATTATTATTTGAAACAATCAAATATTTGGTAAATAAATTATTTAGAAATAATTCAAATTCATAAATAAATCATTTCAAATACGATTTTGGAATTTATTTGCAAATGGTTTTATTTTCAAATAAACTTTCTTATTATTTTATTTAGTGATACTCGATCTCAAATACTTGATCTTTTCGTCTATTATTTCTTTTCCAAATAAAAAGTGATCAACTCTGATTCTGAATCGGTCACTGGTGGTCCGCGTATTAAAACAAAACTGCTAATTATGATAATATGTTCAACTGACTCCATTGCGTGTTCAGTGTTGTACAAAATTGGGAACCTGTGCTAAAGACTTGAAATTCTTTTTGAATCGAAAAATTGTCTAATTTGTAACATTGTAACATAGAGTTCTGTTTAATATTTGAATATATTAAATTTTACGTTCAATTTTTCATTCCACAGTATTTTACTACGTTATTAAATTATAAAGTATTCCTGTTCTGTCCTACAATGAGATATAGAATGTTATAATAAAGTGGTTAACAAAAATTAAATTCATATTCAAGTTAATTAAACATGTTAAAACTCTATTTTCTTGAAAACAAGGCCTTAGATTCGAAAATATTATATGTATTCTATATTTTTCATTTATTTTTCCACGTGGAATAACCTCTTGCTGGTTATATTTACTCGTACCAGACGATAAATAAACAAATTCACGTTATTAAGCAAACTTTCAAATTCAGTTTTATCAAAAATGAGGTGGAATATAAATAAATTTTATTGTCTACTCCTGATTTATTTTTTCACATAAAATCAGCCCCCTTTTTGATTGTACCATGAGAAATGCGATATAAACAAATATTAAATAAAGTTATACACTCACCTGATTTGCTTTGTTAATCTGTTTTTTTAAGCCTGCGAACGCCATGGTGGTGATGATGATACTTTTATTCTCTCTCTAGACAGAAATAAGCAGGAAGCCTGCAAGCAGAAAAAAGAGAAAAAAGGATAATCGATGCGTGTGTCGCGAAACGATCGCAGCAAATTTTCGAAAAACGAAGAGAGGAAGGGTTTGAATTTATGACTAGTCGGTTGGTTGCTCGCCAGATCCGGCCATCCACGGACGGATGATTTTCAATGTTATCGATCGACCACGTTTTCCAGCATCCTGACTTACTTCTGATGTAATAAATGCCGACACACATGTACATGTTCCAATATTTCACACACGCGTATACAGAGTCAGTGTGACGAAAAAATTTCATCAGAAATGATTAAGAAATTACGAAAATATTTAAACGAGGGTATTCTGTTTTAGAATACCTACCTCGTTTCAGATATTTTTTGAGATTTTTTTTTCAAGAAATTGGAACACTTTCTGCATTGGCTTTTTGCATATATGTTTAGTAACGTTTGAGAAATATTCACGATTTTTTTTCAAGTGAAAATTCTAAACAATCCTATTGCATTTTAATCATTTTCAACTTAATTGTATTCTTCTGATGCTAAAAAATATCTCAAGTGTGAACAAAATACAAAAAGAATATTATTATCTTAAGATAAACATCTTCTAAAAGAATAAAGAAATCTTTTCTTTTTGCTGAGATGAAAGCAAGTTTGAAATAATAAAATAAAAATTCATGGATGAAACTGACTGTACACTAGTGATAGCATCAAATTCAATATTATATATACATATGTAACTTATAAATCCTATAAATAATTTCATAGAATTCGAATAATACTTGTAACATACAACGTTTCATTAATTCTACTTGCCAAATATTTAATCCTTACAAGCTGGCTTCGAACTCTGGAACGAGTACTCGAAACGAATAGTTCAATATCAGCAATCGAATTACGAGAATCAGAAAGACATTATCATCTTGTTGAATTTTTCTAAAAAAAGAAAAAATCTATAGAATTGTAGATGATATATGGAATTCGTATAAATTTTATTTGAACATTTTGCACTTGTAAGTATTTAAAAAATGACTTTAAGCGATTGGAGAGTTTCCGGAAAGGCGATCGTATAGTATCGAATTTATTCGATCAGTTCGATCGATTCTACTTGGGACTACTCTATTATTTTTATTTGCTAAAGTACTTGTAGAAGATGCGAATCTGATGCGTTTAGGTTCGAGTCTAGTTGAAAGTAGTTTCTTTCAAGATACCTATATGTAGAGTGTTCGAACCTCATTGATCAATGTTTGAACATACTTGTAATGTATACTTTCCAATATTGCATATATTTGCATGGATATGAAAATATAATAATAACTGTATCATAATATATTCATCATTTTACAAAACAATTACTATTTTGGAGAAACTATTTGGAGGAAATGGAACAAAGGAACAATTTAGAAATATAATGATCACAGAAATAAACTTACACGATATAAAATTGAAACTAAATATAAATTCATAAGTACTAGGACACTTTCGAAAACATAAGTAAATCTGAAAGGTCTATTATCTGTTTAATTAGACAATTAATACCAGATTGTACCAAAAGTTCATACTGAATGTTAAAAAAAATTTATCTAGAATTAATCCTTTTACAATCTGTAGCTTTACCAATGAGTGTCGGCATAAAAAATTATTCGTCTTGACTAATAAATCTCATCATATAACTTCTATAGCCTTCTGGTGTATTTCATTTTTCATCTATTTCATTTGAATAAGATTTATAAAGACCATGATAAACAATAACGAGACACTGCCATATTTGTTGAATGAGACAAATAGAGGTGAACATGCTAGCTACGATTCAACACTTCTTGGATATACAGATCTCAACGTTGTCTCACTTCAAAAAAGAAAGCTGTTTCATTAACAAATTTTCGACATTTCTCTTTAATTCTCGTTAACCAAAAACTATCCAACTAAAAACAATATTTGTTCGAACGTTCCACTATTCTATAGAAATTCATATAATAGAAATGCTATCAACTTTCTATATAACCTAATACACTTATACAGAGTTCGAATCTAATCGATGAATGTGCTACTCACAGTGTGTTCAGGCTCATCGCTAATCCTGACGCAAATTTTCATAAAAAATTACATCATACATTTTAGTCCTAGCAAGATTCTTATAAGGCCTTTCCGTCATGGAGCAACTCCGTGACTCCAAAAATAGAGTGTCACGTTCATAAAGAGGAATTAACGAATGGCGTCCCTCTTAATAAGCCGCGTGCTTCTTCGAGGAGAACAGAACAAGTGTCAGACGAATAAGGGCAAAGGTTGCATTGGAGGGAAAAGAATTCACCTATGCATTTAATAACGGGCTAATAATGACTGCTAACAGTTAACATCAAGAATAATACAAGTATACACTGATGTTACATAGAACTAAATTCCCTTCCAATTGACCCCGTGCTGACATGACAGCGCTGGTCTCCGCTCTATGTTCACCTTTATTTGTGACAGTGTTAAAAACACCCAAAATTCTATTCATTTAGCTAAAATCTAGCATTTTTCTCATCTTTCAAGATATGTAAAAATATGTTAAAAATATGTCTCTTTTAGTATCCTCTACCTTATAAGTAAAGTTATGTCGTACAACGTGTTCCGAAATAATAATTAATATTAAAATTAAAATATGAGCAATCAATACTAAGATTAAAATACAACAAAAGTAAAATTAAAATTAAAATGCGAAAAGTTAATACTATATATTTGAAATCGAATGCAGGGAACTTCAGTTTTCTAAGATTTGAGCTACAGAGGTCATTCGCAATCTGGAAGTTAACCATCGTGATAATGTTGAAAACACGAAGAAAGTAATAAAATATGTTCTTAACTATCCGCAAGCAAAATTGGTCAGAAAATGACCAATGAGCCAAAATTCGTGCAGAGCATCAAGAAAACCAAACGACTGGCGATTACTCTAAACTCTAAACATTCCAGAATAATTTGTTTCCTTTCTACAAATAAAAGACACTCGGACCAAAGAAGCAACGTATATCGAGTATAATACACGGACTAACGATAGATCGAACTTCTGAAAGATTCTTAACAGATGCAAATACAACGATAGAGCAGACATCTCACCTTATACACGTCCTTACGGCACTTTTAAAACCGTTGATGATCTGTGCCGTGGATAGTCCACAACTGAGGAAATCGCGATGAACACGCAAGTGAAAACTCTAGGAGCCTAAAGCGTAGAGATCCGCGTGGACCGCGATCACCACGAGCACCACCGACTCGTACGTAGTCGGTTTTGCACACTGCGCCTCCGACTCGAGGGGTAGTTTTCAACGCGACGATCGATACCCAGCGACCAAAATCAATCTGTCTCTCTCAAACCAACATGGTAGAGTATATCGCATTCTCCATCTCTTTCTACTTCCCCCACTCTTTCACGCTCACGCTTGCCAACTCCCTCTACCCTCACTCTCATGCCTTCCCTTTCCACGCGCATTGTCTATTCTTGTCACATGCACAAAAATTACATGAATATCTCTGTTCAACATTCGCTACATCGTATCCCCACTACTTGTCTCGTTTGCGATTCCTATTTCCACTTTGTCGTAATTATCTCAAGCTTTTGTATTCACTACACTTTCCCTTATTCCCTTTTCGTTCCTTCCTTCAACCTGTTTTCTCATCTCCGTGGGTTTTCCTGGACTTCCAATGAGTTCCAAGTGCACACGCTTTTTTTCTTTCTACAGCTTTTTCTGCAAGCAGCTGCGTGTCGCTAGACTTACGCCCATGCACCGTCTAATCGCAACCCCTTACGGGATCAGCCACGCATTTTTGTCGCTTGCGAAGGCAGCAAAGAAAAGTGGCGCTGAGGGTCGTGGAAACGAAGCGAAGAATAGTGTTCATTTTGACTCGATTCATTAATTCCACGCATAGTAATGTTAGGTATAAATTAGATTATGTTTGATTGCTTGTAAAACAAACAAAGTAGAAAGACATTGGAAATAATAGGTAGAAAACAAAAAACGATGTTTCTGTGGAATTAATAGAGTAATACTGGATAAAAATTAGATTAGGTTAGGTTTGACCCTTTGTGAAATAAGCAAAATAGGAAAGTAACATTGAAGATTGCATAGGTAAGGTAGGTAAGTTATACGAATAAACATATTAACAGTATCTATTTACATTGTATTTTTAAAATCATTGCCAATCAGTCCCATATTAACATTTAGGTTTAAGCAGGAAATTCTGTTTGTAAGTCTTGGGATTATACAGAATAAAAACACTATGTGAAGTATTGTATTCCGAACCATTGTTCATTAAAAATCGTTTAATCTTTTGGCAATAATAGTTGAAAGACGAAAATTGATGAATAAAGAAACTAAAACAAACATGATGATAATGGAAATAACTTACATATATTATCACGAAAAATATAGACTAAGCCACTTAGATGAAGATAGTATATAGTGTGTAAGATGTGTTTAATAAATATATTGGACATATGACAACTACACTGCCTGTGAATCCAAAATACTGGATGATTTTCAATATTTTCGTTTTTAGTTTAGATCCGGGGTTAATATTGTATAATATATACAGCTTATCCAGCCAAAGAGCTAAAATCAAGAAGAGAAGAGATTTAATTTGCCGTTAATTTGAGCGCTATATTTAAACTTTTGAATTTTACTTTACGAAACCTTTACAACGACATTTTATTCTACATTTTTTACTTATCTTTGTTACTTTATGTTAATTGTGAAGACACTTAACAAATATAATTTTATTTACACAATTTGTTACATAAACTAAAAAGTTAGACCTAGAATCATAAGTATCATTTGTACGAATCATCATTTTGTACGAATTTCCCATATTTGTCTGATGGGAATTTCAACTTTGGTTAACTTTGAAGATTATTAATAAAGGTTATACGGCATAATATATGTCAAAACTATGCAACAGAAACAACAAATCAACTAATTGAATACGAGCCTTTACTTAGAATGATTTTATCGAGCAGAAAATACACGTAGCTTACAAGTTTTTGTTAGATTTTGCGCTGTTTCTTATTGATCCAGTTTGAACATTCGTCGAGGTATAATATCTTGCCAACATATATTTGCCCATATTTACTATATTTTCTTCCTTTCTGTTTTTGCCTCAACTATATAAGTGATGTAAATCAACGTGAATCTCCTGCTGTGTATGGGATACCTCAGAATCAGATTTTGAAAAACGTGTAAGAAGTTGATGTTGAAAGCTTTTATTATTTAGGTAGACAGAAAAAATTTATTATAGAAAAATGGCATATTGTAAGATACAATTCAACGTTTACTTCGATATGAGAATTTGACGTTTTTGCTTTCCAAAAAACAATAATATCTTATTACAATTCTTATGGTTTACAATTTTTGAAATCTTTTTATAAACAGGCTATTGACTCGAAACTTCGCGCCATCACATTATATATCTACAACACTAGTTTTGCCTTTCCTCCTACTCACAATGTCGCGAAAAAAAGAAATGCACTACAAAATGTTCAATTCCAATTATAACAAAAAATTATGAAAATGCGAAAAAATCGATCTTTAGTTAGAAACATTGCCGTTTTCTTCCGTTTTTATAATATAGCGAAATTTTTATTTTACAACTCGTTTCTATTTTTCGTTATCAAATACTATGCTAGATCATACTTTGATATTTACACTTCTTTTATAAGAAATAATTTAAAACATTTTGCTACAATTTTTTTAACTAACCAATTGTTTCCAAAAATGATAAAACTGAATCTATAATTTCAATTATCGCTAATCTATTATAGTGATTAATGTAACTATATATAATCAATGAGAAGTAAACAAATACTAACAAGATTTTTGATACTCAGTGAACAAGCTTGAGCATTTCTATTGCTAAAAATACATTCCAAATAAAAACCACAGGAAAAAATGTGATAAGTCCATTTTTGTTAGTTTTTCAGATTGATAATATTTGGTAAAAGAATATATTTTAATATTTTAATATGAATTAGACTATTTTAATATGAAATAGACGAAAACGGAATAGTTATATACAAATCCATGAGAAAAACACTATCTAATACCTACTTAATTTCAATTAATTTTTCTGGTATGTCTATGATGCAATACGCAATATTGGTGTTCTTCGTTAGGACCAGCACTAGCACCTCGGGAATTCAAAGGATTTTACATGAAAAGGCCACGGTGTTACATGCAACGAAAGGGGCGCGAGAAAGTATATTTGTTTGAAAACTCATGACTCTCACTGGCAAAGAAAGGGCAAAGAAGCGATACGAAATATTTTTATCGCAGTCCCAAATGAATATTTATCATGATATTTATCATGAACTCATGATATTTATTATGATATTTATCATGAACTCATTCTTCGAATTACTATTACCTTAATATAAGAACAATAATTATAACTTCGGTAAAAAGTAAAATAAAAGTGTCATCTATAAGTGAGAAAATTAAATGTTAAAATTTCGTAAATCTCAAACATTTGGTCAGCGAAGAATCATAAGAGAAATACGATTAAGTCATGGTACTGCTATCATTCGATAACATTCTGTCGCTTTGTACGCCCCCTATACTGAGTATGCATCCGCTATACAAACCACCCCCACGCGGGTTTCTTGAAAATAGTTCTAAAAATATATGCCGGTTCAGCAGGAGACAATATTAATCTACCAAAATTGAAATAACTCTTACTTTCATTTTTCTAGAGCAGCTTTCCATTATGAACTCTCTTTAACGTTCGTAAAATAAACACAGAAAAGGAAACAATGATATCGCAACGAAACGTGAAATATCTCTGCAATTTTCTGTTAATTCTTTATGTTCAAATAACATTTTTCTATTTTGTTAAAAATATAGCTCCGCGATCATGAATTTTATTTAAAAAAATTGAATATCATTTTCTTATTATGCAATTGATTTGTTTACAATTGTATCAACCATATAGCTTTATCATTCTATCATGAATATGGTATCATTATAGATGTTGTTAGGACACGATATTCATTTTATAATTAATTTCTTTGCAAGGTTATAAAGAAATTAATTATAAAGAAAAAACTAACCTATCTACGATATATGTATTTATTTTATCTCTTGAGATTGTCGCTTTACTAAGTAAACAATAAATATGTATACAGATTAAAAAACAAACCTATGTTATGTCACTTATAACAATTTATCATTTATCAGAATCTATGCTAACAAAGATAAACCTGTACGTATCTATAATTAATTCCATCGAAAGATCTAGAATTGTACAAAAATAATAGATAGCAAATTTTCAATTCATATATACGAATATTCATGCCAACGTATCATAGTTTTCTTTTTTTTTTTACTAATGACATTTTATTGCTATTTTGCTATTTTATTTTGCTATTTTGATAAATAGCCTGCTTATACTGATTTTAGAAGTAGGATACTAATGTTAAAAAAGTTAGTGTTAAAAAATATAAAGATTTTACATAAAAAGAATGAAATGAATGACATCTGTTTTTGTCCAATGAAGATTCCAAGAGCGAGAGCTACAGGGTGTCCTAGTAATCATAGTACAATCGGCAAGGGAAAGATTCTACGTGAAAAAAAGATTCGAAGCATTCGAAGAACAAGTTTTGCTCACGTAACGTTTCGTTTCCGAGAAAATGGAATTTGAAAATTTATCAAGTGTCAGATAAATTCTTAACTAAGCACATACAATCTCTATTTTCTCGAAAACGAAACCTTTACGACGACATTTTATTCTACATTTTTTACTTATCTATGCATACAGGATAATGTCCTGCTGATTGCCTATTTGTACTCAGTCATGAATTAGCCAAATCACATATACGAACCAAATCTCCAAATTTGATTTTATCGAAAAGGAAACACTATATGAACAAATTTTAATCTATATTTTTAATTCGTTTTTCATGTGGAATCGCCTTCATGCCGATTGTACATTATTACTGAAACACCCTGTATATACTTTGAATGCGCATCGTATACTACGATCATCAACAAATATTAAGTCATTCATAATTAATCAGTTATTAGCGACTAGAAAGTATATTTCTATATGTATAATGTACTTACTTACACATGTACATATCTTGTTATTAGATAATATTCAGCGTGAAAACTATTTTATAGAACCAGTAACATTGTCAATGTTTTTGTTGTAATCAAAAAAATACATAGACTTGTATATAATTTTTTTACAATTTAATCTTACGTGTTTTGTGTATTGTCTGCAATTTAAATATTTCACCGAAATTTAAAACGATAATAACAATGATACCACGCCATCAATCACAGATGTTACTGTAAGTAACCAAAAATGAACATGGCGTCTACTTAACATTTGTTTTCGCTTTAAACCTATTTTGTAATTTATGAAGTCGCAATATCATTATACATGTGTTTACTGAATTGTTTATTGAATGTACAAAAAAACGGATAAAATCAATGAATATGTCAAACAAGTACACCGACCAATCGAATATTATCTAGAGTACATCCGTGTATTGAATAAAGATTCTGATTCAAACATTCTTTTGCACAAAACTTGAAAATTAGTTATTTTAAGGGTAATAATGAATGTAATTTGTTTTAGAGTACTCACCTTGCCTCAATTTAGTGAGAACAGAGAACTATTTGAAACTGGAAATGGGCAAACCCCCAGCTACGATTTGACATAGACGACAGCTGTTTGTAATTTGCAGCAGCAACGCTAGATTGCTCTTAATCATAACCACCAAGAAGCGGGAAAAATTATGAATTAAAAATGCCTATTTCTACTTAAATATTCATTCTTATATATATTACGAAATTTAATAATTTTTGGAATAGAACAAATATAATTATAGTATTATTATATTCTTAACTGCAGATTATTGGATTATTAGAATATAATTCTTCACAATCAATTGCTATAATTATACTACTTAAATTATAGTATTTGTAATAATTTGAGTAAACCAGCTCAAAATCAAATAACTATTTGTATATGAAAGTCTTTCTTTCCTTTGTAATAAAAATAATTTAAGTATAGCATTACCTTACTGCGGGAACACTTCAATTATTAGAACTTATATATATACTTTAAACAAATGAATAAGATAGAATTTTGAAATGTCAAGTCTTTTATTATCAACATTATTAGTACAGTGAAACAGCTAATATAATACAATAAAATAGTGCCGTTTTATAATAGAGCGCCGTAAAGCTTTTTTTTACACGTAATGTGGCGTTTAACATAATATTTTGTTTTTCTTCTCTTTCAATTAGACTTTCTCCTTTTTCATAAAGATACGTAAAGTTTAAGTTCTTTATCAATTTCTGGGTGAAGGGTTAACATCAATTGATTGAACTGGTTATCTCCAATTAATCTGCGTAAAGTAAGTAACTGAAATAAAAACAAAGATTTTTAATATATAACAAATACATAATTGAGGTTTCTAACATACAATAGGTACATAATTGTAACTAAAAGTGAACTATCTCTTTACCTGATTTTGTAATGTATCTTTCAAAGATATACTAGGCAAAGGATCACTAAAATCAAGTCTTCTTTTTCGCTGTTCGTGTTTATTTCCATATTCTTCATCATCATGCTGAGATGGACTAGACTGCGCACTAATTGACAAAGATCTAAAATAAGTAAAAATGCTAACTTTTATAGCAGTATGATTTTTATTGCAATTATATGTATTGTACGAATAATTTCTACGTACTCAATGGCATATCCAATATTTTCGCATTTTATGTCGTCAAGTTTGGTGATGTCATTGAGAGTTCCGACGATATTAGATATTATTAGTGGAAAATAATGAAGAACGCAGGGAGGACTATCAGGTCCAAGAAGTGAACAAAGTGCAAGAGCTAATAATTTACGTCTTTCTAGTAGAGGAATATATGGCATTCGATTAACCCATATACGTATTATTTCTCCCAATACAACTTCTTCTCTAACTTCGTTTCCACCCATTTTTCTGGTTAATTCGCTTATCACCTAAATGATTATTTTAATGCTTACACAAATTATATTAACAAATTGACAAATACATAAATACAATATATGAAATGTTAATACCTGTATAAAAATATCTTTGTAAAACCATAAAACTCTTGCCACGATAGATAAATACATAGTCATCGTCATCGTAACTTCTTCTTCCTTATACATATTTCTATCAAAATTCAAATAAATATTAATGTGTATAACTTGTTATAACATACTGAAGCAACGATACTCACTCAAATATAGTTATTAAAACAGGTTTAATAAGTTCTGCACCTTGCCGAGGTGAAGCACATAAACATAGTTCAAACACTGTCATTATCATTACAATTCCTTCCGAGTTCAAATCTCCTAAAAGTGACCTAAGTGTTTCGATTATAATCGCTCCTCTTTGACTTAAAAATTCTTGGGGACTTAATATTACATATGCTTGAACTATATACAAACATAATTTTAAATGTTCAAATGATTTTTCTGAAAAATATAAAGATCATCAAGTTTTCTACATGTTTATAAAAATCATAGTCAAATAGAATTATTTACTAACCTAATACAGCAGGCAAATTTTTAGCCAGTTCCATTATAGCCAATGTTGGCGCAGCTGCATTTTGCAGTAAAGCTAACCATAATCGCAAGCCATCTTCTAACAAATAAACGTGACAATTTTGATTGACGTCACAACTTAATGCAATAACACCTACTACTAGTGGTTCTATAAGGACGCTTTCAGAACCTAAAGCCTAAAAAATAATTCAAATATTATCTATTATTTAAAATTTTCAATAAAATCATTGAATTATATATTTGATTTATCAATATCAAAATTAATAATTTGATTTATATTAATATAGTTTAATTCATTAAACAATATAAAAAAGATGTACCTTTTCCAGATGTACAAGTGTTGAAATTATAGCACATCTTAGCATATTATGTTCTTCACATTCTTGCCAAAGTGCTGGCAAATATGAACTGAGGGCTCCAACAAGTGGGTTTATTTCACTACCAGCACGTTCAATCATAAATGATAACACGTATAACACATACATCTGAAAATTATTTAAAATATGTTTTTGCGAACTACAACAATATTTTAAAAGTAACATATAACAGTATATACATACATACCTTGGTATCACATTCTTTTACTTCTTTTAGGAGCGAAAATAATAAAGAGAATGCTGGTTCTAAATATGGCGAGAATTCTTCCGGATTAAATTGAAAATCATCTATCGCAAGTTTTAAAGCATCGCTTGCTGCTAAGCGAACACCCAGATCTTCTTCAGGACTCAAAACTTCAACCATAAGTTTGTATAATTCTGGTCTTAACTCTGTACTTAACTTAACAGCTGCAATTTTATTACAATACAAGATTATTACATAATAAATCCTACTTGTTTAAAAAGCTGCACTTTACTTACTTGTCCAGCGCCCAATAAGCCAACATACTCGTCTTCTAATAATCCTATAATTGTTACTTCGAATTTTCAACTCTTCTTTTAAGGTAGTTGAAAACCATTGATCAAAATTTACCTAGTAAATAGAAGCGTGATAAACTGGATGACTGACTATTTACACTGATTTTTTTGTGATATTTTGTTCTTACCTCATCGTATAAATCAAATGCAGCCAAACCAACTGCATTATATACTGCATCTTTTACTAGAATAGCATGCAAATTATTCGGGTCAACTGGTTGATGATGTCTTTGCATTAATTCAACTAAAACTGGTACAAGAACTTCTCCAAAATGATGGAAAATTACTACAAACAGACACTCCGTACAAGGCTAAAGAAAATAAAATATTAATTATAAAGTAAATAAAAATGTATAATTTTACAATTATAATTCATTTATAAATATTTGTAAATAGTTGGCTATAAAATATTTACCCTTAAGCTATATTTCCATGATTCACCGCCATCATCGACAACTGAAAACAGTATAAATAAAAAATATAAAACATTGTACATACATATATATATATATATATGTATGTACGTATAATGTTTATATATATATATACAAATATTTACCAAAACTTTCTGGATCTGTATCCCATAATTCCAATTCAGCAGGTGTTAAAAGAAAATAATGTGTTACCAGCCTTGAACAAATTTCTGCTAATGTTTCAGGTGTAAAAAATTCTTGTCTCAATTGATTTGCTCTCAACGTTAAAGGATTTTTCGTATCTGTATTAACAAATTTTCAAGCTTAATAAATCACACCCATAAATTTACAAAATACCATTATCCATCATATATACCTTTGAGAACTTTAGCTGGTTTATAGTATGTAGATAATAAAATGCCTTTCATTAAATTTAAACACTGTATAACAAATCTTTCAAAAGCTATGGCTTGACCAGCTTCAGTGAAACAATAAAAAACAGAAAATTCTAATGATGTTGGTATTAGTTCTACATAGCAAAATGGATGCATTTCTAATACTCCTATTAATACTTTAGTTAAATGAATTATAAATTTATCGCATACTTCCATCTGTATACCTCTTGAAATTAATGTCTTTCCTAGAATTATATAAAAATCATTATTAAGAGAGACAAATATATAACTGATATTATGGGTAGTATCAGAGGAGAAATATACTAACGACATTCAAGACAAGTTCTTGCACGTTCAAAAACAATTTCTAAGAATGACATAGCATCATGGGATTCTGAAGGCTTATTAAACCCATTTACAATAAGTGTTCTAAGAATTCTCAATAGAAGTAACGCTTTTTCCAAAGCTTCCTGTATCTGATTTGTGTCTGCTCCATTTGATGCCATTATAAGAAAAGATTCTGTGTAAGTATTCCACACATTCAGAATAAAACTGAACACACTACTGGTTAATTCTTGGAAGAGTCGTCTGTCAGGAACTAAACGTTTAGAGGCTAAACACTTAACAACATGATGTAATATTAACAGTGCCCGATGCTGGGCCAAAGGATTTTGTCCTCTTATAACATCCAATAAGGTTGGAATTAATGAGCGCCATTCTCTAGGCCAATCATATCTGCACAACATTATTTCGTTTAACTTATTTTATGAATCAGAGAGAAAAATAAACACAAATTATTTAATCAATATCAATTACCTTGCAATTTTAGCAATGAGAGCTGCCAATTGGATAGCTAACTGATTTACAGGTTCTTCAAAGTTTACTATTAAACGTTGTCTAAGAAATTCCTTTTCGTCATCTGCAATTCCACTGTAGTAATAATGCATGTTATTTAATTATTAATTTACATTAAGATGTTAATACTATTAGCCAAATTTGATTGCGTTAAAGAATACTTACTTTGGAGCATTCTTTCTCCAATATTTATCAACACCATTTTTGAAACATAAAATAGCCATCCATCTAATATTGATACTCAAGGAATGATTAGAAAACACATTCTGAAATAATTATTAATATTTTACTCACAATATAATAATTAGACTTTCGTTAGTAATGAAAATAAATAACCTAAAATAATCTTACATACATAAGCAAATAGTATATGCTTATATATGCTAGTTAAAATAAAAATGATCAGGAATAAATTTTTGCCTCCTTACAATCTAATCAAATTTATTTTACATTTATTCATGCAACTTACATATAACGCAGTGTAGAATCCCCTTTCAGTTTCCCATTGTTTTAGAGTTTGTTCAGCTGGTTTCAAAATAGTGGGATCCTGACTACCCGCTTGTTGAAGGACTTCTATCACTGCGACATCCATCTTCCTACAAAAAATTAATATATTCAATGTTTTACATTAAATTCAAATAGCTCATTGTTATTTGTTTTCCTCTGAAAAGATCGACTAAACTTAACTTTTTTCGGAAATATCTATGTATTAAATCAATACATGACGAAAATCATCAAAGACACTCTACATCAAAATGTCACACACGCCCGCAAGTCGGCATTTCAGAACGCTGCCCCCCTCCTGCTTTCGTCTCTTTCTACAAAATGACAGTTATTGTTATAGTGTAAACCACCTTATTACTCGTAAAACGCGATTCTTGTCTAGATTTATTTATCCATTATTCATATATCGTATAAGGTATGATCAACCTATTATGATAATGTTATTTACTCATGTATTTAAGCAAAAATTCTAATATTTCCAAAGAGCTATCCCAGAACTAAAAACTAGTTCTTTCTAATAGACAACAGTATAAATAATACTGTTGATAGAATATGTTTCAATATTTACTTATCTTTTAAAGATAAAGAAACAATAATGTTTCTTCTTGCATTTATATATTTTCTATATAATAAAATATGTACATATACATTAGTGATTTTAAATATTTGAAAGAAATGTTATTAATTTTCTTCACATCTGTTTGTCAGAGAAATGTAATTCGTTGATAAATTAATTTACTACTAAAAATTTAAGCTATAATTTCTATGAAAACATAAGTATTGATATGATTTGTTTACAGATTTATAAGGAGTTTGTTTATTGCTATTTTCACTTTAAAATTTCATTGGACTTAAACCGGATATCCGGTGCACGCACTCTACTACGCATTCAGTGTCCGCTTGTGCGATATACGGTCTTTCTGTTTATAGCTCGCTGCATTGCTTGATACTTCTCACAATGAAGGTACGTATCCAATAATAATTTCAAAATCTAACAATTATTACAAACAGTTACTATAAAAATTTATATATTGAAATGCTATAAGCAATTTTAGATATATATAATTTATGAAACATTCGTTTATCTGTATACCTAACCAATGTTAAAATAAGACTTATTTTATTTATCTTCGGCATAAGTAGCATGAAGCAAGTCATATCCAAACGTAGAATACTTAACCCCTTATCCTACAATATCGTGTGAGAGATATGGTACGTCGATCGGGCCAAATATAAATAACACGTGTGAGAGACATGGTAAGTCATTCGGACCAAAAGTAAATAATACGTGTGAGAAACGTGGTACGTTCTTGGGGCTACACGCGACAAATACTTACTAATTTTCTTGGCCGCATTCGGATATGCAAATATGTTTTCTTGAAAAATATTAGAAATTTATTCTCAAAAATGACTTCAAAAAGAATATTAAGCGTTGTTGGGGATATTGTAAATTCAGCTAACATTGCAAAAAGTGATTTGATAGATATTTTAAATAGTGATAGTGACAGTAGTGATATTTCACTTCCTGTACGAAAACGTTGTAAGCGACTGATTATTGAAGATGATACCAACGATGAAGACCACAGTAATCATCAACAATCAGAGCTATGGATTTGGAAAGAAGAAACTAATGATCCAAAAATCTGGAACTATACAGAAATTCCTGGCATAAAAGTGGCAATTTTGAGTCAGTTAGGTGAAAACAAAAAAGAATTAGACTTTTTTAATATAATATTTGATAATATATTTTGGGAAAATATTGTCATGGAGACGAATCGATACGCAAACCAAATAATGAACAATGAAAATAAAAGACTAAAAATAGATAAAACTTGGTTTCCTATAGACTGTGGTGAAATCAAAATATGTTTTGCACTATGTATAATAATGGCTGAAGTTAAAAAACCAACAATTCAAATGAATTGGTCTAAGAAAGCAGTTATAGAAACTCCAATTTTCTGAAAAACAATGCCGTTCAAAAGATTTCTGCAAATAACTAAATGTTTGCATTTTGCAGATAACAATTTGGCTAACAATACAGATAAATTATGTAAAATAAAACCTGTGATAAACTTTTTGAATCAAAGATTTAAAGAAGTATATACAATGCAAGAGAACATTACTATCAATGAATCATTGATGAAATATAAGGGACGCTTATCCTATAAACAATTTAATCCATCAGAAGGGGTAAGATTTGGTATAAAATTTTATAAATTATGTGAGTCAAAATCAGGTTATTGCTATGACCTTAAAATATACACTGGTAGTGATAAAATAAATTCTGGTGACAGTGCATTTGAAGGTGTTGTCAAAGAGCTATCACAGTCAATATTATATAAAGGACATACTTTATATTTAAACAATTGTTCTCCAAAACTGTTTAAAACTTTAATTAACAATAAAACTAATGTTGTTGGAACAGTGCACTGGAACAGAAATAATATGCCAAAAGATTTTTGTAAAGTAAAATTAAAAAAGGGTGAATATATAATGAGAAGCTGCAATGGAATAATGGCATTAAAACGGAAGGATATACGAGACATTTATATTCTTTCTACAAAACACAAAATAGCAGAAATTACTGAACCAGAAAAAAATTAATTCAATTGTACTTCGAAACCACAATGTATCATTGAGTACAATAAAGGAATGATTGGAATTGACCTGCAAGACCGAATGCTAGCATGCTTCCCTGTGATGAGGAAATGTATGAAAGGATACCGAAAAGTTTTCTTTTACCTCTTTGATATTGCTCTGTTTAACTCGTACATTTTATTCAACAAAATAAATACTCACAAAAAACAGACTTATGCTGAATATAGAATTGAAATAGCCCAATCATTACTAAAAAATGTACCATTACCAGAATATATACGAAAAGGACGATTATCGAATGGAGATTTACCAGAGAGACTGGATGGGAAACATTGGGGTCATTTTCCCAAGCATATAGATCCAACACCATCGAAATCAAAGCCATCAAGAGCTTGTAATGTTTGCACAAAACATAAAAAACGTAGTGAAACAACGTGGGAGTGCAAAAGATGTAAAGTTGCATTACATGTACCAATACGCTTTGAAAGATATCACACGATTGAAGATTATTAAATTTTTGTAAATTTTATCAAGACGTTCATAATTTAAAATATGTTTTTTTAGAAATTGTAATAAAAATGTTATTGATTTATTAGATTTATTATTGACTTCAAGATAATAAATCTTACTTGTTCAATGATCAGTTGGTAGTATTTATTTATCAAACATCCTGCAAAGTAAAATTAATTGTGCCTTACACATGCATTTACAAAAAGACATGAACATTCAGCCAAATCATAAATTGGTTTGACATGTGACTGATCTTGTTGTTTATGGCACAGACTATTGGAACTTAAATCATAAGGCAAGAGGCTAAATTTTCTTCATATAGAGCATTAAGATTTACAATTTTCATTATTATACTATGAAAGTAAGCATAACCTCATTAAAATGTCTTAGACGTTTAACCTATGTTTCACTCTACAAGTATAAACAGCCGACCTTTGTGAATATATTTTATGGCTATTATCAAGCAAAAAATGCTTCATAAGTATAAGTCAATTGAAGCCTTATTACAAGGTGCTGTATCTACTGTTATTTTATAGCATAGTGATAACGAGTTTCTTACTAGTCCCCTTGTATTTTGAATTTTTGTTTTAACTTTTTAATAAAGCTTTATATGGCTATGTATATATAACATTTTTGTTTGATTATGTACATTAAATAAACCGGCTGATAAATCTTTGCATATGCTGTATAATATTTGTGTTTTTTAGTTGAACCTATCGTATCCTGCAACAGGATGTCAAAAACTGTTTGAAATCTCCGATGAACATAAGCTGAGAATTTTTTATGAAAAGCGTATGGGCGCAGAAGTAGAGGCTGATGCTCTCGGTAACGAATGGAAGGGATATGTCGTTCGTATCTCCGGCGGCAATGATAAACAAGGATTTCCTATGAAACAGGGCGTTCTGACTAATGGTAACACAAGCATTTTTTATTCTAATTTCGTTTGATTTTAATTTTTTAAAAATTCCTGTAACTAGGGCGCGTACGTTTATTGCTCTCAAAAGGACATTCATGCTACAGACCTAGACGTGATGGTGAGCGTAAACGTAAATCTGTTCGTGGATGCATTGTCGATTCCAACCTTTCAGTACTCGCTCTCGTCATTGTCAAAAAAGGAGAAAAGGTATTAATTTGACTGTACTTTCTATCTATTATCCATGTTTCAGGGTGTATCTTAGAATTGTCTTATTATCTTATGATACTATCGTAAACATGGAAGATTAACTATCGTGTTTTGATTTGGGAGACTGTGTTATGTAATTTACACTTTTTCTCAGTGTACAAGCGATACACTAAAAGTCAACATATCTGTGGATGTAATGATCAGTGAGTTAAGTTATTAACACGTTCACGCCGGCGCGTATCACCGGTGGCTCGCGCTTGAGTCTCGCATCAGACAGCGTACACTTGACTCACACTTGAATGTTCTATCAGATGGTGCGTACCATCAAAAATGTAGTTCGTTTAGTAACTAGAAAAAATCGCCATTTGAAATATTTGAAAATTTAAATGGAAATTTGACGTCTATTAAATGAAAAAGAAGTAGGATTTATTTTATTTCATCTCAATATTATAAACATACAAAACAAAAATTCGATAGTAAACACAGCAATTCAATATTATAATTACCTTACCTTAATTGTTTATTTATTTCTATTTGCAATTTTTAAACGCATTTGAAACAAAGTGCTGGTTGGCTCTCACAATGATTGCAGTATATCGTAATTTTTTTATTTTTTTTCATGGCATAATCTCTAATTTTTTTTATATAAGCATTTATAACGTTCCTTACTTCTTTTTCTTGACTTTCTTACAGATCCTTTATGTGAATGGAGAAAATGTGAACATTTTGTGAAGGTATTTGCTTTTCAATAGCCATTTCTGCAATGTGGTGATTATTGGTCAAAGATGAACAATAATTTTTTCTCTAAATTGCAAAATATTAATATCTTTATTAAATTATCTTTGATATATGTACCACGGAATTATGAGGCAAGTCCCTCATATTAATTGTATAATAATTTTTTTGTACCATTTAACGGTTTTCCGTAAATAACTACAGTACGATGTCATTTGATAGGATAAGTCATCACCCCTTTTTGCATCGTTATAAAAAAACATCAGACTTTACTTCATCATTTTTTCCTTGAATAATTGTACACATGTGATTCTTAGAAGTAGTAAACATATAAACTGGTCTTTTGTCAATCCATTTAAAAAATTTAACTCTGCTACGATTTTCAAAACTCACAATGTGGCCCCGTTTTTGTTTTTGTATCGTCTGTGGCGGTAGAAATTTTTTGTTTATTTTTACAGTGCCACAAATAAATGTTTTTTTCTGCCAAAGTTTTTTTCTTCAACCAAGGGCACACTCGTATAACAGCTATCTATAAATTGCATGTGGCCTTCAAATAATAATCCATACGAGTGCTGCCCCACGGCGAGAAATACAAATAGCAGCGCCCACGTGAACGTGTTAAAGAACATTTTTAATGCTAAGAAGCATTTAATGTATAAGTTGATTAAATTCTTACAGGATATCCCGGATTTAACTGACAAAGAAGTCCCACGCCGTTTAGGACCCAAGAGAGCGAGCAAAATTCGCAAACTATTTAACTTATCCAAGGAAGATGATGTCCGTCGATTCGTTGTGAAACGACCAATTCAAAAAGAGGGCAAACCACAGCGGTCGAAAGCCCCTAAAATTCAACGTCTTATTACTCCACTTACACTCCAGGTTTGTACATATATGTATCTATATTTATATTGTTGTTTTGTTTCAGTTAAAATTTTCCAAAAGTATGGAGTTTATAGTAAAATAAAAATATGTTTATATAGAGAAAGAGGCATAGACTGGCTCTAAAGAGGAGGCGTTGCTTGGCTCGCAAGCAACAAGCAGCAGAATATGCGAAGCTGTTAGCACAACGGCAAAAGGAAGCTAAGAATAGACATCAAGAAGAACTAAAGCGAAGACGTAGTGCTTCTATACGAGATTCCAAATCGTGCAGTCAGTCTGCACCCGCCATTCAAAAGTAAAAGACTGCAATGATACCGTCCAATACAATATGAAACTAACAAATTGTATACAAATATGTTGTATATAAACCTATTAAATATTAGTTGTATATAAGCCTAATAAATATTTATATTTTTTTTGTAATATCTTGTCTTTTTGTAATATCACTTACATGTTCCATATTCGTAATGTTCATATATACACTATTATACTCGTCTAAATTTATACAGCATATACGTAAGGTAGAAGCTTATCATTTTAAGCAATTAGTAATTTTTAAAGTTTCTGAAATGATTAAGGTGGAATTATAGAGTTCATCATCAACATCAATGGTTATTTTAATATTATTCTTAATTAGTATTGTAGAGGTGGTATATGTTGTCCGTGATAGTAGTAATTGCCGGCTGTAGATGTCGCTGCTGGGATACTGCTAATTATTCTTCCATTTTGATGCGTGGAAGAAAAATAGGATCACGGGCGCCGGGAATCGAACCCGGGTCCCGAACGTTCGAAACCTAGAGTTAGTTGCTTAGTTAGTGTCGAGTAGCGGTATTTGTTGTCGAGTGCCGCTACAATACCCCCTTACCAGAGATAACATTATAGATCTTAATGTGGTAAAGCGTCAGCCGATTGTTGTCCTATCCTTGCAGATGTTGCGCGATGTCTTCGATATGGTTATGGATACCTCTCGGTACGGTGCAGGGCGTTCCTCTGTACGGTGGGTAGGGTCGTAGGACTCTGTTCCTCTCTTTAGTATGACGGGCTGGTGGTGATGCCCATGAACTTTGCGATGGCTACATCACTCTTGGCTTGGTCATCGTCTCGTATTCTGTCACCTGCTTTGCGCGTCGATCGGAGGTGAGGTGTCCAGGTTTGCTGAAGATGGAAGGGCCGTTCCGTGTTCGTTGTAGCGGTAAGTCCAGCTTGCACAGTCTTAGATTCGCGATGATGGAAGTCTCTCGGTAGTGCTATCACGGTCATACCTCTGTTTCGCTGTCGGTCACGTCGGGGTCACCAGTTTGAGGTGGTATTTGTTGTCCGTGATAGTTGTAGTTGTTGGGCCTCGTCCGGAGTAATTGTCGCTAGGAGCCGTAGATGTCACAGCTGGGGTACTGCTGATTTTTCCTCCGTTATTTGGTGCGTGGAAGAAAAATCGGACTCCGGTCGTCGGGATTCGAACCCCGGTTCCAAACGTTCGTAACCTAAAGCGCTAACCACTGCGCTGCCGTTGTCCGACACTAGTTAGTGTCGAGTGGTGATATTTGGCTTGTCGAGTGCCACCACAATTCTACCTAACATTATAGTCAGCTATAACTCAACGGTACAATTTAAGCTTTAATTTCAAATGAATTTTATAAATCCCAGGATCATGTCGAGCGTCTTGTCCAGCGGGTTATGGAGCGGACAAAAAGCGTCGCGAATGCATTCCATGTCCACCCGGATGTGTTACCTGCTCCATGTCAACCTGCACAAGTTGCGATGAAGGCTGGAGCTTGAACGAAGAAAGCCTCTGCGCTCCTGAACATCGTGATCGTTGTGATACATCGGAATATTACGAAAATGGCCACTGTAAGCAGTGCCATACTTCATGTAAAACTTGCGCTGGACCTGGTGAAGATCATTGTGTCTCCTGTCAAACATCGCTGCTCCTTCAAGGGAAACGCTATGTGTATCAGTGCGACGATGGTTATTATTCAATGGCGCAGCCCTCTAGACCCGTTTGCGTACCTTGCATACTTGCAAAACGTGCGTGTCTCGACTGAACTGCACTGCTTGTCAAGATGGATTGCAGCTCCAGAGTGGAGAGTGCAGGTCCTCTTGTGCTCAGGGGTAAGTTTGTTTTAGAAAAATCAAATATTTTTCCTGTTTTCTTTTACCTTTCGTTTCTGGTATATTCGTTGAGTTTTTATTTTGTTATATATTAGTTTTTGGATAAGGAATTAGCAACTGAGAGATGATCTTCTATCAAACCTAAAACGTTTTTACTAAATTATCATAGAACTTGAAATATTTCAACCCCTTCCTTACAGAGAAATCTAAAATTCTAAAAACTTCTACGATCTTATATAACACGAACGTCGATAAATGCATGAAACGAAAGATCTTGTTTCAACGCAGATATTACAGCGATCGAGGTCAGTGCGCGAAATGCTACCTGTCGTGTAAAACGTGTTCCGGACCCAGAAGAGATCAATGCGTGATCTGCCCTCGTAGTTGGCAACTAGCAGCGGGCGAGTGTCATTCGGAGTGTCCCGAAGGATTCTTCAAATCTAACTTCGGCTGCCAGAAGTGTCACCATTACTGTCGTACTTGCAAAGGTATATAAGAGAAATACCAGCGTGTTTCGGTTTTTTCAAACATGACAAAAAAATTCTCATGAGATATCACGGTTAATTTTGTGTATTAAACAATTGAAATTTATATATGTAAATTTTCATGAAAATTGATAAAAAGCAAAAATTAAGAAAAGTATATCAATTTTTATCGTAATTTTTAAACTGCACTTAAAAGTGAATCTTTTAAGAAGTTTTTATAAGTTAAAAATTGTTAACTGTTATATAAATACTGTATTCTATAGTTGGATATTGTCTTTAGCCATTCATTTCTCATTAATTTATGTACTTTACCAATGTACGTGTACTATGTATCATCATAAATCAGTTAAAATGTCTGCATATTTATGAGCAGTAGTATATCTCATATAAGTGTGTCTGTGTGAAAGAAAGATTAACGCGTGAATGCATTACAGGAGAAGGGCCGATGGAATGTACTTCTTACCCACCCCATTCGATGCTAAAGGGTGGCCTCTGCATGGAATGTCTTGGAGCGCAATACTACGATCCCCTGACGCAGTTCTGTAAAAATTGCCTTCCCGATTGTGGAAGATGTACTGGTCCAGGAAAATTTAGTTACACGGCGTGTTCGCCACCATTGCATCTGGATAAGTTGAACAATCAGTGCGTTCCTTGCTGCATGGGTAACGAGAAGGGGGCGCTGGCTGAAGAGTGCTGTCTTTGTGATCCGGAAACTGGTAAGAGAAATTAGTCATTATTGGACTGAGGAATATTAAATAACTTGAGAACATAAATTTTCTAAGGTTTAAATTCATGAATATAATTTCGAAATCAGAAAAAAATTCCATGAATGTACGCACTACAATATTAATAATAGCCTAGTACAATTGTGGTAAGGAATTAGTAAAAAATCAAATTCAATTTTGGATTGTTTTACAGAATTTTATTTCGCTCAATATGGATTTAATCAGCGTTAATCAATGTTTTTCTAAACGTTAATACAGGTGGCTGCAGGAACAGCTCACCAGCTGGTAAAAGAAGAGTGCCAGGAACAGAATTTGCCTCGGCTGACACAGCTATTTCTGAAGTGTATGCAAACTACGAAAGAACGACCGATAAAAACGATTCGGCTTCGCTGGCGATAAGAGCGACTACGACTATAGCTGTCGCCATTTGTCTCATATCTGTTGCTCTGTTCGCTACCATATTCGTCGCTCTTCAGGTATGTACCTGATTTATGTTATGCGAAAGTTCAAATCTATCTCTTTATACAACCAATCTATCTATTATATTATTTTCATTCTTAATTCTTGACCAAATGCCTTTCCATTAAATTGATCCTCTAAACCAATCAATTATGAAAAAGCATCTAAAGTATTAATCATATGCTATTTTATAGTTCTTAAAAATACGTTATAAAAACAGCTCTTGCTGTATTGGAGAACAAACAAAAATCGAAAACAAATTAATATACGATTTCAATCTTACATTTAAAATATTATTATCCGTTTTGCCATCAAAGAACCGAAATTATAAATATGCTCTTCAATTTGTAGGCAGTTCGCTGGTGAGTGCCGAAGCGTGCAGACCTGTGTCCAGTGCCCTGCGAAGTTCACAAAACAGCACGTGACCATCCAGTTGCTGCTGAGTGCCGAAACGTGCAGACGTGTGTCCAGTGCCCTGTGAAGTTCACAAAACTCCACGTGACGCCCATCTGTCGAAAGCGAATCCAACAAACCTAGCTAAGGGTTAACAGCCTCTCGACTAGTTCTTTCATACTGAATTAACTAGCTCGATGATGGCTCTAACATTCCAAACAGGCTCTCCGGAGCTAAATCATAACACCGCCGTTTTTCCTCCCCTGTGGCAAGGGGGCAACACATCTCTCCTGGTAAACGACCATCACTCAAAAAAACGCAAGCTGGAACCAAGCAAGACAAATGTGAATATGAGTCAAGCTAAACCACCAGCCAGCCAGGTGACCACCTTCAATAGATTCTCAATACTGGAGACTACGGAAGACTCCATGAATACAACCGAAACGGTAAATAATCTCCATACCCAAAGAATTCCCCCTCCCCCGCCAATATTCATTGACGACGTAATCGACATACAGTCAATGATAAGGACCATTGAAAAAGATATCAGCAAAGAGGACTACAAGTTAAAAATTAACAACAACCACGTGAAAGTTCTGCCGACCCACCCAGACGCCTATAGAAAGTTAACTAAGTTGCTAAAAACTTTGAACGCAAAATTCCACACATATCAGCTCAAACAAGAAAGACCCTTTCGTGTGGTGCTACGTAATATCCACCACTCAGTCGATCTAGACGAACTAAAGTTCGAAATTCAAACACTTGGCCACGAGGTAACCAACATCAGCAACATTAGACATAGAGTCACAAAAAATTCCCTATCGCTATTCTTCGTAGATTTAAAACAAAAAGCAAATAACAAAGAAATCTACAACGTCAACCGGCTGATGAACTCCATAGTTAAGTTCGAGCCACCTCTTGTAAAGAAAGAAATAGTACAATGTAAAAGGTGCCAAAGGTACGGCCACACGCAGAAATACTGCAATTATAACTTCCGGTGCGTAAAATGTGCAGGTAATCACCCCAATGACCAATGCACTAAATCCCCTGAAACCCCCGCTAAGTGCATCCACTGTCAAGGAGAGCATCCTGCGAACTACAAAGGATGCTCAGCCTATAAAACGCTACATAATATCAAGTATCCAAAACAGAGAACCAAGGAGATTACCATACAGGAACCAAGACCCCAAAAACTCACCACACCATCAGTATCCTATGCGCAGGCAACACAAGGAAACGTAAACAACTCGAAAACCCACAGTGAACACACAAAAAATAGTGCTCCCACCCCACAAAACACAGATAACTTCACCAGACTCGAAAAACTTATCGAGAAGCAATCTGAGCAAATTAACAACTTGCTGTCAATTCTCACACTCTTCATGGACAAATTCATACGCACAGAAGCAAAATAAAACCAATGCGAATAGCTCTGTGGAACGCCAACGGTCTAGCTCAGCACAAATTTGAACTAGAACTATTCTTAAAACAACAGCAAATAGACGTGATGCTCATATCCGAAACCCACTTCACCGACAAAAACTACCTCAAAATACACGGCTACAACTTCTACCACACCCAGCACCCCAGCGGAAAGGCCCACGGCGGCACCGGAATCATAATCAAATCAAACATTAAGCACTACGAACTTCCACCATTCCAGAAAGACTACCTCCAAGCAACAAATGTTGCAATGGAAGACTGTTATGGCACAATCACCACTTCAGCTGTATACTGCCCTCCCAGACACTCCATCGCCAAAGAAGACTTTGACAACTTCCTGGACACCCTGGGCAATAGATTCATAGCTGGAGGAGACTACAACGCCAAACACACCCAATGGGGCAGCAGACTGGTTACAGTAAGAGGCAAAAACTTCCTCAACAGCATAATAACCAACAACCTCAACTACCTTACCACATACGAACCCAAATACTGGCCCACCGACACAAACAAAATACCCGATCTCCTTGATTTCCTCATAACTAAAAATATCTCGTCAAGACACGTCCAAATCAATTCCTCGGCGGATCTCTCCTCTGATCATTCCCCCGTGATAGTAACAGTCAGTTCAACTATCACCGAGAATACACTTAATGGCTCCATTCATAACCAACACACCAACTGGCAGCTCTTTAGAGAAGTCTTTACCCACACAACTTCAGCCTCAACTTCACTAAAAACCAATGAAGAAATCGAAGCAGCCACGGAATACCTAAACACGAGCATAATAAACGCTATTCGCTTCTCCACACCGGCAAAAACGTCCATCAGCAAACACGAATATCCCCAGTATATATTAAAAAAAATAGCAGAAAAACGTAGACTAAGAAGAATATGGCAGACCCATAGAACATCGGAGGACAAACGCAAACTAAACAACGCAACTAGAAAACTATCCAAAACCATAAAAAACTACAATAATGACTGTTTTCACAAATATCTCGCCAGCTTGTCCCCCACAGCCGACTCCAACTACTCACTATGGAAGGCCTCCAAGAAACTCACGCGCCCCCCACAAATAATACCTCCAATCCGCCGCCCGCAAGGTGTATGGGCGCGTAGCCCCATAGAAAAAGCCAACCTATTTGCCAAACACTTGTCTGAAGTATTCAAACCCCATTCCTCCATAGCTGCTGCGGACGTTACCGAATACCTGCACACTCCCTTCCAAATGTCCCCTCCTATTGAACCCTTCACTTCTGCAGAGATCATAGAAGCAATCAGTCGCCTAAACCCCAAGAAAGCAGTAGGTCACGATCTAATAGGAAATAAAGCAATCAAGGAACTTCCCATAAAAGGGATTGCACTCATGGCATCAATCTTTAACGCTATCCTCCGCCTTGAACACTTTCCTAAGGCGTGGAAAATCTCACTGATCACCCTCATCCCTAAACCCGGTAAACCAATATATGAAACCAGCTCCTATCGCCCAATCAGTCTTTTACCTACTCTGTCTAAACTATTCGAGAGGATGCTCACGAATCGTCTCCTTCCACTCCTAGAAGAATTGAAAACACTCCCAGATCACCAATTCGGCTTCCGAAAACAACACTCAACAGTAGAGCAAATCCACCGCATAACCCACATGATCAGCCAAACCCTTGAAAAGAAAAAATACTGCTCAGCGGTATTCCTAGACATCCAACAGGCATTCGACAAAGTATGGCATGAAGGGCTACTATACAAGCTTAAAAAGATCCTACCCCACCCATACTACTCCATCTTAAAATCCTACCTAACCAACAGACAATTCATAGTTAAATGCCTAGGCGCCACTTCCGCAACATTCCCAATAGAATCCGGCATACCACAAGGTAGTGTCCTCGGACCCCTACTATTCTCCATCTACACTGCCAACTTACCCATATCAAACGAGGTAACAATAGCAACATTTGCCGACGACACAGCACTATTAGCTACCCACGCAGACCCGGCAATTGCCTCATCCACTCTCCAGCGAAGTCTCGACTCCATGGAAAAGTGGTTCCAAAAATGGGGTTTTAAAATAAACGAAAAAAAACCCTCCCATGTAACCTTCACGCTCCGAAAACAAACCTGCCCCCAGGTCACCATTAACAACACAATAATCCCAAGCAAGGACTCCGTAAGATACCTGGGCATGACCCTGAACAGGAGGCTAACTTGGAAAAAACATATCTCGGAAAAAACAAAGCAACTAAAGGAAAAACTGAGAAAATTCTATTGGCTCACGGGCCGACGCTCTAAACTAAACATACAGAACAAAATAACCCTCTACAAGGCCGTAATAAAACCTGTCTGGACCTACGGAATCCAACTATGGGGAACAGCAAGTAACTCCAACATTGAAATACTCTAACGCTTCCAATCGAAAACGCTAAGATCCCTATTAAATGCACCCTGGTATGTTACCAACGAAACAATCCACCGTGACCTCAAGATACCTACAGTCAAAGATGAAATACACAAGTCCAGAAGCAGATATAACACAAGAGTCAACAACCACCACAACCCACTAGTCACCCAACTACTGGACACGACGGACCAGATCCGCAGACTAAAAAGAAAATACCCTCAAGATTAAATCCTTAGTTTCTACTAGAACCAACAATATAAAACTACTATAAACCATGTCATTGTATCACGCCAAACTAAGTTACTGAAAATTCTCAACGAGAATTGATTGTAAATATTCTAATAAATAAAAAAAAAACCTCTCACAGTGTGTTCCTACAACTCTCACCGTTCCTATATCTCTCAGAGTTAGATCGTCTCTCACGGTGCCTAGAGTTCCTGCAATCCCTATAACTCTCACCGTTCCTATATCTCTCAGAGTTTCCTACAACTCTCAAAGTGCCTACAAGGCATAGAGTCTCCTACGGCTCTCACAGTATCCAGAAGTCCGACAGCTCCTACAGCTCTCAAGCGCCTAGAGCTCCTATAGCTCTGCTTCTCTCACCTAAGAATAAATCTTCTCTTCGTTACCTGTATCTTAATCAACGGCGTTATTACTTTGTGTGATTGTATAAAGTGTTGGAAATATACATTATTATAACACTGTGACACCCAGTGTTATACAGCAACAACTACCCCGATTATCCTAACCGAAATACGGGGCTCGAACGATTCGAGGTGTCGAATATTCTAATCGTAACGGGAATTTACGACTCCCGTTGACGCGTAATCTAACGATCGCGTCTCCCCGCGATAGATCGAAAATACAACTACGATAAAACGTATAACATTATGTAGCATAACGTTATAAGGTATAACGTTATGTAGTAGAACGTTATAACGTATAACGTCAAATACTATTACGATATAACGCATAACGTAATGTAGTACAACATTATATGGTACAAAGTTATATAGTATTACGACATAACGTATAACGTTGCATAGTATTACGACATAACGTATAACGTTGTATAGTATTATTATATGACGTATAACGTTATACAGTATTAGGATATAACGTATAACGTTATATACTATTACGACATAACGTATAACCTTATGTAGTATACCGTTACAACGTATAACGTTATATAGTATTACGACATAACGTATACCGCTATATACTACTACGATATAACGTATAACGTTATATACTATTACGATATAACGTTATATAATATTACGATATAACGTTTAACGTTATGTAGTGTACCGTTAGAACATATAACGTTATATACTATTACGATATAACGTATAACGTTGTATAGTATTACGATATAACGTATAATGTTATATACTATTATGACATAACGTATAACGTTATATACTATTACGACATAACGTATAACCTTATGTAGTATACCGTTACAACGTATAACGTTATATAGTATTACGACATAACGTATACCGCTATATACTACTACGATATAACGTATAACGTTATATACTATTACGATATAACGTTATATACTATTACGATATAACGTATAACGTTATGTAGTATACCGTTGCAACGTATAACGTTATATAGTATTACGATATAACGTATAACGTTATATACTATTACGATATAACGTTATATAATATTACGATATAACGTTCAACGTTATGTAATATACCGTTAGAACATATAACGTTATATACTATTACGATATAACGTATAACGTTGCATAGTATTACGATATAACGTATAACGTTATATACTATTACGATATAACGTATAACGTTATGTAGTATACCGTTAGAACGTATAACGTTATATACTATTACGACATAACGTCTAACGTTATATACTATTACGATATAACGTAAAACGTTATGTAGTATTACGATATAAAGTATACCGTTATGTATTATACCGCTACAACGTATAACATTATAAAGTATTACGATATAACTTATAACGTTGTATAGTATTTCGATATAACGTATAACGTTATATACTATTACGATATAACGTTATATAATATTACGATATAACGTTTAACGTTATGTAATATACCGTTAGAACATATAACGTTATATACTATTACGATATAACGTATAACGTTGCATAGTATTACGATATAACGTATAACGTTATACACTATTAAGATATAACGTATAACGTTATATAGTATTACGATATAACGTATAACGTTATGTACTATTACGATATAACGTATAACCCTATAATATTACGATATAACGTATAACGTTATATACTATTACGATATAACGTATAACGTTATATACTATTACGATATAACGTATAACGTTATGTAGTATACCGTTACAACGTATAACGCTATATAGTATTACGATATAACGTATAACGCTATATAGTATTACGATATAACATATAACGTTATATAGCATTATGTTATAACGTATAACGTTATATTATATTACGATATAACGTATAACGTCATATTAAATTACGATATAACGTATAACGTTATACACTATTACGATATAACGTATAACGTTATGTACTACTACGATATAACGTATAACCCTATAATATTACGATATAACGTATAACGTTATATACTATTACGATAAAACGTATAACGTTATGTACTATTACGATATAACGTATAACGTTATGTAGTATACCGTTAGAACGTATAACGTTATATACTGCTACGATATAACGTATAACGTTATATAGTATTACGACATAACGTATAACTATATATATTACTGCGATATAACGTATAACGTTATATACTATTACGACATATCGTATAACGTTATATACTATTACGATATAACGTATAACGCTACATTCTATGACGATATAACGTTAAGAGTTATGTAATATTATGATATAACGTATAACGTTATATACTAATACGATATAACGTTATATAGTATTAAGATATAACGGATAAAGCTATATACTATCACGATATAACGTATAAGGTTATATAGCATTATGTTAAAACGTATAACGTTATACACCATTAAGATATAATGTATAACATTATACAGTATTACGATATAACTTATGACGTTGTATAGTATTACGATATAACGTATAACGTTATATACTATTACGATATAACGTATAACGTTATATACTGTTACGATATAACGTATAACGCCATATAGTATTACGATATAAAGCATAACGTTATGTAGTATACCGTTACAACGTATAACGTTATATAGTATTACGATATAACGTATAACGTTGTATTGTATTTCGATATAACGTGCAACGTTATATACTATTACGATATAACGTTTTACGTTGTATAGTATTACGATATAAAGTATAACGTTCTATAGTATAACGATATAACGTATAACGTTCTGTAGTATTACGATATAACGTACAACGTTCTATAGTATTACGATATAACGTATAACGTTGTATAGTATTAGGATATAACGTATAACGTTGTATATTATTAGGATATAACGTATAACGTTGTATAGTATTACGATATAAAGTATAACGATATGTATGTCGTTAAAACCGTTAGTATATCGTTACAACGTATAACGTTACATAGTATTACGATATAACGTATGACGTTATATAACAATATGATATAACGTATAACGTTATGTAGTATACCGTTACAACGCATAAAGTTATATAGTATTACGATATAACGTTTAACGTTCTATAGTATTACGATATAACGTATAACGTTATGTAGTATATCGCTACAACGTATAACGTTATATAGTATTACGACGTAACGTATAACGTTATGTAGTATACCGCTACAACGTATAATGTTATATAGTAATACGATATAACGTATGACGTTATATAACAATACGATATAACGTATAACGTTATGTAGTATACCGTTGCAACGTATAACGTTATATAGTATTACGATATAACGTATAACGTTATATACTATTACGATATAACGTTATATAATATTACGATATAACGTTCAACGTTATGTAATATACCGTTAGAACATATAACGTTATATACTATTACGATATAACGTATAACGTTGCATAGTATTACGATATAACGTATAACGTTATATACTATTACGATATAACGTATAACGTTGCATAGTATTACGATATAACGTATAACGTTATATACTATTACGATATAACGTTATATAATATTACGATATAACGTTTAACGTTATGTAGTGTACCGTTAGAACATATAACGTTATATACTATTACGATGTAACGTATAACGTTGTATAGTATTACGATATAACGTATAATGTTATATACTATTATGACATAACGTATAACGTTATATAGTATTACGATACATCGTATAACGCTGTATAGCATTACGATATGACGTATAACGTTATATACTAATACGATATAACGTATAACGTTATATACTATTACGATATAACGTATAACGTTATGTAGTATACCGTTGCAACGTATAACGTTATATATGTCGGGGCGGCGTTAAGATTTGAGTTAGGGTTGAGGGCGTGAAACGAATCCCTATTGGCGCTAGACGTGATCATTATGCAATAGAGGAGATATTTACTAGTGCAAATATGACTATGATGGAATTGGACAAGTAATAGGATAATTAGGTACTCGAGAAGCTAATGACAATGATCCTAGGCTCACTAACGAATCCGCGGTCAAGGGGATGACAGACTCTACTTTTCCTCAGCGTCTAAGTTGTACTCAATGTTAATGCACGAGGCAATCACTACGTATCTGAGAGTTACTTGAATCGTCTTTGAGATCGTACCGGAGAGTGGTTCTCCATCACGGTAACGCTGTCGAGGAAAACTATGATGGGTGTGCCCAAGGGCACGAAATCATCGGATTCGTGGAGAAAAGCCTTCATTCGGAAAGTGAGGGAAATTGGCGTTACTGTTAATTGGTCAATTTCCATGTTGGTGGTTAGGGAAGGGTGCTAGCCGCCCTTAGGAGAAAGTTCGAGAAGAGGAAGCGTCGTTGGTGAGAAAAATAGATTTCTCCTATTTTCTCGTAGCTGGGACGAGGACTGTTTGTCGGTTTGAAGGACTTTAGTTAAACAGACCTTAAGATTTATAGCAGGTCCTCGGGCTAGCTGAACATGTACTGTGGAGACGCGTCGACATCTGGTAATCATCTTACTCAAAGAATAGAGTCTGCGTGTGGCGAGCCACGGGACAGAAATCGTTGAAATGCTTACCGTCGTGCCCCGTCCTAAGTATTTCTTTTAAGGAGAGCTATAGGGTTACTTCATGCCTTTGTTAGACAAAACGTTCATCCCTTGACCGCGACTACGTTCGGCGACTGGTTGTCGCCTCGAGCCCGAGGTCACTATCATAAATCTCAAATAAGTACAGTCGAATCGAATGACAACAGTTTCTTAATTCGGCTATGGTGAAATCTAAATTACAATACTAGGGGTCTTCCCAAAGTTCCGAAGGGAAGGTTCCAGTATTCTTTCATCTCCGACACGGCCATTCTGACTATCACACGTCCTCGTGTGTAACTAAAATATTGAGTTTCCTAACATTAGACTCGATACAATTGACATTATTCACAATTTAACTAGATGTTCGAATAAGGCAAGGGTCCAGTGTAGCAACAAATCCTGTTCGGGGGTTTGGCAGCAAAGAAATAAAAGATAATGAAAATTAGTAGCGTTATAGTTAGTACTCAAGGTGATAGTTGCATTCTGCAGGTTATTAGTCGGATCGTATCGGCATGATGGACCATTTTCGATTTCGCACTCCAAAGGATCTCGGTCTTCTAGATCGTGTGAGCACATAGAGCTTTGTTCCACGGTTTCACCGAGCTTTACCATATTGTTGCCCCGAGATGCATACGAACCACACCGCATGTTCTCACTGAGCCCTTATCATACTGTCGCCCCGAGATGCATGCGAACCACACCGCATGTTCTCACTGAGCCTTATCATACTGTCGCCCCGAGATGCATGCGAATCACATCGCATGTTCTCACTGAGCCTTATCATACTGTCGCCCCGAGATGCATGCGAGTCACATCGCATGTTCTCACTGAGCCTCATCACACTGTCGCCCCGAGATGCATACGAGTCACATCGCATGTTCTCACTGAGCCTCATCACACTGTCGCCCCGAGATGCATGCGAGTCACATCGCATGTTCTCACTGAGCCTCATCACACTGTCGCCCCGAGATGCATACGAGTCACATCGCATGTTCTCACTGAGCCTCATCACACTGTCGCCCCGAGATGCATACGAGTCACATCGCATGTTCTCACTGAGCCTCATCACACTATTACCACAAAAGCGTTTGAACTACATCACACGTTCTCTCTGAGCTTTATCACATTATTTCCCCGAAACACGTGCGAACTCGCTCTGCCGGGTGTTACTGGCATAGTGCTACTGATCTTCCGAGGTCGAAGTGCTCATATCGTCATGGTCACTGTTATTGCCTTCACTACAGACATCCAACTCGGCAGGGGTGCAACCATCTGGCATTTTCCTTAACCTGTCGTGACTGTACTTGTACGGTCGCTTACCGTCTAATGTCCTTAAGATATACCTGTCCCCTTCCAAGACTTCTGCTATTACAAATGGACCTCTAAATTTTGGATCTAGTTTGGTTTGATTCCTTTCCTCATTCTTGCGTAATACGAAATCACCGAGATTAAACCTAACCGCTTAAGCTTTAGCTTTGTCAAATCCATCCTCATCATACCTAGCACTAGTTTCCATCCACTTTATTGCCTGTCGTCTTATATTGGAGATATCGATACTTTTGATGTTATCGGGTAACAACAGATCGTGAAGTCTTGCCGTTCTACCTATTAGTAGTTCTAATGAGCTCGAGTTTGTCACGCGGTTGGTGGTGCAATTCAAAGCCAACTGTATTTCCCCAATCGCGTCTTGCCACGGCCGCCCGGTCGTCTCTACTACCGTGAACATATTTTCCAATGTACCCATAACACGCTCTACCTGTCCATTGGCCCTACTAGCACCGATCGCTATCAAGTGAACTTTAATTCGTTTGCTTTCGCAGAATTCTCGAAATTCTTTTACCCTTAAAACATCTTCCCCCGATCTGCTATTATCCGGCAGGGACTCCCGAATAAAAATATAGCGGATTTAAGCGCTTTAATGGTGTTAAGGGAATCTATCTTACGAGTATGATGCAGGTATACGAATTTAGTGAAGACGTCGATCAAAACAATGACGTACTCCTTTGAATTGCTTTTACCACTCAACTTGCCTGTTATGTCCATGTGGACCGTATGCCAGGGTATGCTGGTCTTAGGTATAGAATGCAGTTCGGCTTGTATCTTACCTAAACTAGCTTTCGAAACATGACAAGCATGACAGTTCTCAATGAATCGGCGAACGTACTTCGCCATCCCTTCGAACCAGTAATACTCGTATAGTTTCTCCAGCGTTTTCTCCCAACCTAAGTGCATAACTGACTGGTACACATGGTTAATAACAGACTATCTAAAACATCTTGGGACTGTAGGTACACAGAGAATCCTGCCTTTTCTTTGTATCCTACGGTGCAGAGTACCGAACCGTAATTCGTATGTATTCGCGATGTCTTCCGCGAGTCCATCGTTTTGCAATCCCTTGACGATTTCCAAGGTTTGAGAATCACAACGTTGTCCCGCTAATAGCCAATCTTCCGAAATTTCGGCCAGTCAACTATTTTCTCTTTGATTTTGTCGAATTTAATAGGGTCAACGCCTGTGGGGTTTCGCGACAAGAAATTTGTGAGCCGTCCGTTTACTTTCCCGATACATAATGTCAAAAATAAAAGTCTGCAAGTAAGCCCATCACCTATGGTCCCTGTCATTTAAATGTACTTTATTACTCGATGCTTTCAACGAGTTGCGATCCGTGACGACAAGAAATTCCCGTCCCTATAGATAGTGACAGAAATGTTTTATGGCGTTTACGATAGCTAATGTATTGTGTTCATAGGAGTGATATCTGGATTCCGCGGGGCTGGTTCTTTTACTGTAATACCCTATTACCTTGTTCTTACCTTCGGCTTGATGCGTCAAAATCACCCCGTAACTCTCCGAGCTAGCGTCAGTATGTAGTTCTATCGGGTAATTGGGGTTGAATATCGTTAGCACCGGCGCGTCGGTCAGGGCGGAAACTACCTGTTGTCTTATTTTCTCGTGTCTATCTGTCCAAGTTATATTTCTGTTATCTGAGATGAGCGCATACAGGGATTTCATCGTCTGTGAGAATTTAGGGATGAATTTTCGGAAGTACGGAGCTAACCCTATGAACTGCCTGAGTTGTGTAACGGTCGTTGGCACAGGTGAAGAACTTAAGGTGTGTATTTTACCCGGGTTAGGACGAACTTCTCCGTTATGAATTACATATCGCAAATGGAGCACCGATGTCTTTAGAAAAGAACGTTTCGCAAAATTAAAAGAGAATCCGGCTTTTACGAGGGTATCTAATACGGTGTTCAATCTTTCCAAAGCTCGATCTATCGAGTTGGCAATAATTAGGACGTCATTGAAATAAATAACAACATACGAATGAGCGAGGTCACCTAAGGCCTTGCGAATGACCCTCCGAAAGACGGACGGTGCAATTTTTCAGTCCAAACGGCATCGTTATCTACTCATATTGTCTGTCGGGGTAACGAACGCTGTAAACTTCGTTGGATTAGGATAAATAGAAATTTGGTGAAACCCGCTGGCCATGTCCCGGCTAATAAAATATCTCGCCTCTTGCGATCTCGCGACTTGATCCGCAATAAGGAGTAAAGGGTACCGATCCGCGACGATACTTTGATTTAGATCTCGGGGATCCACTCGTAATCTATCTGAGCCGTTTTTTTTCTTCACGAGTTACGGCTCGCTAATGGCGAATTACTAGGCCTTATAATTTTTGCTTTAATTAGAACGCTTGTTTTCTCACGTACCGCTCTTCGCTCCTCCTCGCTAAGTCTATGAGGACTTCCTCCTACGGTGGTGTTAGGATCAGTTAATCGTATTTCTAACCGGCCTGCATTTACGCGAATACGTAGGAAACCCGTAACGAATGAATCTTTGAATTTGTCGAGAAGAGAAATTGATCGACTTTTATTATTACCATGTACATCAGCGTCAACTTCATTAACGACGATCTCGTTTGCAGTGGTTTCATTACAGACACCAATCATTTTTGTTTTACACATAGCGAGGCTATTTTGTGTAATGTTACGTCAAAAACCAGACTTAGAGTTCCGCAACTAATCGCGACATCATATTTCAAATAACTATCAGCAAGGACATGAGAAACTATCTTCGATGTAAAAATCATTAATACACACAATGAACAAATGGGAGGCGTATGTTTAATACAGGTATTCCCTACTCCTCGCATTACTAATATGTCAGTCATTCCTTTGCCAGAAAATCTCGAGGCCGCGGACACTTTAATTAGTGAACGCTCGGCTCCCGAATCGGAGTAAAATGGAAACGACTCACCCAGATGACTTGATCTATCCGTTGGTGCTTCCAGTACGTAGAAGTCGACTCGCCACTCGTTATCGAAATTATAGTTTCCTTCCATAATCAGGTTGGCAGCTGCGCCCCATGCAGCGGAGTCGGAGCACGCGATTTTAAGGGTTAAAACGTGGTAGCGATAATTGTTAGGTCTCACACTCGATTTGCACTAGCGACTGAATTGCGCACGACTTGCGACTTGAGCACGATGATCGTAAGTTCTAGCACTGTTATAATCGGCACTGATCCCACTTCTGATGTCGGGGCGGCGTTAAGATTTGAGTTAGGGTTGAGGGCGTGAAACGAATCCCTATTGGCGCTAGACGTGATCATTATGCAATAGAGGAGATATTTACTAGTGCAAATATGACTATGATGGAATTGGACAAGTAATAGGATAATTAGGTACTCGAGAAGCTAATGACAATGATCCTAGGCTCACTAACGAATCCGCGGTCAAGGGGATGACAGACTCTACTTTTCCTCAGCGTCTAAGTTGTACTCAATGTTAATGCACGAGGCAATCACTACGTATCTGAGAGTTACTTGAATCGTCTTTGAGATCGTACCGGAGAGTGGTTCTCCATCACGGTAACGCTGTCGAGGAAAACTATGATGGGTGTGCCCAAGGGCACGAAATCATCGGATTCGTGGAGAAAAGCCTTCATTCGGAAAGTGAGGGAAATTGGCGTTACTGTTAATTGGTCAATTTCCATGTTGGTGGTTAGGGAAGGGTGCTAGCCGCCCTTAGGAGAAAGTTCGAGAAGAGGAAGCGTCGTTGGTGAGAAAAATAGATTTCTCCTATTTTCTCGTAGCTGGGACGAGGACTGTTTGTCGGTTTGAAGGACTTTAGTTAAACAGACCTTAAGATTTATAGCAGGTCCTCGGGCTAGCTGAACATGTACTGTGGAGACGCGTCGACATCTGGTAATCATCTTACTCAAAGAATAGAGTCTGCGTGTGGCGAGCCACGGGACAGAAATCGTTGAAATGCTTACCGTCGTGCCCCGTCCTAAGTATTTCTTTTAAGGAGAGCTATAGGGTTACTTCATGCCTTTGTTAGACAAAACGTTCATCCCTTGACCGCGACTACGTTCGGCGACTGGTTGTCGCCTCGAGCCCGAGGTCACTATCATAAATCTCAAATAAGTACAGTCGAATCGAATGACAACAGTTTCTTAATTCGGCTATGGTGAAATCTAAATTACAATACTAGGGGTCTTCCCAAAGTTCCGAAGGGAAGGTTCCAGTATTCTTTCATCTCCGACATATAGTATTACGATATAACGTATAACGTTATATACTATTACGATATAACGTTATATAATATTACGATATAACGTTCAACGTTATGTAATATACCGTTAGAACATATAACGTTATATACTATTACGATATAACGTATAACGTTGCATAGTATTACGATATAACGTATAACGTTATATACTATTACGATATAACGTATAACGTTATGTAGTATACCGTTAGAACGTATAACGTTATATACTATTACGACATAACGTCTAACGTTATATACTATTACGATATAACGTAAAACGTTATGTAGTATTACGATATAAAGTATACCGTTATGTATTATACCGCTACAACGTATAACATTATAAAGTATTACGATATAACTTATAACGTTGTATAGTATTTCGATATAACGTATAACGTTATATACTATTACGATATAACGTTATATAATATTACGATATAACGTTTAACGTTATGTAATATACCGTTAGAACATATAACGTTATATACTATTACGATATAACGTATAACGTTGCATAGTATTACGATATAACGTATAACGTTATATACTATTACGACATAACGTATAACGTTATATACTATTACGATATAACGTATAACGTTATGTAGTATACCGTTAGAACGTATAACGTTATATACAATTACGACATAACGTCTAACGTTATATACTATTACGATATAACGTAAAACGTTATGTAGTATTACGATATAAAGTATACCGTTATGTATTATACTGCTACAACGTATAACATTATAAAGTATTACGATATAACTTATAACGTTGCATAGTATTACGACATAACGTATAACGTTGTATAGTATTATTATATGACGTATAACGTTATACAGTATTAGGATATAACGTATAACGTTATATACTATTACGACATAACGTATAACCTAATGTAGTATACCGTTACAACGTATAACGTTATATAGTATTACGACATAACGTATACCGCTATATACTACTACGATATAACGTATAACGTTATATACTATTACGATATAACGTTATATAATATTACGATATAACGTTTAACGTTATGTAGTGTACCGTTAGAACATATAACGTTATATACTATTACGATATAACGTATAACGTTGTATAGTATTACGATATAACGTATAATGTTATATACTATTATGACATAACGTATAACGTTATATAGTATTACGATACATCGTATAACGCTGTGTAGCATTACGATATGACGTATAACGTTATATACTAATACGATATAACGTATAACGTTATATACTATTACGATATAACGTATAACGTTATGTAGTATACCGTTGCAACGTATAACGTTATATAGTATTACGATATAACGTATACCGCTATATACTACTACGATATAACGTATAACGTTATATACTATTACGATATAACGTATAACGATATATAGTATTACGATATAACGTATAACGTTATATACTATTACGATATAACGTTATATAATATTACGATATAACGTTTAACGTTATGTAGTATACCGTTAGAACATATAACGTTATATACTATTACGATATAACGTATAACGTTATGTAGTATACCGTTAGAACGTATAACATTATATACTATTACGACATAACGTCTAACGTTATATACTATTACGATATAACTTAAAACGTTATGTAGTATTACGATATAAAGTATACCGTTATGTATTATACCGCTACAACGTATAACATTATAAAGTATTACGATATAACTTATAACGTTGTATAGTATTTCGATATAACGTATAACGTTATATAGTATTATGTTAAAACGTATAACGTTATACACCATTAAGATATAATGTATAACATTATATAGTATTACGATATAACTTAAAATGTTGTATAGTATTACGATATAACGTATAACGTTATATACTCTTACGATATAACGTTTAACGTTATATAGTAATACGATATAACGTATGAAGTTATATATTATTACCATATAACGTATAACGTTATGTAGAATACCGTTACAACGTATAACGTAATATAGTATTACGATATAACGTTTGACGTTGTATAGTATTTCGAAATAACGTATAACGTTATATATTACTGCGATATAACATATAACGTTATATAGTATTACGACATATCGTATAGCGTTATATACTATTACGATATAACGTATAACGCTACATTCTATTACGATATAAGGTAAAGAGTTATATAATATTATGATTTAATGTATAACGTTATATACTAATACGATATAACGTTATATAGAATTACGATATAACGAATAACGCTATATACTATCACGATATAACGTATAATGTTATATAGTATTATGTTAAAACGTATAACGTTATACACCATTAAGATATAACGTATAACATAATATAGTATTACGATATAACTTATAACGTTGTATAGTATTTCGATATAACGTATAACGTTATATACAATTACGATATAACGTATAACGTTGTATAGTATACCGTTACAACGTATAACGTTATATTGTATTACGATATAACGTTTTTTTTTTTTTTTTTTTTTTATTTATTTAAATTCACTATTTGTCCAATTTGGACATTTGGTGGAATTTTTTAGCGGTTACATTAGCATGTTGGTGGCTACCCCCAGCGGGGTACCATCCTCGTGTTTGTTAGGTTATGTCCTTTATAAGGTCTGCTGGGTGCTTCCTTTTTAGTCTTCTGTCCATGTTTGTGATTTTGTATGTTTCCGCAGCTAGCCGGTTTATGTGTGTTGCTATTCTTGATTTGTATTTCTCGGATTATCTGCTGATTTCTTCCTTGACCGTTGGCATTCCCAGGTCCCTTCGTATATCTTCGTTTCTGACGTACCAAGGTCCGTTTACTATTGTTCTGAGGATTTTAGCCTGTATTACCTCTATTTTGTTTATATGGCTCATTGCTGCCGTCCCCCATAGTGGTATTCCGTACGTCCAGATTGGTTTTATGATCGTTTTATATATTTTTACTTTATTTTCTGTGCTTAGTTTGGATTTTCGGCTTGTTAGCCAATGCATTTGTCTCCTTGTTTTCTGTATTTTTTCTACTATTGATTTGATGTGTAGTTTCCAGGTGAGTTTTTGATCTAAGTGGAGTCCTAGGTATTTGACATGCTTTGTTTGCGTTATATGCGTACCGTTCAATAGGATGTTTGGTGGTATCTTTTTCCGTAGCGTGAATGTAATATGGTTGCATTTATTGGGGTTTGCTTTTAATTGTTTTTCTTGTAGCCAATTTTCTATTTTTACGATATGTTCTTGTAGTATTTTGACTGCCGTTTCTGGGTTAGTATGCCTGACTAGTATAGCTGTGTCGTCCGCGAATGTCAATACTATGCTGTTGGTAGTTGTTGGTATGTTCGCCGTGTATAATGTGTATAGTATTGGGCCTAGGACGCTTCCTTGTGGTACCCCGGCCTTGATGTCTTTAACTTGAGAATGTGTGTCCTTGATTTTTATTACGAAGGTTCTGCTGCTTAGGTAGGATTTTATTAAGATTTTATTAAGTGTATTTGCTCCGGGAATTGTTTCCTAATTGTTTGTAGTAGACTTTCATGGTTAATTTTATCGAATGCTTTCTCTATGTCTATAAAGAGGGCTGTGCAGTATTCCTTGTTTTCTAGTGCTACTATTATTTCGTTTATAAGCCTGTGCATTTGCTCTATCGTGGAGTGTTTGTTTCTGAAACCAAATTGGTGATCCGGTATTAGTTTTTTTGTCTCTATTATTGATTTTATGCGTTCGTATATTATCTTTTCCAGTATTTTGGAAAATACTGGGAGCAGTGATATTGGTCTGTAAGATGCAGTTCGGTGCGGGTCTTTGCCTGGTTTATGTGACATTTTGATTTGTGCTAATTTCCATGGTTTGGGGAAGTATTGAATTCTTAGAATTGCATTGAATATTATTGTCATTAGTCTTATTGCTTTTGGCGGAAGGTTTTTCAAGATTTTACCATTGATTAGGTCGATTCCTGGAGCTTTGTTGTTTTTTGTTTTATCAATTATGTTTCTAATTTCTTGTGCCGATGTTTTAGGTATGGTGTATTCCTTGTCGGCTGTGGTAGTAGTGGTTTGTGGATCCTCCTCCGTATGACTTTTGAGGTTGCTGTTGTTGATAATGTGTGGTGTGAATGTGTTGCAGAGGTGGTTGGAGAATTCTTCAGCTTGTTCTTCGTTGCTTCTTGCCCATGTGTTATCTGCTTTTCTGATTGCCGGGACGGGTATTATTGGCTTCCTTATTTTTTTCGTGGCTTTCCATAGTGAATAGTTGGTGTTCTCGTGTGTGGAGAGTGTCCCTATGAACTTTGCGAATTCGTTATCGTTGTGCTCCTTTATTTTGTTTTTTATTTCCTTTGCAAGTTTGTTTAAGTGTTTTTTGTTTTCTCGGGTTCTGTATTTTTGCCATTTTGCTTTTGCTTTTCTTTTTTCTTTGATTTTGTCGAGTATTTCTTGCGGGATTGTTATTGTTTGTCTGCTGGTTGGTTCGGGAGTAGTGGTTGTCCTTGCTGCTTCCTGAATAGTTGCTGTCAATGTTGCTACTGCCTGTTCTATGTGTTCAGGAGTTTTTAACGGGATGTTGCAGTTTATTTTGCTTTCTATTATTTCTTTGAAAGTTTGCCATTTGGTGGTTTTGTTGCATAATGTTTCTGGTTTGCTATAGTGAATTGGTTTGTTTCTGTATTCAATTATTATGGGTGTATGATCGGAGCTGAGCTCGAGGTTGGGTGTTATTTTTAGTTTATTTGTGTTTAGTCTCCTTGTAACTACAAAGTCCAGAAGATCTGGTTTTTTGTTTAGGTCAGTCGGCCAATGTGTCGGTGTTCCTGTGGATAATATATTGAGGTTATTATTTCTAATGTGTTTTTCCAGTGTTCTACCTCGAGGTGTAATGTTTCTTGACCCCCAAAGCGTGTGCTTTGAGTTGTAGTCTCCCGCTGCGATGTACTTGTCCCCTAGGTCCTGGAAGTATTCTTCCCACATTTGTGTTGTTATTTTGTGTCGCGGAGGCACATATACTGCTGACAACTGGAAATAGTTGCTGCTAGTTTGAACTGTAACAGTGGTTGCTTGTAAATATTCTTTGTTAACTTGGCTGTGTAGATAATGTTTGATATCGTTTCTGACTATCACTGCTGTCCCTCCGTGAGCTTTTCCTGAGGGGTGTTTGATATCATATATGGTGTAGTATGGTATTTTCAAGTAGCTTTTTGTAGTGAAGTGTGTTTCTGAGACAAGTAGTATGTCTATATTGTTATTGTATATGAATGTTTTAATTTCGAGGGCCCGTTGTTGCAGGCCATTTGAGTTCCAGGCTGCTATTTTTAGAGTGTCCGTTTTTATTTTTTGCTTAGCACGTTTGTAATTAGTTGTAGCATGACTGTGATTTGTTGAGTTTGCTGTTTTAGTACTGCGTTTTGTTCGCTTATCATTCTGGTTAGCATTTCGGTGTTCTTTATGGATTGTTTGAGTAGTTCTTTGATTTCTGCAGTGTCATTGTTACTATTGCTGTGGTATTGGTTGTGTGTATGTGTTGATTGGCTGGTTATTTGAGCATAGCTTAGACCACCAATGGTGTTGGTGCTGATAGGTTTGGTGTTTGTTGCTTGCTCTGTACTTGGAATTATTTCAGGATTTGTGCTGTCCTGTTGGGCTTGTGTGTTAGTGATTGTTCTGCTTCGTAGGGGCGGGAACAGTTTACGTTGTAATTGTTTTCTTACTTCACATCCTTTATAGCTGGCTGGGTGGTTTCCGTTACAGTTGTAGCATTTAACCTCCTCAATTTTTCCCGTGGATGGGCAGTGTGTCGTGAGATGATTTTTTGCGCATTTAACGCATGCCGGGGTTCTATTACAATAGTTTTTGGTGTGTCCGTATTGTTGGCATCTTATGCATTGTGGGATTTCTTTTTTATGTCTGGGTGGCTCCACTTTTACTATTGTGTTTAGTAATTTTTCTATATCGTATATTTCCTTATTGTTGTTTTTAGGTTCTAGTTCAACTAGGAATAGCGGTAGTGGTTGTTTGGTATCGTATTTGTTTATGTTATTTATTGACCTTACCTGGTGTCCGATTTTTGCCAGTTCTTCACTTATTTTTCCAGTATTTGTTTTTGGGTGTAGTCCCCTAATTACTGCTTTGTAGCTTTTGTCTGTTTTGAGCTGAAAAGTGTGATATGCTGCATTTTTTTCCTTTAATGATCTTGTAATTTTTCTGAATGTTTCTGGGGTGTTGGTTTGCACTTTAACCTGGTTTATTTTTATCTGTTTGATGATATAGTTGTCTTTCCCTGCGATGTTGTTTAGTAGTTCGATGAGGGGGTCAATTATTTTTGCGTCTACGTATATCGGTGGTGGTTTGGGTGTACGGTTTGTCGGACTTTCCGTTGGGTCCGTTGCTGCCTCTTCTGGCAGTGCGCTGAATGGATTGTGCAGTTTGATATCTTGTAGCCATTGTTTTTTTTCATATGTATCAATTTTCCTCGCGCTTGCGAGCGTGGTTACCTTCCGTTTTTTGGTGGAGGTTGCCACCGTCCAGCTTTCTTCCTGGTGTATTGGTATGTTTTGCTCCCCGTCGGATTGTGTTGTTTCCATAATATCATCATTTTTCTCTACATATGTAGAGTCTGTAGCTTTATTTATGAAAATTGTTTCACCGGAGTTAATTATTTTTATTGGTGGAATCTGCATGATTCCACGTTTTGTCTATTTTTGGCGTTAACTTTGTCCCTTTCTCTTCTCTCTTACCGCACTTTCACTGGAGCACTGTTTCGCACGTCCGTTTAGGTCGCCTGCCCAGGCGGAACTCGTATACCGTTATGTAGTATACCGTTGCAACGTATAACATTATATAGTATTACGATATAACTTATAACGTTGTATAGTATTTCGATATAACGTATAACGTTATATAGTATTATGTTAAAACGTATAACGTTATACACCATTAAGATATAACGTATAATATTATATAGTATTACGATATAATTTAAAAAGTTGTATAGTATTACGATATAACGTATAACGTTATATACTCTTAAGATATAACGTTTAACGTTATATAGTATTACGATATAACGTATGAAGTTATATACTATTACCATATAACGTATAACGTTATGTAGTATACCGTTACAACGTATAACGCTATATAGTATTACGATATAACGTTTGACGTTGTATAGTATTACGAAATAACATATAACGTTATATATTACTGCGATATAACATATAACGTTATATAGTATTACGACATATCGTATAACGTTATATACTATTACGATATAACGTATAACGCTACATTCTATGACGATATAACGTTAAGAGTTATGTAATATTATGATATAACGTATAACGTTATATACTAATACGATATAACGTTATATAGTATTAAGATATAACGGATAAAGCTATATACTATCACGATATAACGTATAAGGTTATATAGCATTATGTTAAAACGTATAACGTTATACACCATTAAGATATAATGTATAACATTATACAGTATTACGATATAACTTATGACGTTGTATAGAATTTCGATATAACGTATAACGTTATGTAGTATACCGTTACAACGTATAACGTTATATACTATTACGATATAACGTATAACGTTATATACTATTACGATACAACGTAGAAAGTTGTATAGTATTACGATATAACGTATAACTTTATATACTATTACGATATAAAGTATAACGTTATATACTATTACGGTATAGCGTATAACCCTATATACTATTACGATGTAACGTATAACGATATATACTATGATGATATAACGTAAAACGTTATATACTATTACGATATAACGTTATATAATATTACGATATAACGTATAACGTTATGTAGTATACCGTTATAACGTATAACGTTATATACTGCTACGATATAACGTATAACGTTATATAGTATTACGACATAACGTATAACTATATATATTACTGCGATATAACGTATAACGTTATATACTATTACGACATATCGTATAACGTTATATACTATTACGATATAACGTATAACGCTACATTCTATTACGATATAACGTAAACCGTTATATAATATAATGATATAACGTATAACGTTATATAATAATACGATATAACGTTATATAGTATTACGATATAACGAATAACGCTATATATTATCACGATATAACGTATAACGTTATATAGTATTATGTTACAACGTATAACGTTATACACCATTAAGATATAACGTATAACATTATACAGTATTACGATATAACTTATGACGTTGTATAGTATTACGATATAACGTATAATGTTATATAGTATTACGATATAACGTATGAAGTTATGTAGTATTACGATATAACGTATAACGTTATATACTATTACGATATAACGTATAAGGCTATATAGTATTACGATATAAGATATAACGTTATATAGCATTATGTTATAACGTATAGCGTTACATACTATTACGACACAACGTATAACGCTGTACTATTACGATATAACGTATAACGTTGTAAAGTATTACGATATAGCGTAAAACGTAATATACTCTCACGACGAAACGTATAACGTTATATACTATTACGATATAACGCATACCGTTATATAGTATTACGACATATCGTATAACGTTATATACTATTACGATATAACGTATAACGCTGCATTCTATTACGATATAACGTAAACCGTTATATAATATTATGATATAACGTATAACGTTATATACTAATACGATATAACGTTATATAGTATTACGATATAACGAATAACGCTATATATTATCACGATATAACGTATAACGTTATATAGTATTATGTTACAACGTATAATGTTATACACCATTAAGATATAACGTATAACATTATACAGTATTACGATATAACTTATGACGTTGTATAGTATTACGATATAACGTATAACGTTATATACTGTTACGATACAACGTTATTATAATATTACGTTATAACGTTATGTAATAGTACTATATAACGAATAACGTTTTGTAGTATACCGTTACGACGTATAACGTTATATAGTATCACGACATAACGTTAAGCGCTATACTATTACGATATAACGTATAATGTTATATAGTATTACGATATAACGTATGACGTTATGTAGTATTACGATATAACGTATAACGTTATATACTATTACGATATAACGTATAACGCTATATAGTATCACGATATAAGATATAACGGTATATAGCATTATGTTATAACGTATAACGTTATATTATATTACGATATAACGTATAACGTTACATTCTATTACGATATAACGTTTAACGTTATATACTATCACGATGTAACGTATAATAGTTATATACTATTACGATATAACGCATAACGTTATATAGTATTACGACATAACGTATATCGTTATATATTGCAGCAATATAACATATAACGTTATATAGTATTACGACATAACGTATGACGATATACTATTACGGTATACCGTATAACGCTATATAGTATTACGATATAAGAAATAACGTTATATAGCATAATGTTATAACGTATAACGTTATATTATATTACGATATAACGTATAACGTTCTATAGTATTACGATATAACGTATAACGTTGTATAGTATTAGGATATAACGTATAACGTTGTATAGTATTAGGATACAACGTATAACGTTGTATACTATTGGGATATAATTTATAACGTTATACACTATTAAGATATAACGTATAACGTTATATATTATTACGATATAACGTATAACGCTGTATCGCATTACGAAATAACGTATAACGTTATATACTATTACAATATAACGTTTTTATAATATTACGTTATAACGTTATGTAATATTACTATATAACGAATAACGTTATGTAGTATACCGTTACAACGTATAACGTTATATAGTATCACCACATATCGTATAACGCTATACTATTACGATATAACGTATAATGTTATATACTATTACGATATAACGTTATATAATATTACGATATAACGTATAACGTTATGTAGTATACCGTTAGAACGTATAACGTTATATACTGTTACGATATAACGTATAACGGTGTAAAGTGTACGATATGACGTATAACGTTATATACTATTACGACATAACGTATAACCTAATGTAGTATACCGTTACAACGTATAACGTTATATAGTATTACGACATAACGTATACCGCTATATACTACTACGATATAACGTATAACGTTATATACTATTACGATATAACGTTATATAATATTACGATATAACGTTTAACGTTATGTAGTGTACCGTTAGAACATATAACGTTATATACTATTACGATATAACGTATAACGTTGTATAGTATTACGATATAACGTATAATGTTATATACTATTATGACATAACGTATAACGTTATATAGTATTACGATACATCGTATAACGCTGTATAGCATTACGATAAGACGTATAACGTTATATACTAATACGATATAACGTATAACGTTATATACTATTACGATATAACGTATAACGTTATGTAGTATACCGTTGCAACGTATAACGTTATATAGTATTACGATATAACGTATAACGTTATATACTATTACGATATAACGTTATATAATATTACGATATAACGTTCAACGTTATGTAATATACCGTTAGAACATATAACGTTATATACTATTACGATATAACGTATAACGTTGCATAGTATTACGATATAACGTATAACGTTATATACTATTACGATATAACGTATAACGTTATGTAGTATACCGTTAGAACGTATAACGTTATATACTATTACGACATAACGTCTAACGTTATATACTATTACGATATAACGTAAAACGTTATGTAGTATTACGATATAAAGTATACCGTTATGTATTATACCGCTACAACGTATAACATTATAAAGTATTACGATATAACTTATAACGTTGCATAGTATTACGACATAACGTATAACGTTGTATAGTATTATTACATGACGTATAACGTTATACAGTATTAGGATATAACGTATAACGTTATATACTATTACGACATAACGTATAACCTAATGCAGTATACCGTTACAACGTATAACGTTATATAGTATTACGACATAACGTATACCGCTATATACTACTACGATATAACGTATAACGTTATATACTATTACGATATAACGTTATATAATATTACGATATAACGTTTAACGTTATGTAGTGTACCGTTAGAACATATAACGTTATATACTATTACGATGTAACGTATTACGTTGTATAGTATTACGATATAACGTATAATGTTATATACTATTATGACATAACGTATAACGTTATATAGTATTACGATACATCGTATAACGCTGTATAGCATTACGATATGACGTATAACGTTATATACTAATACGATATAACGTATAACGTTATATACTATTACGATATAACGTATAACGTTATGTAGTATACCGTTGCAACGTATAACGTTATATAGTATTACGATATAACGTATAACGTTATATACTATTACGATATAACGTTATATAATATTACGATATAACGTTCAACGTTATGTAATATACCGTTAGAACATATAACGTTATATACTATTACGATATAACGTATAACGTTGCATAGTATTACGATATAACGTATAACGTTATATACTATTACGATATAACGTATAACGTTATGTAGTATACCGTTTGAACGTATAACGTTATATACTATTACGACATAACGTCTAACGTTATATACTATTACGATATAACGTAAAACGTTATGTAGTATTACGATATAAAGTATACCGTTATGTATTATACCGCTACAACGTATAACATTATAAAGTATTACGATATATCTTATAACGTTGCATAGTATTACGACATAACGTATAACGTTGTATAGTATTATTATATGACGTATAACGTTATACAGTATTAGGATATAACGTATAACGTTATATACTATTACGACATAACGTATAACCTAATGTAGTATACCGTTACAACGTATAACGTTATATAGTATTACGACATAACGTATACCGCTATATACTACTACGATATAACGTATAACGTTATATACCATTACGATATAACGTTATATAATATTACGATATAACGTTTAACGTTATGTAGTATACCGTTAGAACATATAACGTTATATACTATTACGATATAACGTATAACGTTGTATAGTATTACGATATAACGTATAACGTTATATACTATTACGACATAACGTATAACGTTATATACTATTACGATATAACGTATAACGTTATGTAGTATACCGTTAGAACGTATAACGTTATATACTATTACGACATAACGTCTAACGTTATATACTATTACGATATAACTTAAAACGTTATGTAGTATTACGATATAAAGTATACCGTTATGTATTATACCGCTACAACGTATAACATTATAAAGTATTACGATATAACTTATAACGTTGTATAGTATTTCGATATAACGTATAACGTTATATAGTATTATGTTAAAACGTATAACGTTATACACCATTAAGATATAATGTATAACATTATATAGTATTACGATATAACTTAAAATGTTGTATAGTATTACGATATAACGTATAACGTTATATACTCTTACGATATAACGTTTAACGTTATATAGTAATACGATATAACGTATGAAGTTATATATTATTACCATATAACGTATAACGTTATGTAGAATACCGTTACAACGTATAACGTAATATAGTATTACGATATAACGTTTGACGTTGTATAGTATTTCGAAATAACGTATAACGTTATATATTACTGCGATATAACATATAACGTTGTATAGTATTACGACATATCGTATAACGTTATATACTATTACGATATAACGTATAACGCTACATTCTATTACGATATAACGTAAACCGTTACATAATATTATGATATAACGTATAACGTTATATACTAATACGATATAACGTTATATAATATTACGATATAACGTATAACGTTATACAATATTACGATATAACGTATAACGTTATATACTATTACGATTTAACGTATAACGTTATATAGTATTATGATAAAACGTAAAACGCTATATAGTATTACGATATATCATATAACGTTATATAGCATTATGTTATAACGTATAACGTTATAATCTATCACGACATAACGTATAACGCTATACTATTACGATATAACGTATAATGTTAAATAGCATTACGATATAACGTATAACGTTATGTAGTATACCGCTAGAACGTATAACGTTATATACTGTTACGATATAAAGTATAACGTTATATAGTATTACGATATAACGTATGCAGTTATATACTATTACCATTTAACGTATCACGTTATGTAGTATACCGTTAGAACGTATAACCTTAAAAAAGTATTACGATATAACGTACAACGTTATATACTATTACGATATAACGCATAACGTTATAAAGTATTATGTTAAAACGTATAACGTTATACACCACTAAGATATAACGTATAACGTTATATACTCTTACGATATAAAGTTTAACGTTATATAGTATTACGATATAACGTATGCAGTTATATACTATTACCATTTAACGTATCACGTTATGTAGTATACCGTTAGAACGTATAACGTTATATAGTATTACGATATAACGTTTAGCGTTATATAGTATTACGATATAACTTATGACGTTGTATAGTATTAGGATATAACGTATAACGTTGTATAGTATTAGGATATAACGTATAACGTTGTATAGTATTACGATATAAAGTATAACGATATGTATGTCGTTAAAACCGTTAGTATATCGTTACAACGTATAACGTTACATAGTATTACGATATAACGTATGACGTTATATAACAATATGATATAACGTATAACGTTATGTAGTATACCGTTACAACGCATAAAGTTATATAGTATTACGATATAACGTTTAACGTTCTATAGTATTACGATATAACGTATAACGTTATGTAGTATATCGCTACAACGTATAACGTTATATAGTATTACGACGTAACGTATAACGTTATGTAGTATACCGCTACAACGTATAATGTTATATAGTAATACGATATAACGTATGACGTTATATAACAATACGATATAACGTATAACGTTATGTAGTATACCGTTGCAACGTATAACGTTATATAGTATTACGATATAACGTTTAGCGTTATATAGTATTACGATATAACGTATAACGTTATATACTATTACGACATAACGTATAACGTTGTATAGTATTACGATATAAAGTATAACGTTATGTAGTATACCGTTACAACGTATAACGTTACATATCTATTACGATGTATCGTATAACGTTATATAGTATTACGATACAACGTATAACGCTGTATAGCATTACGATATAACGTATAACGTTATATACCATTACGATATAACGTTATTATAATATTACGATATAACGTTATATAATATTACTATATAACGTATAACGTTATGTAGTATACCGTTACAACGCATAACGTTATATATTATTACGACATAACGTATAACCCTATACTATTACGATATAACGTATAATGTTATATAGTATTACGATATATCGTATAACGTTATATACTGTTACGACATATCGTATAACGTTGTGTTGCCACGATAGATAAATACATAGTCATCGTCATCGTAACTTCTTCTTCCTTATACATATTTCGATCAAAATTCAAATAAATATTAATGTGTATAACTTGTTATAACATATTGAAGCAACTATACTCACTCAAATATAGTTATCAAAACAGGTTTAATAAGTTCGGCACCTTGCCGAGGTGAAGCACATAAACATATTTCAAACACTGTCATTATCATTACAACTCCTTCCGTGTTCAAATCTCCTAAAAGTGACCTAAGTGTTTCGATTATAATCGCTCCTCTTTGACTTAAAAATTTTTGGGGACTTAATATTACATATGCTTGAACTATATACAAACATAATTTTAAATGTTCAAATGATTTTTCTGAAAAATATAAAGATTATCAAGTTTTCTGCATGTTTATAAGAATCATAGTCAAATAGAATTATTTACTAACCTAATACAGCAGGCAAATTTTTAGCCAGTTCCATTATAGCCAATGTTGGCGCAGCTGCATTTTGCAGTAAAGCTAACCATAATCGCAAGCCATCTTCTAACAAATAAACGTGACAATTTTGATTGACGTCACAACTTAATGCAATAACACCTACTACTAGTGGTTCTATAAGGACGCTTTCAGAACCTAAAGCCTAAAAAATAATTCAAATATTATCTATTATTTAAAATTTTCAATAAAATCATTGAATTATATATTTGATTTATCAATATCAAAATTAATAATTTGATTTATATTAATATAGTTTAATTCATTAAACAATATAAAAAAGATGTACCTTTTCCAGATGTACTAGTGTTGAAATTATAGCACATCTTAGCATATTATGTTCTTCACATTCTTGCCAAAGTGCTGGCAAATATGAACTGAGGGCTCCAACAAGTGGGTTTATTTCACTACCAGCACGTTCAATCATAAATGATAACACGTATAACACATACATCTGAAAATTATTTAAAATATGTTTTTGCGAACTACAACAATATTTTAAAAGTAACATATAACAGTATATACATACATACCTTGGTATCACATTCTTTTACTTCTTTTAGGAGCGAAAATAATAAAGAGAATGCTGGTTCTAAATATGGCGAGAATTCTTCCGGATTAAATTGAAAATCATCTATCGCAAGTTTTAAAGCATCGCTTGCTGCTAAGCGAACACCCAGATCTTCTTCAGGACTCAAAACTTCAACCATAAGTTTGTATAATTCTGGTCTTAACTCTGTACTTAACTTAACAGCTGCAATTTTATTACAATACAAGATTATTACATAATAAATCCTACTTGTTTAAAAAGCTGCACTTTACTTACTTGTCCAGCGCCCAATAAGCCAACATACTCGTCTTCTAATAATCCTATAATTGTTACTTCGAATTTTCAACTCTTCTTTTAAGGTAGTTGAAAACCATTGATCAAAATTTACCTAGTAAATAGAAGCGTGATAAACTGGATGACTGACTATTTACACTGATTTTTTTGTGATATTTTGTTCTTACCTTATCGTATAAATCAAATGCAGCCAAACCAACTGCATTATATACTGCATCTTTTACTAGAATAGCATGCAAATTATTCGGGTCAACTGGTTGATGATGTCTTTGCATTAATTCAACTAAAACTGGTACAAGAACTTCTCCAAAATGATGGAAAATTACTACAAACAGACACTCCGTACAAGGCTAAAGAAAATAAAATATTAATTATAAAGTAAATAAAAATGTATAATTTTACAATTATAATTCATTTATAAATATTTGTAAATAGTTGGCTATAAAATATTTACCCTTAAGCTATATTTCCATGATTCACCGCCATCATCGACAACTGAAAACAGTATAAATAAAAAATATAAAACATTGTACATACATATATATATATATATATATATATATGTACGTATAATGTTTATATATATATATACAAATATTTACCAAAACTTTCTGGATCTGTATCCCATAATTCCAATTCAGCAGGTGTTAAAAGAAAATAATGTGTTACCAGCCTTGAACAAATTTCTGCTAATGTTTCAAGTGTAAAAAATTCTTGTCTCAATTGATTTGCTCTCAACGTTAAAGGATTTTTCGTATCTGTATTAACAAATTTTCAAGCTTAATAAATCACACCCATAAATTTACAAAATACCATTATCCATCATATATACCTTTGAGAACTTTAGCTGGTTTATAGTATGTAGATAATAAAATGCCTTTCATTAAATTTAAACACTGTATAACAAATCTTTCAAAAGCTATGGCTTGACCAGCTTCAGTGAAACAATAAAAAACAGAAAATTCTAATGATGTTGGTATTAGTTCTACATAGCAAAATGGATGCATTTCTAATACTCCTATTAATACTTTAGTTAAATGAATTATAAATTTATCGCATACTTCCATCTGTATACCTCTTCAAATTAATGTCTTTCCTAGAATTATATAAAAATCATTATTAAGAGAGACAAATATATAACTGATATTATGGGTAGTATCAGAGGAGAAATATACTAACGACATTCAAGACAAGTTCTTGCACGTTCAAAGACAATTTCTAAGAATGACATAGCATCATGGGATTCTGAAGGCTTATTAAACCCATTTACAATAAGTGTTCTAAGAATTCTCAATAGAAGTAACGCTTTTTCCAAAGCTTCCTGTATCTGATTTGTGTCTGCTCCATTTGATGCCATTATAAGAAAAGATTCTGTGTAAGTATTCCACACATTCAGAATAAAACTGAACACACTACTGGTTAATTCTTGGAAGAGTCGTCTGTCAGGAACTAAACGTTTAGAGGCTAAACACTTAACAACATGATGTAATATTAACAGTGCCCGATGCTGGGCCAAAGGATTTTGTCCTCTTATAACATCCAATAAGGTTGGAATTAATGAGCGCCATTCTCTAGGCCAATCATATCTGCACAACATTATTTCGTTTAACTTATTTTATGAATCAGAGAGAAAAATAAACACAAATTATTTAATCAATATCAATTACCTTGCAATTTTAGCAATGAGAGCTGCCAATTGGATAGCTAACTGATTTACAGGTTCTTCAAAGTTTACTATTAAACGTTGTCTAAGAAATTCCTTTTCGTCATCTGCAATTCCACTGTAGTAATAATGCATGTTATTTAATTATTAATTTACATTAAGATGTTAATACTATTAGCCAAATTTGATTGCGTTAAAGAATACTTACTTTGGAGCATTCTTTCTCCAATATTTATCAACACCATTTTTGAAACATAAAATAGCCATCCATCTAATATTGATACTCAAGGAATGATTAGAAAACACATTCTGAAATAATTATTAATATTTTACTCTCAATATAATAATTAGACTTTCGTTAGTAATGAAAATAAATAACCTAAAATAATCTTACATACATAAGCAAATAGTATATGCTTATATATGCTAGTTAAAATAAAAATGATCAGGAATAAATTTTTGCCTCCTTACAATCTAATCAAATTTATTTTACATTTATTCATGCAACTTACATATAACGCAGTGTAGAATCCCCTTTCAGTTTCCCATTGTTTTAGAGTTTGTTCAGCTGGTTTCAAAATAGTGGGATCCTGACTACCCGCTTGTTGAAGGACTTCTATCACTGCGACATCCATCTTCCTACAAAAAATTAATATATTCAATGTTTTACATTAAATTCAAATAGCTCATTGTTATTTGTTTTCCTCTGAAAAGATCGACTAAACTTAACTTTTTTCGGAAATATCTATGTATTAAATCAATACATGACGAAAATCATCAAAGACACTCTACATCAAAATGTCACACACGCCCGCAAGTCGGCATTTCAGAACGCTGCCCCCCTCCTGCTTTCGTCTCTTTCTACAAAATGACAGTTATTGTTATAGTGTAAACCACCTTATTACTCGTAAAACGCGATTCTTGTCTAGATTTATTTATCCATTATTCATATATCGTATAAGGTATGATCAACCTATTATGATAATGTTATTTACTCATGTATTTAAGCAAAAATTCTAATATTTCCAAAGAGCTATCCCAGAACTAAAAACTAGTTCTTTCTAATAGACAACAGTATAAATAATACTGTTGATAGAATATGTTTCAATATTTACTTATCTTTTAAAGATAAAGAAACAATAATGTTTCTTCTTGCATTTATATATTTTCTATATAATAAAATATGTACATATACATTAGTGATTTTAAATATTTGAAAGAAATGTTATTAATTTTCTTCACATCTGTTTGTCAGAGAAATGTAATTCGTTGATGAATTAATTTACTACTAAAAATTTAAGCTATAATTTCTATGAAAACATAAGTATTGATATGATTTGTTTACAGATTTATAAGGAGTTTGTTTATTGCTATTTTCACTTTAAAATTTCATTGGACTTAAACCGGATATCCGGTGCACGCACTCTACTACGCATTCAGTGTCCGCTTGTGCGATATACGGTCTTTCTGTTTATAGCTCGCTGCATTGCTTGATACTTCTCACAATGAAGGTACGTATCCAATAATAATTTCAAAATCTAACAATTATTACAAACAGTTACTATAAAAATTTATATATTGAAATGCTATAAGCAATTTTAGATATATATAATTTATGAAACATTCGTTTATCTGTATACCTAACCAATGTTAAAATAAGACTTATTTTATTTATCTTCGGCATAAGTAGCATGAAGCAAGTCATATCCAAACGTAGAATACTTAACCCCTTATCCTACAATATCGTGTGAGAGATATGGTACGTCGATCGGGCCAAATATAAATAACACGTGTGAGAGACATGGTAAGTCATTCGGACCAAAAGTAAATAATACGTGTGAGAAACGTGGTACGTTCTTGGGGCTACACGCGACAAATACTTACTAATTTTCTTGGCCGCATTCGGATATGCAAATATGTTTTCTTGAAAAATATTAGAAATTTATTCTCAAAAATGACTTCAAAAAGAATATTAAGCGTTGTTGGGGATATTGTAAATTCAGCTAACATTGCAAAAAGTGATTTGATAGATATTTTAAATAGTGATAGTGACAGTAGTGATATTTCACTTCCTGTACGAAAACGTTGTAAGCGACTGATTATTGAAGATGATACCAACGATGAAGACCACAGTAATCATCAACAATCAGAGCTATGGATTTGGAAAGAAGAAACTAATGATCCAAAAATCTGGAACTATACAGAAATTCCTGGCATAAAAGTGGCAATTTTGAGTCAGTTAGGTGAAAACAAAAAAGAATTAGACTTTTTTAATATAATATTTGATAATATATTTTGGGAAAATATTGTCATGGAGACGAATCGATACGCAAACCAAATAATGAACAATGAAAATAAAAGACTAAAAATAGATAAAACTTGGTTTCCTATAGACTGTGGTGAAATCAAAATATGTTTTGCACTATGTATAATAATGGCTGAAGTTAAAAAACCAACAATTCAAATGAATTGGTCTAAGAAAGCAGTTATAGAAACTCCAATTTTCTGAAAAACAATGCCGTTCAAAAGATTTCTGCAAATAACTAAATGTTTGCATTTTGCAGATAACAATTTGGCTAACAATACAGATAAATTATGTAAAATAAAACCTGTGATAAACTTTTTGAATCAAAGATTTAAAGAAGTATATACAATGCAAGAGAACATTACTATCAATGAATCATTGATGAAATATAAGGGACGCTTATCCTATAAACAATTTAATCCATCAGAAGGGGTAAGATTTGGTATAAAATTTTATAAATTATGTGAGTCAAAATCAGGTTATTGCTATGACCTTAAAATATACACTGGTAGTGATAAAATAAATTCTGGTGACAGTGCATTTGAAGGTGTTGTCAAAGAGCTATCACAGTCAATATTATATAAAGGACATACTTTATATTTAAACAATTGTTCTCCAAAACTGTTTGAAACTTTAATTAACAATAAAACTAATGTTGTTGGAACAGTGCAGTGGAACAGAAATAATATGCCAAAAGATTTTTGTAAAGTAAAATTAAAAAAGGGTGAATATATAATGAGAAGCTGCAATGGAATAATGGCATTAAAACGGAAGGATATACGAGACATTTATATTCTTTCTACAAAACACAAAATAGCAGAAATTACTGAACCAGAAAAAAATTAATTCAATTGTACTTCGAAACCACAATGTATCATTGAGTACAATAAAGGAATGATTGGAATTGACCTGCAAGACCGAATGCTAGCATGCTTCCCTGTGATGAGGAAATGTATGAAAGGATACCGAAAAGTTTTCTTTTACCTCTTTGATATTGCTCTGTTTAACTCGTACATTTTATTCAACAAAATAAATACTCACAAAAAACAGACTTATGCTGAATATAGAATTGAAATAGCCCAATCATTACTAAAAAATGTACCATTACCAGAATATATACGAAAAAGACGATTATCGAATGGAGATTTACCAGAGAGACTGGATGGGAAACATTGGGGTCATTTTCCCAAGCATATAGATCCAACACCATCGAAATCAAAGCCATCAAGAGCTTGTAATGTTTGCACAAAACATAAAAAACGTAGTGAAACAACGTGGGAGTGCAAAAGATGTAAAGTTGCATTACATGTACCAATACGCTTTGAAAGATATCACACGATTGAAGATTATTAAATTTTTGTAAATTTTATCAAGACGTTCATAATTTAAAATATGTTTTTTTAGAAATTGTAATAAAAATGTTATTGATTTATTAGATTTATTATTGACTTCAAGATAATAAATCTTACTTGTTCAATGATCAGTTGGTAGTATTTATTTATCAAACATTCTGCAAAGTAAAATTAATTGTGCCTTACACATGCATTTACAAAAAGACATGAACATTCAGCCAAATCATAAATTGGTTTGACATGTGACTGATCTTGTTGTTTATGGCACAGACTATTGGAACTTAAATCATAAGGCAAAAGGCTAAATTTTCTTCATATAGAGCATTAAGATTTACAATTTTCATTATTATACTATGAAAGTAAGCATAACCTCATTAAAATGTCTTAGACGTTTAACCTATGTTTCACTCTACAAGTATAAACAGCCGACCTTTGTGAATATATTTTATGGCTATTATCAAGCAAAAAATGCTTCATAAGTATAAGTCAATTTAAGCCTTATTACAAGGTGCTGTATCTACTGTTATTTTATAGCATAGTGATAACGAGTTTCTTACTAGTCCCCTTGTATTTTGAATTTTTGTTTTAACTTTTTAATAAAGCTTTATATGGCTATGTATATATAACATTTTTGTTTGATTATGTACATTAAATAAACCGGCTGATAAATCTTTGCATATGCTGTATAATATTTGTGTTTTTTAGTTGAACGTATCGTATCCTGCAACAGGATGTCAAAAACTGTTTGAAATCTCCGATGAACATAAGCTGAGAATTTTTTATGAAAAGCGTATGGGCGCAGAAGTAGAGGCTGATGCTCTCGGTAACGAATGGAAGGGATATGTCGTTCGTATCTCCGGCGGCAATGATAAACAAGGATTTCCTATGAAACAGGGCGTTCTGACTAATGGTAACACAAGCATTTTTTATTCTAATTTCGTTTGATTTTAATTTTTTAAAAATTCCTGTAACTAGGGCGCGTACGTTTATTGCTCTCAAAAGGACATTCATGCTACAGACCTAGACGTGATGGTGAGCGTAAACGTAAATCTGTTCGTGGATGCATTGTCGATTCCAACCTTTCAGTACTCGCTCTCGTCATTGTCAAAAAAGGAGAAAAGGTATTAATTTGACTGTACTTTCTATCTATTATCCATGTTTCAGGGTGTATCTTAGAATTGTCTTATTATCTTATGATACTATCGTAAACATGGAAGATTAACTATCGTGTTTTGATTTGGGAGACTGTGTTATGTAATTTACACTTTTTCTCAGTGTACAAGCGATACACTAAAAGTCAACATATCTGTGGATGTAATGATCAGTGAGTTAAGTTATTAACACGTTCACGCCGGCGCGTATCACCGGTGGCTCGCGCTTGAGTCTCGTATCAGGCAGCGTACACTTGACTCACACTTGAATGTTCTATCAGATGGTGCGTACCATCAAAAATGTAGTTCGTTTAGTAACTAGAAAAAATCGCCATTTGAAATATTTGAAAATTTAAATGGAAATTTGACGTCTATTAAATGAAAAAGAAGTAGGATTTATTTTATTTCATCTCAATATTATAAACATACAAAACAAAAATTCGATAGTAAACACAGCAATTCAATATTATAATTACCTTACCTTAATTGTTTATTTATTTCTATTTGCAATTTTTAAACGCATTTGAAACAAAGTGCTGGTTGGCTCTCACAATGATTGCAGTATATCGTAATTTTTTTATTTTTTTTCATGGCATAATCTCTAATTTTTTTTATATAAGCATTTATAACGTTCCTTACTTCTTTTTCTTGACTTTCTTACAGATCCTTTATGTGAATGGAGAAAATGTGAACATTTTGTGAAGGTATTTGCTTTTCAATAGCCATTTCTGCAATGTGGTGATTATTGGTCAAAGATGAACAATAATTTTTTCTCTAAATTGCAAAATATTAATATCTTTATTAAATTATCTTTGATATATGTACCACGGAATTATGAGGCAAGTCCCTCATATTAATTGTATAATAATTTTTTTGTACCATTTAACGGTTTTCCGTAAATAACTACAGTACGATGTCATTTGATAGGATAAGTCATCACCCCTTTTTGCATCGTTATAAAAAAACATCAGACTTTACTTCATCATTTTTTCCTTGAATAATTGTACACATGTGATTCTTAGAAGTAGTAAACATATAAACTGGTCTTTTGTCAATCCATTTAAAAAATTTAACTCTGCTACGATTTTCAAAACTCACAATGTGGCCCCGTTTTTGTTTTTGTATCGTCTGTGGCGGTAGAAATTTTTTGTTTATTTTTACAGTGCCACAAATAAATGTTTTTTTCTGCCAAAGTTTTTTTCTTCAACCAAGGGCACACTCGTATAACAGCTATCTATAAATTGCATGTGGCCTTCAAATAATAATCCATACGAGTGCTGCCCCACGGCGAGAAATACAAATAGCAGCGCCCACGTGAACGTGTTAAAGAACATTTTTAATGCTAAGAAGCATTTAATGTATAAGTTGATTAAATTCTTACAGGATATCCCGGATTTAACTGACAAAGAAGTCCCACGCCGTTTAGGACCCAAGAGAGCGAGCAAAATTCGCAAACTATTTAACTTATCCAAGGAAGATGATGTCCGTCGATTCGTTGTGAAACGACCAATTCAAAAAGAGGGCAAACCACAGCGGTCGAAAGCCCCTAAAATTCAACGTCTTATTACTCCACTTACACTCCAGGTTTGTACATATATGTATCTATATTTATATTGTTGTTTTGTTTCAGTTAAAATTTTCCAAAAGTATGGAGTTTATAGTAAAATAAAAATATGTTTATATAGAGAAAGAGGCATAGACTGGCTCTAAAGAGGAGGCGTTGCTTGGCTCGCAAGCAACAAGCAGCAGAATATGCGAAGCTGTTAGCACAACGGCAAAAGGAAGCTAAGAATAGACATCAAGAAGAACTAAAGCGAAGACGTAGTGCTTCTATACGAGATTCCAAATCGTGCAGTCAGTCTGCACCCGCCATTCAAAAGTAAAAGACTGCAATGATACCGTCCAATACAATATGAAACTAACAAATTGTATACAAATATGTTGTATATAAACCTATTAAATATTAGTTGTATATAAGCCTAATAAATATTTATATTTTTTTTGTAATATCTTGTCTTTTTGTAATATCACTTACATGTTCCATATTCGTAATGTTCATATATACACTATTATACTCGTCTAAATTTATACAGCATATACGTAAGGTAGAAGCTTATCATTTTAAGCAATTAGTAATTTTTAAAGTTTCTGAAATGATTAAGGTGGAATTATAGAGTTCATCATCAACATCAATGGTTATTTTAATATTATTCTTAATTAGTATTGTAGAGGTGGTATATGTTGTCCGTGATAGTAGTAATTGCCGGCTGTAGATGTCGCTGCTGGGATACTGCTAATTATTCTTCCATTTTGATGCGTGGAAGAAAAATAGGATCACGGGCGCCGGGAATCGAACCCGGGTCCCGAACGTTCGAAACCTAGAGTTAGTTGCTTAGTTAGTGTCGAGTAGCGGTATTTGTTGTCGAGTGCCGCTACAATACCCCCTTACCAGAGATAACATTATAGATCTTAATGTGGTAAAGCGTCAGCCGATTGTTGTCCTATCCTTGCAGATGTTGCGCGATGTCTTCGATATGGTTATGGATACCTCTCGGTACGGTGCAGGGCGTTCCTCTGTACGGTGGGTAGGGTCGTAGGACTCTGTTCCTCTCTTTAGTATGACGGGCTGGTGGTGATGCCCATGAACTTTGCGATGGCTACATCACTCTTGGCTTGGTCATCGTCTCGTATTCTGTCACCTGCTTTGCGCGTCGATCGGAGGTGAGGTGTCCAGGTTTGCTGAAGATGGAAGGGCCGTTCCGTGTTCGTTGTAGCGGTAAGTCCAGCTTGCACAGTCTTAGATTCGCGATGATGGAAGTCTCTCGGTAGTGCTATCACGGTCATACCTCTGTTTCGCTGTCGGTCACGTCGGGGTCACCAGTTTGAGGTGGTATTTGTTGTCCGTGATAGTTGTAGTTGTTGGGCCTCGTCCGGAGTAATTGTCGCTAGGAGCCGTAGATGTCACAGCTGGGGTACTGCTGATTTTTCCTCCGTTATTTGGTGCGTGGAAGAAAAATCGGACTCCGGTCGTCGGGATTCGAACCCCGGTTCCAAACGTTCGTAACCTAAAGCGCTAACCACTGCGCTGCCGTTGTCCGACACTAGTTAGTGTCGAGTGGTGATATTTGGCTTGTCGAGTGCCACCACAATTCTACCTAACATTATAGTCAGCTATAACTCAACGGTACAATTTAAGCTTTAATTTCAAATGAATTTTATAAATCCCAGGATCATGTCGAGCGTCTTGTCCAGCGGGTTATGGAGCGGACAAAAAGCGTCGCGAATGCATTCCATGTCCACCCGGATGTGTTACCTGCTCCATGTCAACCTGCACAAGTTGCGATGAAGGCTGGAGCTTGAACGAAGAAAGCCTCTGCGCTCCTGAACATCGTGATCGTTGTGATACATCGGAATATTACGAAAATGGCCACTGCAAGCAGTGCCATACTTCATGTAAAACTTGCGCTGGACCTGGTGAAGATCATTGTGTCTCCTGTCAAACATCGCTGCTCCTTCAAGGGAAACGCTATGTGTATCAGTGCGACGATGGTTATTATTCAATGGCGCAGCCCTCTAGACCCGTTTGCGTACCTTGCATACCTGCAAAACGTGCGTGTCTCGACTGAACTGCACTGCTTGTCAAGATGGATTGCAGCTCCAGAGTGGAGAGTGCAGGTCCTCTTGTGCTCAGGGGTAAGTTTGTTTTAGAAAAATCAAATATTTTTCCTGTTTTCTTTTACCTTTCGTTTCTGGTATATTCGTTGAGTTTTTATTTTGTTATATATTAGTTTTTGGATAAGGAATTAGCAACTGAGAGATGATCTTCTATCAAACCTAAAACGTTTTTACTAAATTATCATAGAACTTGAAATATTTCAACCCCTTCCTTACAGAGAAATCTAAAATTCTAAAAACTTCTACGATCTTATATAACACGAACGTCGATAAATGCATGAAACGAAAGATCTTGTTTCAACGCAGATATTACAGCGATCGAGGTCAGTGCGCGAAATGCTACCTGTCGTGTAAAACGTGTTCCGGACCCAGAAGAGATCAATGCGTGATCTGCCCTCGTGGTTGGCAACTAGCAGCGGGCGAGTGTCATTCGGAGTGTCCCGAAGGATTCTTCAAATCTAACTTCGGCTGCCAGAAGTGTCACCATTACTGTCGTACTTGCAAAGGTATATAAGAGAAATACCAGCGTGTTTCGGTTTTTTCAAACATGACAAAAAAATTCTCATGAGATATCACGGTTAATTTTGTGTATTAAACAATTGAAATTTATATATGTAAATTTTCATGAAAATTGATAAAAAGCAAAAATTAAGAAAAGTATATCAATTTTTATCGTAATTTTTAAACTGCACTTAAAAGTGAATCTTTTAAGAAGTTTTTATAAGTTAAAAATTGTTAACTGTTATATAAATACTGTATTCTATAGTTGGATATTATCTTTAGCCATTCATTTCTCATTAATTTATGTACTTTACCAATGTACGTGTACTATGTATCATCATAAATCAGTTAAAATGTCTGCATATTTATGAGCAGTAGTATATCTCATATAAGTGTGTCTGTGTGAAAGAAAGATTAACGCGTGAATGCATTACAGGAGAAGGGCCGATGGAATGTACTTCTTACCCACCCCATTCGATGCTAAAGGGTGGCCTCTGCATGGAATGTCTTGGAGCGCAATACTACGATCCCCTGACGCAGTTCTGTAAAAATTGCCTTCCCGATTGTGGAAGATGTACTGGTCCAGGAAAATTTAGTTACACGGCGTGTTCGCCACCATTGCATCTGGATAAGTTGAACAATCAGTGCGTTCCTTGCTGCATGGGTAACGAGAAGGGGGCGCTGGCTGAAGAGTGCTGTCTTTGTGATCCGGAAACTGGTAAGAGAAATTAGTCATTATTGGACTGAGGAATATTAAATAACTTGAGAACATAAATTTTCTAAGGTTTAAATTCATGAATATAATTTCGAAATCAGAAAAAAATTCCATGAATGTACGCACTACAATATTAATAATAGCCTAGTACAATTGTGGTAAGGAATTAGTAAAAAATCAAATTCAATTTTGGATTGTTTTACAGAATTTTATTTCGCTCAATATGGATTTAATCAGCGTTAATCAATGTTTTTCTAAACGTTAATACAGGTGGCTGCAGGAACAGCTCACCAGCTGGTAAAAGAAGAGTGCCAGGAACAGAATTTGCCTCGGCTGACACAGCTATTTCTGAAGTGTATGCAAACTACGAAAGAACGACCGATAAAAACGATTCGGCTTCGCTGGCGATAAGAGCGACTACGACTATAGCTGTCGCCATTTGTCTCATATCTGTTGCTCTGTTCGCTACCATATTCGTCGCTCTTCAGGTATGTACCTGATTTATGTTATGCGAAAGTTCAAATCTATCTCTTTATACGACCAATCTATCTATTATATTATTTTCATTCTTAATTCTTGACCAAATGCCTTTCCATTAAATTGATCCTCTAAACCAATCAATTATGAAAAAGCATCTAAAGTATTAATCATATGCTATTTTATAGTTCTTAAAAATACGTTATAAAAACAGCTCTTGCTGTATTGGAGAACAAACAAAAATCGAAAACAAATTAATATACGATTTCAATCTTACATTTAAAATATTATTATCCGTTTTGCCATCAAAGAACCGAAATTATAAATATGCTCTTCAATTTGTAGGCAGTTCGCTGGTGAGTGCCGAAGCGTGCAGACCTGTGTCCAGTGCCCTGCGAAGTTCACAAAACAGCACGTGACCATCCAGTTGCTGCTGAGTGCCGAAACGTGCAGACGTGTGTCCAGTGCCCTGTGAAGTTCACAAAACTCCACGTGACGCCCATCTGTCGAAAGCGAATCCAACAAACCTAGCTAAGGGTTAACAGCCTCTCGACTAGTTCTTTCATACTGAATTAACTAGCTCGATGATGGCTCTAACATTCCAAACAGGCTCTCCGGAGCTAAATCATAACACCGCCGTTTTTCCTCCCCTGTGGCAAGGGGGCAACACATCTCTCCTGGTAAACGACCATCACTCAAAAAAACGCAAGCTGGAACCAAGCAAGACAAATGTGAATATGAGTCAAGCTAAACCACCAGCCAGCCAGGTGACCACCTTCAATAGATTCTCAATACTGGAGACTACGGAAGACTCCATGAATACAACCGAAACGGTAAATAATCTCCATACCCAAAGAATTCCCCCTCCCCCGCCAATATTCATTGACGACGTAATCGACATACAGTCAATGATAAGGACCATTGAAAAAGATATCAGCAAAGAGGACTACAAGTTAAAAATTAACAACAACCACGTGAAAGTTCTGCCGACCCACCCAGACGCCTATAGAAAGTTAACTAAGTTGCTAAAAACTTTGAACGCAAAATTCCACACATATCAGCTCAAACAAGAAAGACCCTTTCGTGTGGTGCTACGTAATATCCACCACTCAGTCGATCTAGACGAACTAAAGTTCGAAATTCAAACACTTGGCCACGAGGTAACCAACATCAGCAACATTAGACATAGAGTCACAAAAAATCCCCTATCGCCATTCTTCGTAGATTTAAAACAAAAAGCAAATAACAAAGAAATCTACAACGTCAACCGGCTGATGAACTCCATAGTTAAGTTCGAGCCACCTCTTGTAAAGAAAGAAATAGTACAATGTAAAAGGTGCCAAAGGTACGGCCACACGCAGAAATACTGCAATTATAACTTCCGGTGCGTAAAATGTGCAGGTAATCACCCCAATGACCAATGCACTAAATCCCCTGAAACCCCCGCTAAGTGCATCCACTGTCAAGGAGAGCATCCTGCGAACTACAAAGGATGCTCAGCCTATAAAACGCTACATAATATCAAGTATCCAAAACAGAGAACCAAGGAGATTACCATACAGGAACCAAGACCCCAAAAACTCACCACACCATCAGTATCCTATGCGCAGGCAACACAAGGAAACGTAAACAACTCGAAAACCCACAGTGAACACACAAAAAATAGTGCTCCCACCCCACAAAACACAGATAACTTCACCAGACTCGAAAAACTTATCGAGAAGCAATCTGAGCAAATTAACAACTTGCTGTCAATTCTCACACTCTTCATGGACAAATTCATACGCACAGAAGCAAAATAAAACCAATGCGAATAGCTCTGTGGAACGCCAACGGTCTAGCTCAGCACAAATTTGAACTAGAACTATTCTTAAAACAACAGCAAATAGACGTGATGCTCATATCCGAAACCCACTTCACCGACAAAAACTACCTCAAAATACACGGCTACAACTTCTACCACACCCAGCACCCCAGCGGAAAGGCCCACGGCGGCACCGGAATCATAATCAAATCAAACATTAAGCACTACGAACTTCCACCATTCCAGAAAGACTACCTCCAAGCAACAAATGTTGCAATGGAAGACTGTTATGGCACAATCACCACTTCAGCTGTATACTGCCCTCCCAGACACTCCATCGCCAAAGAAGACTTTGACAACTTCCTGGACACCCTGGGCAATAGATTCATAGCTGGAGGAGACTACAACGCCAAACACACCCAATGGGGCAGCAGACTGGTTACAGTAAGAGGCAAAAACTTCCTCAACAGCATAATAACCAACAACCTCAACTACCTTACCACATACGAACCCAAATACTGGCCCACCGACACAAACAAAATACCCGATCTCCTTGATTTCCTCATAACTAAAAATATCTCGTCAAGACACGTCCAAATCAATTCCTCGGCGGATCTCTCCTCTGATCATTCCCCCGTGATAGTAACAGTCAGTTCAACTATCACCGAGAATACACTTAATGGCTCCATTCATAACCAACACACCAACTGGCAGCTCTTTAGAGAAGTCTTTACCCACACAACTTCAGCCTCAACTTCACTAAAAACCAATGAAGAAATCGAAGCAGCCACGGAATACCTAAACACGAGCATAATAAACGCTATTCGCTTCTCCACACCGGCAAAAACGTCCATCAGCAAACACGAATATCCCCAGTATATATTAAAAAAAATAGCAGAAAAACGTAGACTAAGAAGAATATGGCAGACCCATAGAACATCGGAGGACAAACGCAAACTAAACAACGCAACTAGAAAACTATCCAAAACCATAAAAAACTACAATAATGACTGTTTTCACAAATATCTCGCCAGCTTGTCCCCCACAGCCGACTCCAACTACTCACTATGGAAGGCCTCCAAGAAACTCACGCGCCCCCCACAAATAATACCTCCAATCCGCCGCCCGCAAGGTGTATGGGCGCGTAGCCCCATAGAAAAAGCCAACCTATTTGCCAAACACTTGTCTGAAGTATTCAAACCCCATTCCTCCATAGCTGCTGCGGACGTTACCGAATACCTGCACACTCCCTTCCAAATGTCCCCTCCTATTGAACCCTTCACTTCTGCAGAGATCATAGAAGCAATCAGTCGCCTAAACCCCAAGAAAGCAGTAGGTCACGATCTAATAGGAAATAAAGCAATCAAGGAACTTCCCATAAAAGGGATTGCACTCATGGCATCAATCTTTAACGCTATCCTCCGCCTTGAACACTTTCCTAAGGCGTGGAAAATCTCACTGATCACCCTCATCCCTAAACCCGGTAAACCAATATATGAAACCAGCTCCTATCGCCCAATCAGTCTTTTACCTACTCTGTCTAAACTATTCGAGAGGATGCTCACGAATCGTCTCCTTCCACTCCTAGAAGAATTGAAAACACTCCCAGATCACCAATTCGGCTTCCGAAAACAACACTCAACAGTAGAGCAAATCCACCGCATAACCCACATGATCAGCCAAACCCTTGAAAAGAAAAAATACTGCTCAGCGGTATTCCTAGACATCCAACAGGCATTCGACAAAGTATGGCATGAAGGGCTACTATACAAGCTTAAAAAGATCCTACCCCACCCATACTACTCCATCTTAAAATCCTACCTAACCAACAGACAATTCATAGTTAAATGCCTAGGCGCCACTTCCGCAACATTCCCAATAGAATCCGGCATACCACAAGGTAGTGTCCTCGGACCCCTACTATTCTCCATCTACACTGCCAACTTACCCATATCAAACGAGGTAACAATAGCAACATTTGCCGACGACACAGCACTATTAGCTACCCACGCAGACCCGGCAATTGCCTCATCCACTCTCCAGCGAAGTCTCGACTCCATGGAAAAGTGGTTCCAAAAATGGGGTTTTAAAATAAACGAAAAAAAACCCTCCCATGTAACCTTCACGCTCCGAAAACAAACCTGCCCCCAGGTCACCATTAACAACACAATAATCCCAAGCAAGGACTCCGTAAGATACCTGGGCATGACCCTGAACAGGAGGCTAACTTGGAAAAAACATATCTCGGAAAAAACAAAGCAACTAAAGGAAAAACTGAGAAAATTCTATTGGCTCACGGGCCGACGCTCTAAACTAAACATACAGAACAAAATAACCCTCTACAAGGCCGTAATAAAACCTGTCTGGACCTACGGAATCCAACTATGGGGAACAGCAAGTAACTCCAACATTGAAATACTCTAACGCTTCCAATCGAAAACGCTAAGATCCCTATTAAATGCACCCTGGTATGTTACCAACGAAACAATCCACCGTGACCTCAAGATACCTACAGTCAAAGATGAAATACACAAGTCCAGAAGCAGATATAACACAAGAGTCAACAACCACCACAACCCACTAGTCACCCAACTACTGGACACGACGGACCAGATCCGCAGACTAAAAAGAAAATACCCTCAAGATTAAATCCTTAGTTTCTACTAGAACCAACAATATAAAACTACTATAAACCATGTCATTGTATCACGCCAAACTAAGTTACTGAAAATTCTCAACGAGAATTGATTGTAAATATTCTAATAAATAAAAAAAAAACCTCTCACAGTGTGTTCCTACAACTCTCACCGTTCCTATATCTCTCAGAGTTAGATCGTCTCTCACGGTGCCTAGAGTTCCTGCAATCCCTATAACTCTCACCGTTCCTATATCTCTCAGAGTTTCCTACAACTCTCAAAGTGCCTACAAGGCATAGAGTCTCCTACGGCTCTCACAGTATCCAGAAGTCCGACAGCTCCTACAGCTCTCAAGCGCCTAGAGCTCCTATAGCTCTGCTTCTCTCACCTAAGAATAAATCTTCTCTTCGTTACCTGTATCTTAATCAACGGCGTTATTACTTTGTGTGATTGTATAAAGTGTTGGAAATATACATTATTATAACACTGTGACACCCAGTGTTATACAGCAACAACTACCCCGATTATCCTAACCGAAATACGGGGCTCGAACGATTCGAGGTGTCGAATATTCTAATCGTAACGGGAATTTACGACTCCCGTTGACGCGTAATCTAACGATCGCGTCTCCCCGCGATAGATCGAAAATACAACTACGATAAAACGTATAACATTATGTAGCATAACGTTATAAGGTATAACGTTATGTAGTAGAACGTTATAACGTATAACGTCAAATACTATTACGATATAACGCATAACGTAATGTAGTACAACATTATATGGTACAAAGTTATATAGTATTACGACATAACGTATAACGTTGCATAGTATTACGACATAACGTATAACGTTGTATAGTATTATTATATGACGTATAACGTTATACAGTATTAGGATATAACGTATAACGTTATATACTATTACGACATAACGTATAACCTTATGTAGTATACCGTTACAACGTATAACGTTATATAGTATTACGACATAACGTATACCGCTATATACTACTACGATATAACGTATAACGTTATATACTATTACGATATAACGTTATATAATATTACGATATAACGTTTAACGTTATGTAGTGTACCGTTAGAACATATAACGTTATATACTATTACGATATAACGTATAACGTTGTATAGTATTACGATATAACGTATAATGTTATATACTATTATGACATAACGTATAACGTTATATACTATTACGACATAACGTATAACCTTATGTAGTATACCGTTACAACGTATAACGTTATATAGTATTACGACATAACGTATACCGCTATATACTACTACGATATAACGTATAACGTTATATACTATTACGATATAACGTTATATACTATTACGATATAACGTATAACGTTATGTAGTATACCGTTGCAACGTATAACGTTATATAGTATTACGATATAACGTATAACGTTATATACTATTACGATATAACGTTATATAATATTACGATATAACGTTCAACGTTATGTAATATACCGTTAGAACATATAACGTTATATACTATTACGATATAACGTATAACGTTGCATAGTATTACGATATAACGTATAACGTTATATACTATTACGATATAACGTATAACGTTATGTAGTATACCGTTAGAACGTATAACGTTATATACTATTACGACATAACGTCTAACGTTATATACTATTACGATATAACGTAAAACGTTATGTAGTATTACGATATAAAGTATACCGTTATGTATTATACCGCTACAACGTATAACATTATAAAGTATTACGATATAACTTATAACGTTGTATAGTATTTCGATATAACGTATAACGTTATATACTATTACGATATAACGTTATATAATATTACGATATAACGTTTAACGTTATGTAATATACCGTTAGAACATATAACGTTATATACTATTACGATATAACGTATAACGTTGCATAGTATTACGATATAACGTATAACGTTATACACTATTAAGATATAACGTATAACGTTATATAGTATTACGATATAACGTATAACGTTATGTACTATTACGATATAACGTATAACCCTATAATATTACGATATAACGTATAACGTTATATACTATTACGATATAACGTATAACGTTATATACTATTACGATATAACGTATAACGTTATGTAGTATACCGTTACAACGTATAACGCTATATAGTATTACGATATAACGTATAACGCTATATAGTATTACGATATAACATATAACGTTATATAGCATTATGTTATAACGTATAACGTTATATTATATTACGATATAACGTATAACGTCATATTAAATTACGATATAACGTATAACGTTATACACTATTACGATATAACGTATAACGTTATGTACTATTACGATATAACGTATAACCCTATAATATTACGATATAACGTATAACGTTATATACTATTACGATAAAACGTATAACGTTATGTACTATTACGATATAACGTATAACGTTATGTAGTATACCGTTAGAACGTATAACGTTATATACTGCTACGATATAACGTATAACGTTATATAGTATTACGACATAACGTATAACTATATATATTACTGCGATATAACGTATAACGTTATATACTATTACGACATATCGTATAACGTTATATACTATTACGATATAACGTATAACGCTACATTCTATGACGATATAACGTTAAGAGTTATGTAATATTATGATATAACGTATAACGTTATATACTAATACGATATAACGTTATATAGTATTAAGATATAACGGATAAAGCTATATACTATCACGATATAACGTATAAGGTTATATAGCATTATGTTAAAACGTATAACGTTATACACCATTAAGATATAATGTATAACATTATACAGTATTACGATATAACTTATGACGTTGTATAGTATTACGATATAACGTATAACGTTATATACTATTACGATATAACGTATAACGTTATATACTGTTACGATATAACGTATAACGCCATATAGTATTACGATATAAAGCATAACGTTATGTAGTATACCGTTACAACGTATAACGTTATATAGTATTACGATATAACGTATAACGTTGTATTGTATTTCGATATAACGTGCAACGTTATATACTATTACGATATAACGTTTTACGTTGTATAGTATTACGATATAAAGTATAACGTTCTATAGTATAACGATATAACGTATAACGTTCTGTAGTATTACGATATAACGTACAACGTTCTATAGTATTACGATATAACGTATAACGTTGTATAGTATTAGGATATAACGTATAACGTTGTATAGTATTAGGATATAACGTATAACGTTGTATAGTATTACGATATAAAGTATAACGATATGTATGTCGTTAAAACCGTTAGTATATCGTTACAACGTATAACGTTACATAGTATTACGATATAACGTATGACGTTATATAACAATATGATATAACGTATAACGTTATGTAGTATACCGTTACAACGCATAAAGTTATATAGTATTACGATATAACGTTTAACGTTCTATAGTATTACGATATAACGTATAACGTTATGTAGTATATCGCTACAACGTATAACGTTATATAGTATTACGACGTAACGTATAACGTTATGTAGTATACCGCTACAACGTATAATGTTATATAGTAATACGATATAACGTATGACGTTATATAACAATACGATATAACGTATAACGTTATGTAGTATACCGTTGCAACGTATAACGTTATATAGTATTACGATATAACGTTTAGCGTTATATAGTATTACGATATAACGTATAACGTTATATACTATTACGACATAACGTATAACGTTGTATAGTATTACGATATAAAGTATAACGTTATGTAGTATACCGTTACAACGTATAACGTTACATATCTATTACGATGTATCGTATAACGTTATATAGTATTACGATACAACGTATAACGCTGTATAGCATTACGATATAACGTATAACGTTATATACCATTACGATATAACGTTATTATAATATTACGATATAACGTTATATAATATTACTATATAACGTATAACGTTATGTAGTATACCGTTACAACGCATAACGTTATATATTATTACGACATAACGTATAACCCTATACTATTACGATATAACGTATAATGTTATATAGTATTACGATATATCGTATAACGTTATATACTGTTACGACATATCGTATAACGTTGTGTTGCCACGATAGATAAATACATAGTCATCGTCATCGTAACTTCTTCTTCCTTATACATATTTCGATCAAAATTCAAATAAATATTAATGTGTATAACTTGTTATAACATATTGAAGCAACTATACTCACTCAAATATAGTTATCAAAACAGGTTTAATAAGTTCGGCACCTTGCCGAGGTGAAGCACATAAACATATTTCAAACACTGTCATTATCATTACAACTCCTTCCGTGTTCAAATCTCCTAAAAGTGACCTAAGTGTTTCGATTATAATCGCTCCTCTTTGACTTAAAAATTTTTGGGGACTTAATATTACATATGCTTGAACTATATACAAACATAATTTTAAATGTTCAAATGATTTTTCTGAAAAATATAAAGATTATCAAGTTTTCTGCATGTTTATAAGAATCATAGTCAAATAGAATTATTTACTAACCTAATACAGCAGGCAAATTTTTAGCCAGTTCCATTATAGCCAATGTTGGCGCAGCTGCATTTTGCAGTAAAGCTAACCATAATCGCAAGCCATCTTCTAACAAATAAACGTGACAATTTTGATTGACGTCACAACTTAATGCAATAACACCTACTACTAGTGGTTCTATAAGGACGCTTTCAGAACCTAAAGCCTAAAAAATAATTCAAATATTATCTATTATTTAAAATTTTCAATAAAATCATTGAATTATATATTTGATTTATCAATATCAAAATTAATAATTTGATTTATATTAATATAGTTTAATTCATTAAACAATATAAAAAAGATGTACCTTTTCCAGATGTACTAGTGTTGAAATTATAGCACATCTTAGCATATTATGTTCTTCACATTCTTGCCAAAGTGCTGGCAAATATGAACTGAGGGCTCCAACAAGTGGGTTTATTTCACTACCAGCACGTTCAATCATAAATGATAACACGTATAACACATACATCTGAAAATTATTTAAAATATGTTTTTGCGAACTACAACAATATTTTAAAAGTAACATATAACAGTATATACATACATACCTTGGTATCACATTCTTTTACTTCTTTTAGGAGCGAAAATAATAAAGAGAATGCTGGTTCTAAATATGGCGAGAATTCTTCCGGATTAAATTGAAAATCATCTATCGCAAGTTTTAAAGCATCGCTTGCTGCTAAGCGAACACCCAGATCTTCTTCAGGACTCAAAACTTCAACCATAAGTTTGTATAATTCTGGTCTTAACTCTGTACTTAACTTAACAGCTGCAATTTTATTACAATACAAGATTATTACATAATAAATCCTACTTGTTTAAAAAGCTGCACTTTACTTACTTGTCCAGCGCCCAATAAGCCAACATACTCGTCTTCTAATAATCCTATAATTGTTACTTCGAATTTTCAACTCTTCTTTTAAGGTAGTTGAAAACCATTGATCAAAATTTACCTAGTAAATAGAAGCGTGATAAACTGGATGACTGACTATTTACACTGATTTTTTTGTGATATTTTGTTCTTACCTTATCGTATAAATCAAATGCAGCCAAACCAACTGCATTATATACTGCATCTTTTACTAGAATAGCATGCAAATTATTCGGGTCAACTGGTTGATGATGTCTTTGCATTAATTCAACTAAAACTGGTACAAGAACTTCTCCAAAATGATGGAAAATTACTACAAACAGACACTCCGTACAAGGCTAAAGAAAATAAAATATTAATTATAAAGTAAATAAAAATGTATAATTTTACAATTATAATTCATTTATAAATATTTGTAAATAGTTGGCTATAAAATATTTACCCTTAAGCTATATTTCCATGATTCACCGCCATCATCGACAACTGAAAACAGTATAAATAAAAAATATAAAACATTGTACATACATATATATATATATATATATATATATGTACGTATAATGTTTATATATATATATACAAATATTTACCAAAACTTTCTGGATCTGTATCCCATAATTCCAATTCAGCAGGTGTTAAAAGAAAATAATGTGTTACCAGCCTTGAACAAATTTCTGCTAATGTTTCAAGTGTAAAAAATTCTTGTCTCAATTGATTTGCTCTCAACGTTAAAGGATTTTTCGTATCTGTATTAACAAATTTTCAAGCTTAATAAATCACACCCATAAATTTACAAAATACCATTATCCATCATATATACCTTTGAGAACTTTAGCTGGTTTATAGTATGTAGATAATAAAATGCCTTTCATTAAATTTAAACACTGTATAACAAATCTTTCAAAAGCTATGGCTTGACCAGCTTCAGTGAAACAATAAAAAACAGAAAATTCTAATGATGTTGGTATTAGTTCTACATAGCAAAATGGATGCATTTCTAATACTCCTATTAATACTTTAGTTAAATGAATTATAAATTTATCGCATACTTCCATCTGTATACCTCTTCAAATTAATGTCTTTCCTAGAATTATATAAAAATCATTATTAAGAGAGACAAATATATAACTGATATTATGGGTAGTATCAGAGGAGAAATATACTAACGACATTCAAGACAAGTTCTTGCACGTTCAAAGACAATTTCTAAGAATGACATAGCATCATGGGATTCTGAAGGCTTATTAAACCCATTTACAATAAGTGTTCTAAGAATTCTCAATAGAAGTAACGCTTTTTCCAAAGCTTCCTGTATCTGATTTGTGTCTGCTCCATTTGATGCCATTATAAGAAAAGATTCTGTGTAAGTATTCCACACATTCAGAATAAAACTGAACACACTACTGGTTAATTCTTGGAAGAGTCGTCTGTCAGGAACTAAACGTTTAGAGGCTAAACACTTAACAACATGATGTAATATTAACAGTGCCCGATGCTGGGCCAAAGGATTTTGTCCTCTTATAACATCCAATAAGGTTGGAATTAATGAGCGCCATTCTCTAGGCCAATCATATCTGCACAACATTATTTCGTTTAACTTATTTTATGAATCAGAGAGAAAAATAAACACAAATTATTTAATCAATATCAATTACCTTGCAATTTTAGCAATGAGAGCTGCCAATTGGATAGCTAACTGATTTACAGGTTCTTCAAAGTTTACTATTAAACGTTGTCTAAGAAATTCCTTTTCGTCATCTGCAATTCCACTGTAGTAATAATGCATGTTATTTAATTATTAATTTACATTAAGATGTTAATACTATTAGCCAAATTTGATTGCGTTAAAGAATACTTACTTTGGAGCATTCTTTCTCCAATATTTATCAACACCATTTTTGAAACATAAAATAGCCATCCATCTAATATTGATACTCAAGGAATGATTAGAAAACACATTCTGAAATAATTATTAATATTTTACTCTCAATATAATAATTAGACTTTCGTTAGTAATGAAAATAAATAACCTAAAATAATCTTACATACATAAGCAAATAGTATATGCTTATATATGCTAGTTAAAATAAAAATGATCAGGAATAAATTTTTGCCTCCTTACAATCTAATCAAATTTATTTTACATTTATTCATGCAACTTACATATAACGCAGTGTAGAATCCCCTTTCAGTTTCCCATTGTTTTAGAGTTTGTTCAGCTGGTTTCAAAATAGTGGGATCCTGACTACCCGCTTGTTGAAGGACTTCTATCACTGCGACATCCATCTTCCTACAAAAAATTAATATATTCAATGTTTTACATTAAATTCAAATAGCTCATTGTTATTTGTTTTCCTCTGAAAAGATCGACTAAACTTAACTTTTTTCGGAAATATCTATGTATTAAATCAATACATGACGAAAATCATCAAAGACACTCTACATCAAAATGTCACACACGCCCGCAAGTCGGCATTTCAGAACGCTGCCCCCCTCCTGCTTTCGTCTCTTTCTACAAAATGACAGTTATTGTTATAGTGTAAACCACCTTATTACTCGTAAAACGCGATTCTTGTCTAGATTTATTTATCCATTATTCATATATCGTATAAGGTATGATCAACCTATTATGATAATGTTATTTACTCATGTATTTAAGCAAAAATTCTAATATTTCCAAAGAGCTATCCCAGAACTAAAAACTAGTTCTTTCTAATAGACAACAGTATAAATAATACTGTTGATAGAATATGTTTCAATATTTACTTATCTTTTAAAGATAAAGAAACAATAATGTTTCTTCTTGCATTTATATATTTTCTATATAATAAAATATGTACATATACATTAGTGATTTTAAATATTTGAAAGAAATGTTATTAATTTTCTTCACATCTGTTTGTCAGAGAAATGTAATTCGTTGATGAATTAATTTACTACTAAAAATTTAAGCTATAATTTCTATGAAAACATAAGTATTGATATGATTTGTTTACAGATTTATAAGGAGTTTGTTTATTGCTATTTTCACTTTAAAATTTCATTGGACTTAAACCGGATATCCGGTGCACGCACTCTACTACGCATTCAGTGTCCGCTTGTGCGATATACGGTCTTTCTGTTTATAGCTCGCTGCATTGCTTGATACTTCTCACAATGAAGGTACGTATCCAATAATAATTTCAAAATCTAACAATTATTACAAACAGTTACTATAAAAATTTATATATTGAAATGCTATAAGCAATTTTAGATATATATAATTTATGAAACATTCGTTTATCTGTATACCTAACCAATGTTAAAATAAGACTTATTTTATTTATCTTCGGCATAAGTAGCATGAAGCAAGTCATATCCAAACGTAGAATACTTAACCCCTTATCCTACAATATCGTGTGAGAGATATGGTACGTCGATCGGGCCAAATATAAATAACACGTGTGAGAGACATGGTAAGTCATTCGGACCAAAAGTAAATAATACGTGTGAGAAACGTGGTACGTTCTTGGGGCTACACGCGACAAATACTTACTAATTTTCTTGGCCGCATTCGGATATGCAAATATGTTTTCTTGAAAAATATTAGAAATTTATTCTCAAAAATGACTTCAAAAAGAATATTAAGCGTTGTTGGGGATATTGTAAATTCAGCTAACATTGCAAAAAGTGATTTGATAGATATTTTAAATAGTGATAGTGACAGTAGTGATATTTCACTTCCTGTACGAAAACGTTGTAAGCGACTGATTATTGAAGATGATACCAACGATGAAGACCACAGTAATCATCAACAATCAGAGCTATGGATTTGGAAAGAAGAAACTAATGATCCAAAAATCTGGAACTATACAGAAATTCCTGGCATAAAAGTGGCAATTTTGAGTCAGTTAGGTGAAAACAAAAAAGAATTAGACTTTTTTAATATAATATTTGATAATATATTTTGGGAAAATATTGTCATGGAGACGAATCGATACGCAAACCAAATAATGAACAATGAAAATAAAAGACTAAAAATAGATAAAACTTGGTTTCCTATAGACTGTGGTGAAATCAAAATATGTTTTGCACTATGTATAATAATGGCTGAAGTTAAAAAACCAACAATTCAAATGAATTGGTCTAAGAAAGCAGTTATAGAAACTCCAATTTTCTGAAAAACAATGCCGTTCAAAAGATTTCTGCAAATAACTAAATGTTTGCATTTTGCAGATAACAATTTGGCTAACAATACAGATAAATTATGTAAAATAAAACCTGTGATAAACTTTTTGAATCAAAGATTTAAAGAAGTATATACAATGCAAGAGAACATTACTATCAATGAATCATTGATGAAATATAAGGGACGCTTATCCTATAAACAATTTAATCCATCAGAAGGGGTAAGATTTGGTATAAAATTTTATAAATTATGTGAGTCAAAATCAGGTTATTGCTATGACCTTAAAATATACACTGGTAGTGATAAAATAAATTCTGGTGACAGTGCATTTGAAGGTGTTGTCAAAGAGCTATCACAGTCAATATTATATAAAGGACATACTTTATATTTAAACAATTGTTCTCCAAAACTGTTTGAAACTTTAATTAACAATAAAACTAATGTTGTTGGAACAGTGCAGTGGAACAGAAATAATATGCCAAAAGATTTTTGTAAAGTAAAATTAAAAAAGGGTGAATATATAATGAGAAGCTGCAATGGAATAATGGCATTAAAACGGAAGGATATACGAGACATTTATATTCTTTCTACAAAACACAAAATAGCAGAAATTACTGAACCAGAAAAAAATTAATTCAATTGTACTTCGAAACCACAATGTATCATTGAGTACAATAAAGGAATGATTGGAATTGACCTGCAAGACCGAATGCTAGCATGCTTCCCTGTGATGAGGAAATGTATGAAAGGATACCGAAAAGTTTTCTTTTACCTCTTTGATATTGCTCTGTTTAACTCGTACATTTTATTCAACAAAATAAATACTCACAAAAAACAGACTTATGCTGAATATAGAATTGAAATAGCCCAATCATTACTAAAAAATGTACCATTACCAGAATATATACGAAAAAGACGATTATCGAATGGAGATTTACCAGAGAGACTGGATGGGAAACATTGGGGTCATTTTCCCAAGCATATAGATCCAACACCATCGAAATCAAAGCCATCAAGAGCTTGTAATGTTTGCACAAAACATAAAAAACGTAGTGAAACAACGTGGGAGTGCAAAAGATGTAAAGTTGCATTACATGTACCAATACGCTTTGAAAGATATCACACGATTGAAGATTATTAAATTTTTGTAAATTTTATCAAGACGTTCATAATTTAAAATATGTTTTTTTAGAAATTGTAATAAAAATGTTATTGATTTATTAGATTTATTATTGACTTCAAGATAATAAATCTTACTTGTTCAATGATCAGTTGGTAGTATTTATTTATCAAACATTCTGCAAAGTAAAATTAATTGTGCCTTACACATGCATTTACAAAAAGACATGAACATTCAGCCAAATCATAAATTGGTTTGACATGTGACTGATCTTGTTGTTTATGGCACAGACTATTGGAACTTAAATCATAAGGCAAAAGGCTAAATTTTCTTCATATAGAGCATTAAGATTTACAATTTTCATTATTATACTATGAAAGTAAGCATAACCTCATTAAAATGTCTTAGACGTTTAACCTATGTTTCACTCTACAAGTATAAACAGCCGACCTTTGTGAATATATTTTATGGCTATTATCAAGCAAAAAATGCTTCATAAGTATAAGTCAATTTAAGCCTTATTACAAGGTGCTGTATCTACTGTTATTTTATAGCATAGTGATAACGAGTTTCTTACTAGTCCCCTTGTATTTTGAATTTTTGTTTTAACTTTTTAATAAAGCTTTATATGGCTATGTATATATAACATTTTTGTTTGATTATGTACATTAAATAAACCGGCTGATAAATCTTTGCATATGCTGTATAATATTTGTGTTTTTTAGTTGAACGTATCGTATCCTGCAACAGGATGTCAAAAACTGTTTGAAATCTCCGATGAACATAAGCTGAGAATTTTTTATGAAAAGCGTATGGGCGCAGAAGTAGAGGCTGATGCTCTCGGTAACGAATGGAAGGGATATGTCGTTCGTATCTCCGGCGGCAATGATAAACAAGGATTTCCTATGAAACAGGGCGTTCTGACTAATGGTAACACAAGCATTTTTTATTCTAATTTCGTTTGATTTTAATTTTTTAAAAATTCCTGTAACTAGGGCGCGTACGTTTATTGCTCTCAAAAGGACATTCATGCTACAGACCTAGACGTGATGGTGAGCGTAAACGTAAATCTGTTCGTGGATGCATTGTCGATTCCAACCTTTCAGTACTCGCTCTCGTCATTGTCAAAAAAGGAGAAAAGGTATTAATTTGACTGTACTTTCTATCTATTATCCATGTTTCAGGGTGTATCTTAGAATTGTCTTATTATCTTATGATACTATCGTAAACATGGAAGATTAACTATCGTGTTTTGATTTGGGAGACTGTGTTATGTAATTTACACTTTTTCTCAGTGTACAAGCGATACACTAAAAGTCAACATATCTGTGGATGTAATGATCAGTGAGTTAAGTTATTAACACGTTCACGCCGGCGCGTATCACCGGTGGCTCGCGCTTGAGTCTCGTATCAGGCAGCGTACACTTGACTCACACTTGAATGTTCTATCAGATGGTGCGTACCATCAAAAATGTAGTTCGTTTAGTAACTAGAAAAAATCGCCATTTGAAATATTTGAAAATTTAAATGGAAATTTGACGTCTATTAAATGAAAAAGAAGTAGGATTTATTTTATTTCATCTCAATATTATAAACATACAAAACAAAAATTCGATAGTAAACACAGCAATTCAATATTATAATTACCTTACCTTAATTGTTTATTTATTTCTATTTGCAATTTTTAAACGCATTTGAAACAAAGTGCTGGTTGGCTCTCACAATGATTGCAGTATATCGTAATTTTTTTATTTTTTTTCATGGCATAATCTCTAATTTTTTTTATATAAGCATTTATAACGTTCCTTACTTCTTTTTCTTGACTTTCTTACAGATCCTTTATGTGAATGGAGAAAATGTGAACATTTTGTGAAGGTATTTGCTTTTCAATAGCCATTTCTGCAATGTGGTGATTATTGGTCAAAGATGAACAATAATTTTTTCTCTAAATTGCAAAATATTAATATCTTTATTAAATTATCTTTGATATATGTACCACGGAATTATGAGGCAAGTCCCTCATATTAATTGTATAATAATTTTTTTGTACCATTTAACGGTTTTCCGTAAATAACTACAGTACGATGTCATTTGATAGGATAAGTCATCACCCCTTTTTGCATCGTTATAAAAAAACATCAGACTTTACTTCATCATTTTTTCCTTGAATAATTGTACACATGTGATTCTTAGAAGTAGTAAACATATAAACTGGTCTTTTGTCAATCCATTTAAAAAATTTAACTCTGCTACGATTTTCAAAACTCACAATGTGGCCCCGTTTTTGTTTTTGTATCGTCTGTGGCGGTAGAAATTTTTTGTTTATTTTTACAGTGCCACAAATAAATGTTTTTTTCTGCCAAAGTTTTTTTCTTCAACCAAGGGCACACTCGTATAACAGCTATCTATAAATTGCATGTGGCCTTCAAATAATAATCCATACGAGTGCTGCCCCACGGCGAGAAATACAAATAGCAGCGCCCACGTGAACGTGTTAAAGAACATTTTTAATGCTAAGAAGCATTTAATGTATAAGTTGATTAAATTCTTACAGGATATCCCGGATTTAACTGACAAAGAAGTCCCACGCCGTTTAGGACCCAAGAGAGCGAGCAAAATTCGCAAACTATTTAACTTATCCAAGGAAGATGATGTCCGTCGATTCGTTGTGAAACGACCAATTCAAAAAGAGGGCAAACCACAGCGGTCGAAAGCCCCTAAAATTCAACGTCTTATTACTCCACTTACACTCCAGGTTTGTACATATATGTATCTATATTTATATTGTTGTTTTGTTTCAGTTAAAATTTTCCAAAAGTATGGAGTTTATAGTAAAATAAAAATATGTTTATATAGAGAAAGAGGCATAGACTGGCTCTAAAGAGGAGGCGTTGCTTGGCTCGCAAGCAACAAGCAGCAGAATATGCGAAGCTGTTAGCACAACGGCAAAAGGAAGCTAAGAATAGACATCAAGAAGAACTAAAGCGAAGACGTAGTGCTTCTATACGAGATTCCAAATCGTGCAGTCAGTCTGCACCCGCCATTCAAAAGTAAAAGACTGCAATGATACCGTCCAATACAATATGAAACTAACAAATTGTATACAAATATGTTGTATATAAACCTATTAAATATTAGTTGTATATAAGCCTAATAAATATTTATATTTTTTTTGTAATATCTTGTCTTTTTGTAATATCACTTACATGTTCCATATTCGTAATGTTCATATATACACTATTATACTCGTCTAAATTTATACAGCATATACGTAAGGTAGAAGCTTATCATTTTAAGCAATTAGTAATTTTTAAAGTTTCTGAAATGATTAAGGTGGAATTATAGAGTTCATCATCAACATCAATGGTTATTTTAATATTATTCTTAATTAGTATTGTAGAGGTGGTATATGTTGTCCGTGATAGTAGTAATTGCCGGCTGTAGATGTCGCTGCTGGGATACTGCTAATTATTCTTCCATTTTGATGCGTGGAAGAAAAATAGGATCACGGGCGCCGGGAATCGAACCCGGGTCCCGAACGTTCGAAACCTAGAGTTAGTTGCTTAGTTAGTGTCGAGTAGCGGTATTTGTTGTCGAGTGCCGCTACAATACCCCCTTACCAGAGATAACATTATAGATCTTAATGTGGTAAAGCGTCAGCCGATTGTTGTCCTATCCTTGCAGATGTTGCGCGATGTCTTCGATATGGTTATGGATACCTCTCGGTACGGTGCAGGGCGTTCCTCTGTACGGTGGGTAGGGTCGTAGGACTCTGTTCCTCTCTTTAGTATGACGGGCTGGTGGTGATGCCCATGAACTTTGCGATGGCTACATCACTCTTGGCTTGGTCATCGTCTCGTATTCTGTCACCTGCTTTGCGCGTCGATCGGAGGTGAGGTGTCCAGGTTTGCTGAAGATGGAAGGGCCGTTCCGTGTTCGTTGTAGCGGTAAGTCCAGCTTGCACAGTCTTAGATTCGCGATGATGGAAGTCTCTCGGTAGTGCTATCACGGTCATACCTCTGTTTCGCTGTCGGTCACGTCGGGGTCACCAGTTTGAGGTGGTATTTGTTGTCCGTGATAGTTGTAGTTGTTGGGCCTCGTCCGGAGTAATTGTCGCTAGGAGCCGTAGATGTCACAGCTGGGGTACTGCTGATTTTTCCTCCGTTATTTGGTGCGTGGAAGAAAAATCGGACTCCGGTCGTCGGGATTCGAACCCCGGTTCCAAACGTTCGTAACCTAAAGCGCTAACCACTGCGCTGCCGTTGTCCGACACTAGTTAGTGTCGAGTGGTGATATTTGGCTTGTCGAGTGCCACCACAATTCTACCTAACATTATAGTCAGCTATAACTCAACGGTACAATTTAAGCTTTAATTTCAAATGAATTTTATAAATCCCAGGATCATGTCGAGCGTCTTGTCCAGCGGGTTATGGAGCGGACAAAAAGCGTCGCGAATGCATTCCATGTCCACCCGGATGTGTTACCTGCTCCATGTCAACCTGCACAAGTTGCGATGAAGGCTGGAGCTTGAACGAAGAAAGCCTCTGCGCTCCTGAACATCGTGATCGTTGTGATACATCGGAATATTACGAAAATGGCCACTGCAAGCAGTGCCATACTTCATGTAAAACTTGCGCTGGACCTGGTGAAGATCATTGTGTCTCCTGTCAAACATCGCTGCTCCTTCAAGGGAAACGCTATGTGTATCAGTGCGACGATGGTTATTATTCAATGGCGCAGCCCTCTAGACCCGTTTGCGTACCTTGCATACCTGCAAAACGTGCGTGTCTCGACTGAACTGCACTGCTTGTCAAGATGGATTGCAGCTCCAGAGTGGAGAGTGCAGGTCCTCTTGTGCTCAGGGGTAAGTTTGTTTTAGAAAAATCAAATATTTTTCCTGTTTTCTTTTACCTTTCGTTTCTGGTATATTCGTTGAGTTTTTATTTTGTTATATATTAGTTTTTGGATAAGGAATTAGCAACTGAGAGATGATCTTCTATCAAACCTAAAACGTTTTTACTAAATTATCATAGAACTTGAAATATTTCAACCCCTTCCTTACAGAGAAATCTAAAATTCTAAAAACTTCTACGATCTTATATAACACGAACGTCGATAAATGCATGAAACGAAAGATCTTGTTTCAACGCAGATATTACAGCGATCGAGGTCAGTGCGCGAAATGCTACCTGTCGTGTAAAACGTGTTCCGGACCCAGAAGAGATCAATGCGTGATCTGCCCTCGTGGTTGGCAACTAGCAGCGGGCGAGTGTCATTCGGAGTGTCCCGAAGGATTCTTCAAATCTAACTTCGGCTGCCAGAAGTGTCACCATTACTGTCGTACTTGCAAAGGTATATAAGAGAAATACCAGCGTGTTTCGGTTTTTTCAAACATGACAAAAAAATTCTCATGAGATATCACGGTTAATTTTGTGTATTAAACAATTGAAATTTATATATGTAAATTTTCATGAAAATTGATAAAAAGCAAAAATTAAGAAAAGTATATCAATTTTTATCGTAATTTTTAAACTGCACTTAAAAGTGAATCTTTTAAGAAGTTTTTATAAGTTAAAAATTGTTAACTGTTATATAAATACTGTATTCTATAGTTGGATATTATCTTTAGCCATTCATTTCTCATTAATTTATGTACTTTACCAATGTACGTGTACTATGTATCATCATAAATCAGTTAAAATGTCTGCATATTTATGAGCAGTAGTATATCTCATATAAGTGTGTCTGTGTGAAAGAAAGATTAACGCGTGAATGCATTACAGGAGAAGGGCCGATGGAATGTACTTCTTACCCACCCCATTCGATGCTAAAGGGTGGCCTCTGCATGGAATGTCTTGGAGCGCAATACTACGATCCCCTGACGCAGTTCTGTAAAAATTGCCTTCCCGATTGTGGAAGATGTACTGGTCCAGGAAAATTTAGTTACACGGCGTGTTCGCCACCATTGCATCTGGATAAGTTGAACAATCAGTGCGTTCCTTGCTGCATGGGTAACGAGAAGGGGGCGCTGGCTGAAGAGTGCTGTCTTTGTGATCCGGAAACTGGTAAGAGAAATTAGTCATTATTGGACTGAGGAATATTAAATAACTTGAGAACATAAATTTTCTAAGGTTTAAATTCATGAATATAATTTCGAAATCAGAAAAAAATTCCATGAATGTACGCACTACAATATTAATAATAGCCTAGTACAATTGTGGTAAGGAATTAGTAAAAAATCAAATTCAATTTTGGATTGTTTTACAGAATTTTATTTCGCTCAATATGGATTTAATCAGCGTTAATCAATGTTTTTCTAAACGTTAATACAGGTGGCTGCAGGAACAGCTCACCAGCTGGTAAAAGAAGAGTGCCAGGAACAGAATTTGCCTCGGCTGACACAGCTATTTCTGAAGTGTATGCAAACTACGAAAGAACGACCGATAAAAACGATTCGGCTTCGCTGGCGATAAGAGCGACTACGACTATAGCTGTCGCCATTTGTCTCATATCTGTTGCTCTGTTCGCTACCATATTCGTCGCTCTTCAGGTATGTACCTGATTTATGTTATGCGAAAGTTCAAATCTATCTCTTTATACGACCAATCTATCTATTATATTATTTTCATTCTTAATTCTTGACCAAATGCCTTTCCATTAAATTGATCCTCTAAACCAATCAATTATGAAAAAGCATCTAAAGTATTAATCATATGCTATTTTATAGTTCTTAAAAATACGTTATAAAAACAGCTCTTGCTGTATTGGAGAACAAACAAAAATCGAAAACAAATTAATATACGATTTCAATCTTACATTTAAAATATTATTATCCGTTTTGCCATCAAAGAACCGAAATTATAAATATGCTCTTCAATTTGTAGGCAGTTCGCTGGTGAGTGCCGAAGCGTGCAGACCTGTGTCCAGTGCCCTGCGAAGTTCACAAAACAGCACGTGACCATCCAGTTGCTGCTGAGTGCCGAAACGTGCAGACGTGTGTCCAGTGCCCTGTGAAGTTCACAAAACTCCACGTGACGCCCATCTGTCGAAAGCGAATCCAACAAACCTAGCTAAGGGTTAACAGCCTCTCGACTAGTTCTTTCATACTGAATTAACTAGCTCGATGATGGCTCTAACATTCCAAACAGGCTCTCCGGAGCTAAATCATAACACCGCCGTTTTTCCTCCCCTGTGGCAAGGGGGCAACACATCTCTCCTGGTAAACGACCATCACTCAAAAAAACGCAAGCTGGAACCAAGCAAGACAAATGTGAATATGAGTCAAGCTAAACCACCAGCCAGCCAGGTGACCACCTTCAATAGATTCTCAATACTGGAGACTACGGAAGACTCCATGAATACAACCGAAACGGTAAATAATCTCCATACCCAAAGAATTCCCCCTCCCCCGCCAATATTCATTGACGACGTAATCGACATACAGTCAATGATAAGGACCATTGAAAAAGATATCAGCAAAGAGGACTACAAGTTAAAAATTAACAACAACCACGTGAAAGTTCTGCCGACCCACCCAGACGCCTATAGAAAGTTAACTAAGTTGCTAAAAACTTTGAACGCAAAATTCCACACATATCAGCTCAAACAAGAAAGACCCTTTCGTGTGGTGCTACGTAATATCCACCACTCAGTCGATCTAGACGAACTAAAGTTCGAAATTCAAACACTTGGCCACGAGGTAACCAACATCAGCAACATTAGACATAGAGTCACAAAAAATCCCCTATCGCCATTCTTCGTAGATTTAAAACAAAAAGCAAATAACAAAGAAATCTACAACGTCAACCGGCTGATGAACTCCATAGTTAAGTTCGAGCCACCTCTTGTAAAGAAAGAAATAGTACAATGTAAAAGGTGCCAAAGGTACGGCCACACGCAGAAATACTGCAATTATAACTTCCGGTGCGTAAAATGTGCAGGTAATCACCCCAATGACCAATGCACTAAATCCCCTGAAACCCCCGCTAAGTGCATCCACTGTCAAGGAGAGCATCCTGCGAACTACAAAGGATGCTCAGCCTATAAAACGCTACATAATATCAAGTATCCAAAACAGAGAACCAAGGAGATTACCATACAGGAACCAAGACCCCAAAAACTCACCACACCATCAGTATCCTATGCGCAGGCAACACAAGGAAACGTAAACAACTCGAAAACCCACAGTGAACACACAAAAAATAGTGCTCCCACCCCACAAAACACAGATAACTTCACCAGACTCGAAAAACTTATCGAGAAGCAATCTGAGCAAATTAACAACTTGCTGTCAATTCTCACACTCTTCATGGACAAATTCATACGCACAGAAGCAAAATAAAACCAATGCGAATAGCTCTGTGGAACGCCAACGGTCTAGCTCAGCACAAATTTGAACTAGAACTATTCTTAAAACAACAGCAAATAGACGTGATGCTCATATCCGAAACCCACTTCACCGACAAAAACTACCTCAAAATACACGGCTACAACTTCTACCACACCCAGCACCCCAGCGGAAAGGCCCACGGCGGCACCGGAATCATAATCAAATCAAACATTAAGCACTACGAACTTCCACCATTCCAGAAAGACTACCTCCAAGCAACAAATGTTGCAATGGAAGACTGTTATGGCACAATCACCACTTCAGCTGTATACTGCCCTCCCAGACACTCCATCGCCAAAGAAGACTTTGACAACTTCCTGGACACCCTGGGCAATAGATTCATAGCTGGAGGAGACTACAACGCCAAACACACCCAATGGGGCAGCAGACTGGTTACAGTAAGAGGCAAAAACTTCCTCAACAGCATAATAACCAACAACCTCAACTACCTTACCACATACGAACCCAAATACTGGCCCACCGACACAAACAAAATACCCGATCTCCTTGATTTCCTCATAACTAAAAATATCTCGTCAAGACACGTCCAAATCAATTCCTCGGCGGATCTCTCCTCTGATCATTCCCCCGTGATAGTAACAGTCAGTTCAACTATCACCGAGAATACACTTAATGGCTCCATTCATAACCAACACACCAACTGGCAGCTCTTTAGAGAAGTCTTTACCCACACAACTTCAGCCTCAACTTCACTAAAAACCAATGAAGAAATCGAAGCAGCCACGGAATACCTAAACACGAGCATAATAAACGCTATTCGCTTCTCCACACCGGCAAAAACGTCCATCAGCAAACACGAATATCCCCAGTATATATTAAAAAAAATAGCAGAAAAACGTAGACTAAGAAGAATATGGCAGACCCATAGAACATCGGAGGACAAACGCAAACTAAACAACGCAACTAGAAAACTATCCAAAACCATAAAAAACTACAATAATGACTGTTTTCACAAATATCTCGCCAGCTTGTCCCCCACAGCCGACTCCAACTACTCACTATGGAAGGCCTCCAAGAAACTCACGCGCCCCCCACAAATAATACCTCCAATCCGCCGCCCGCAAGGTGTATGGGCGCGTAGCCCCATAGAAAAAGCCAACCTATTTGCCAAACACTTGTCTGAAGTATTCAAACCCCATTCCTCCATAGCTGCTGCGGACGTTACCGAATACCTGCACACTCCCTTCCAAATGTCCCCTCCTATTGAACCCTTCACTTCTGCAGAGATCATAGAAGCAATCAGTCGCCTAAACCCCAAGAAAGCAGTAGGTCACGATCTAATAGGAAATAAAGCAATCAAGGAACTTCCCATAAAAGGGATTGCACTCATGGCATCAATCTTTAACGCTATCCTCCGCCTTGAACACTTTCCTAAGGCGTGGAAAATCTCACTGATCACCCTCATCCCTAAACCCGGTAAACCAATATATGAAACCAGCTCCTATCGCCCAATCAGTCTTTTACCTACTCTGTCTAAACTATTCGAGAGGATGCTCACGAATCGTCTCCTTCCACTCCTAGAAGAATTGAAAACACTCCCAGATCACCAATTCGGCTTCCGAAAACAACACTCAACAGTAGAGCAAATCCACCGCATAACCCACATGATCAGCCAAACCCTTGAAAAGAAAAAATACTGCTCAGCGGTATTCCTAGACATCCAACAGGCATTCGACAAAGTATGGCATGAAGGGCTACTATACAAGCTTAAAAAGATCCTACCCCACCCATACTACTCCATCTTAAAATCCTACCTAACCAACAGACAATTCATAGTTAAATGCCTAGGCGCCACTTCCGCAACATTCCCAATAGAATCCGGCATACCACAAGGTAGTGTCCTCGGACCCCTACTATTCTCCATCTACACTGCCAACTTACCCATATCAAACGAGGTAACAATAGCAACATTTGCCGACGACACAGCACTATTAGCTACCCACGCAGACCCGGCAATTGCCTCATCCACTCTCCAGCGAAGTCTCGACTCCATGGAAAAGTGGTTCCAAAAATGGGGTTTTAAAATAAACGAAAAAAAACCCTCCCATGTAACCTTCACGCTCCGAAAACAAACCTGCCCCCAGGTCACCATTAACAACACAATAATCCCAAGCAAGGACTCCGTAAGATACCTGGGCATGACCCTGAACAGGAGGCTAACTTGGAAAAAACATATCTCGGAAAAAACAAAGCAACTAAAGGAAAAACTGAGAAAATTCTATTGGCTCACGGGCCGACGCTCTAAACTAAACATACAGAACAAAATAACCCTCTACAAGGCCGTAATAAAACCTGTCTGGACCTACGGAATCCAACTATGGGGAACAGCAAGTAACTCCAACATTGAAATACTCTAACGCTTCCAATCGAAAACGCTAAGATCCCTATTAAATGCACCCTGGTATGTTACCAACGAAACAATCCACCGTGACCTCAAGATACCTACAGTCAAAGATGAAATACACAAGTCCAGAAGCAGATATAACACAAGAGTCAACAACCACCACAACCCACTAGTCACCCAACTACTGGACACGACGGACCAGATCCGCAGACTAAAAAGAAAATACCCTCAAGATTAAATCCTTAGTTTCTACTAGAACCAACAATATAAAACTACTATAAACCATGTCATTGTATCACGCCAAACTAAGTTACTGAAAATTCTCAACGAGAATTGATTGTAAATATTCTAATAAATAAAAAAAAAACCTCTCACAGTGTGTTCCTACAACTCTCACCGTTCCTATATCTCTCAGAGTTAGATCGTCTCTCACGGTGCCTAGAGTTCCTGCAATCCCTATAACTCTCACCGTTCCTATATCTCTCAGAGTTTCCTACAACTCTCAAAGTGCCTACAAGGCATAGAGTCTCCTACGGCTCTCACAGTATCCAGAAGTCCGACAGCTCCTACAGCTCTCAAGCGCCTAGAGCTCCTATAGCTCTGCTTCTCTCACCTAAGAATAAATCTTCTCTTCGTTACCTGTATCTTAATCAACGGCGTTATTACTTTGTGTGATTGTATAAAGTGTTGGAAATATACATTATTATAACACTGTGACACCCAGTGTTATACAGCAACAACTACCCCGATTATCCTAACCGAAATACGGGGCTCGAACGATTCGAGGTGTCGAATATTCTAATCGTAACGGGAATTTACGACTCCCGTTGACGCGTAATCTAACGATCGCGTCTCCCCGCGATAGATCGAAAATACAACTACGATAAAACGTATAACATTATGTAGCATAACGTTATAAGGTATAACGTTATGTAGTAGAACGTTATAACGTATAACGTCAAATACTATTACGATATAACGCATAACGTAATGTAGTACAACATTATATGGTACAAAGTTATATAGTATTACGACATAACGTATAACGTTGCATAGTATTACGACATAACGTATAACGTTGTATAGTATTATTATATGACGTATAACGTTATACAGTATTAGGATATAACGTATAACGTTATATACTATTACGACATAACGTATAACCTTATGTAGTATACCGTTACAACGTATAACGTTATATAGTATTACGACATAACGTATACCGCTATATACTACTACGATATAACGTATAACGTTATATACTATTACGATATAACGTTATATAATATTACGATATAACGTTTAACGTTATGTAGTGTACCGTTAGAACATATAACGTTATATACTATTACGATATAACGTATAACGTTGTATAGTATTACGATATAACGTATAATGTTATATACTATTATGACATAACGTATAACGTTATATACTATTACGACATAACGTATAACCTTATGTAGTATACCGTTACAACGTATAACGTTATATAGTATTACGACATAACGTATACCGCTATATACTACTACGATATAACGTATAACGTTATATACTATTACGATATAACGTTATATACTATTACGATATAACGTATAACGTTATGTAGTATACCGTTGCAACGTATAACGTTATATAGTATTACGATATAACGTATAACGTTATATACTATTACGATATAACGTTATATAATATTACGATATAACGTTCAACGTTATGTAATATACCGTTAGAACATATAACGTTATATACTATTACGATATAACGTATAACGTTGCATAGTATTACGATATAACGTATAACGTTATATACTATTACGATATAACGTATAACGTTATGTAGTATACCGTTAGAACGTATAACGTTATATACTATTACGACATAACGTCTAACGTTATATACTATTACGATATAACGTAAAACGTTATGTAGTATTACGATATAAAGTATACCGTTATGTATTATACCGCTACAACGTATAACATTATAAAGTATTACGATATAACTTATAACGTTGTATAGTATTTCGATATAACGTATAACGTTATATACTATTACGATATAACGTTATATAATATTACGATATAACGTTTAACGTTATGTAATATACCGTTAGAACATATAACGTTATATACTATTACGATATAACGTATAACGTTGCATAGTATTACGATATAACGTATAACGTTATACACTATTAAGATATAACGTATAACGTTATATAGTATTACGATATAACGTATAACGTTATGTACTATTACGATATAACGTATAACCCTATAATATTACGATATAACGTATAACGTTATATACTATTACGATATAACGTATAACGTTATATACTATTACGATATAACGTATAACGTTATGTAGTATACCGTTACAACGTATAACGCTATATAGTATTACGATATAACGTATAACGCTATATAGTATTACGATATAACATATAACGTTATATAGCATTATGTTATAACGTATAACGTTATATTATATTACGATATAACGTATAACGTCATATTAAATTACGATATAACGTATAACGTTATACACTATTACGATATAACGTATAACGTTATGTACTATTACGATATAACGTATAACCCTATAATATTACGATATAACGTATAACGTTATATACTATTACGATAAAACGTATAACGTTATGTACTATTACGATATAACGTATAACGTTATGTAGTATACCGTTAGAACGTATAACGTTATATACTGCTACGATATAACGTATAACGTTATATAGTATTACGACATAACGTATAACTATATATATTACTGCGATATAACGTATAACGTTATATACTATTACGACATATCGTATAACGTTATATACTATTACGATATAACGTATAACGCTACATTCTATGACGATATAACGTTAAGAGTTATGTAATATTATGATATAACGTATAACGTTATATACTAATACGATATAACGTTATATAGTATTAAGATATAACGGATAAAGCTATATACTATCACGATATAACGTATAAGGTTATATAGCATTATGTTAAAACGTATAACGTTATACACCATTAAGATATAATGTATAACATTATACAGTATTACGATATAACTTATGACGTTGTATAGTATTACGATATAACGTATAACGTTATATACTATTACGATATAACGTATAACGTTATATACTGTTACGATATAACGTATAACGCCATATAGTATTACGATATAAAGCATAACGTTATGTAGTATACCGTTACAACGTATAACGTTATATAGTATTACGATATAACGTATAACGTTGTATTGTATTTCGATATAACGTGCAACGTTATATACTATTACGATATAACGTTTTACGTTGTATAGTATTACGATATAAAGTATAACGTTCTATAGTATAACGATATAACGTATAACGTTCTGTAGTATTACGATATAACGTACAACGTTCTATAGTATTACGATATAACGTATAACGTTGTATAGTATTAGGATATAACGTATAACGTTGTATAGTATTAGGATATAACGTATAACGTTGTATAGTATTACGATATAAAGTATAACGATATGTATGTCGTTAAAACCGTTAGTATATCGTTACAACGTATAACGTTACATAGTATTACGATATAACGTATGACGTTATATAACAATATGATATAACGTATAACGTTATGTAGTATACCGTTACAACGCATAAAGTTATATAGTATTACGATATAACGTTTAACGTTCTATAGTATTACGATATAACGTATAACGTTATGTAGTATATCGCTACAACGTATAACGTTATATAGTATTACGACGTAACGTATAACGTTATGTAGTATACCGCTACAACGTATAATGTTATATAGTAATACGATATAACGTATGACGTTATATAACAATACGATATAACGTATAACGTTATGTAGTATACCGTTGCAACGTATAACGTTATATAGTATTACGATATAACGTTTAGCGTTATATAGTATTACGATATAACGTATAACGTTATATACTATTACGACATAACGTATAACGTTGTATAGTATTACGATATAAAGTATAACGTTATGTAGTATACCGTTACAACGTATAACGTTACATATCTATTACGATGTATCGTATAACGTTATATAGTATTACGATACAACGTATAACGCTGTATAGCATTACGATATAACGTATAACGTTATATACCATTACGATATAACGTTATTATAATATTACGATATAACGTTATATAATATTACTATATAACGTATAACGTTATGTAGTATACCGTTACAACGCATAACGTTATATATTATTACGACATAACGTATAACCCTATACTATTACGATATAACGTATAATGTTATATAGTATTACGATATATCGTATAACGTTATATACTGTTACGACATATCGTATAACGTTGTGTTGCCACGATAGATAAATACATAGTCATCGTCATCGTAACTTCTTCTTCCTTATACATATTTCGATCAAAATTCAAATAAATATTAATGTGTATAACTTGTTATAACATATTGAAGCAACTATACTCACTCAAATATAGTTATCAAAACAGGTTTAATAAGTTCGGCACCTTGCCGAGGTGAAGCACATAAACATATTTCAAACACTGTCATTATCATTACAACTCCTTCCGTGTTCAAATCTCCTAAAAGTGACCTAAGTGTTTCGATTATAATCGCTCCTCTTTGACTTAAAAATTTTTGGGGACTTAATATTACATATGCTTGAACTATATACAAACATAATTTTAAATGTTCAAATGATTTTTCTGAAAAATATAAAGATTATCAAGTTTTCTGCATGTTTATAAGAATCATAGTCAAATAGAATTATTTACTAACCTAATACAGCAGGCAAATTTTTAGCCAGTTCCATTATAGCCAATGTTGGCGCAGCTGCATTTTGCAGTAAAGCTAACCATAATCGCAAGCCATCTTCTAACAAATAAACGTGACAATTTTGATTGACGTCACAACTTAATGCAATAACACCTACTACTAGTGGTTCTATAAGGACGCTTTCAGAACCTAAAGCCTAAAAAATAATTCAAATATTATCTATTATTTAAAATTTTCAATAAAATCATTGAATTATATATTTGATTTATCAATATCAAAATTAATAATTTGATTTATATTAATATAGTTTAATTCATTAAACAATATAAAAAAGATGTACCTTTTCCAGATGTACTAGTGTTGAAATTATAGCACATCTTAGCATATTATGTTCTTCACATTCTTGCCAAAGTGCTGGCAAATATGAACTGAGGGCTCCAACAAGTGGGTTTATTTCACTACCAGCACGTTCAATCATAAATGATAACACGTATAACACATACATCTGAAAATTATTTAAAATATGTTTTTGCGAACTACAACAATATTTTAAAAGTAACATATAACAGTATATACATACATACCTTGGTATCACATTCTTTTACTTCTTTTAGGAGCGAAAATAATAAAGAGAATGCTGGTTCTAAATATGGCGAGAATTCTTCCGGATTAAATTGAAAATCATCTATCGCAAGTTTTAAAGCATCGCTTGCTGCTAAGCGAACACCCAGATCTTCTTCAGGACTCAAAACTTCAACCATAAGTTTGTATAATTCTGGTCTTAACTCTGTACTTAACTTAACAGCTGCAATTTTATTACAATACAAGATTATTACATAATAAATCCTACTTGTTTAAAAAGCTGCACTTTACTTACTTGTCCAGCGCCCAATAAGCCAACATACTCGTCTTCTAATAATCCTATAATTGTTACTTCGAATTTTCAACTCTTCTTTTAAGGTAGTTGAAAACCATTGATCAAAATTTACCTAGTAAATAGAAGCGTGATAAACTGGATGACTGACTATTTACACTGATTTTTTTGTGATATTTTGTTCTTACCTTATCGTATAAATCAAATGCAGCCAAACCAACTGCATTATATACTGCATCTTTTACTAGAATAGCATGCAAATTATTCGGGTCAACTGGTTGATGATGTCTTTGCATTAATTCAACTAAAACTGGTACAAGAACTTCTCCAAAATGATGGAAAATTACTACAAACAGACACTCCGTACAAGGCTAAAGAAAATAAAATATTAATTATAAAGTAAATAAAAATGTATAATTTTACAATTATAATTCATTTATAAATATTTGTAAATAGTTGGCTATAAAATATTTACCCTTAAGCTATATTTCCATGATTCACCGCCATCATCGACAACTGAAAACAGTATAAATAAAAAATATAAAACATTGTACATACATATATATATATATATATATATATATGTACGTATAATGTTTATATATATATATACAAATATTTACCAAAACTTTCTGGATCTGTATCCCATAATTCCAATTCAGCAGGTGTTAAAAGAAAATAATGTGTTACCAGCCTTGAACAAATTTCTGCTAATGTTTCAAGTGTAAAAAATTCTTGTCTCAATTGATTTGCTCTCAACGTTAAAGGATTTTTCGTATCTGTATTAACAAATTTTCAAGCTTAATAAATCACACCCATAAATTTACAAAATACCATTATCCATCATATATACCTTTGAGAACTTTAGCTGGTTTATAGTATGTAGATAATAAAATGCCTTTCATTAAATTTAAACACTGTATAACAAATCTTTCAAAAGCTATGGCTTGACCAGCTTCAGTGAAACAATAAAAAACAGAAAATTCTAATGATGTTGGTATTAGTTCTACATAGCAAAATGGATGCATTTCTAATACTCCTATTAATACTTTAGTTAAATGAATTATAAATTTATCGCATACTTCCATCTGTATACCTCTTCAAATTAATGTCTTTCCTAGAATTATATAAAAATCATTATTAAGAGAGACAAATATATAACTGATATTATGGGTAGTATCAGAGGAGAAATATACTAACGACATTCAAGACAAGTTCTTGCACGTTCAAAGACAATTTCTAAGAATGACATAGCATCATGGGATTCTGAAGGCTTATTAAACCCATTTACAATAAGTGTTCTAAGAATTCTCAATAGAAGTAACGCTTTTTCCAAAGCTTCCTGTATCTGATTTGTGTCTGCTCCATTTGATGCCATTATAAGAAAAGATTCTGTGTAAGTATTCCACACATTCAGAATAAAACTGAACACACTACTGGTTAATTCTTGGAAGAGTCGTCTGTCAGGAACTAAACGTTTAGAGGCTAAACACTTAACAACATGATGTAATATTAACAGTGCCCGATGCTGGGCCAAAGGATTTTGTCCTCTTATAACATCCAATAAGGTTGGAATTAATGAGCGCCATTCTCTAGGCCAATCATATCTGCACAACATTATTTCGTTTAACTTATTTTATGAATCAGAGAGAAAAATAAACACAAATTATTTAATCAATATCAATTACCTTGCAATTTTAGCAATGAGAGCTGCCAATTGGATAGCTAACTGATTTACAGGTTCTTCAAAGTTTACTATTAAACGTTGTCTAAGAAATTCCTTTTCGTCATCTGCAATTCCACTGTAGTAATAATGCATGTTATTTAATTATTAATTTACATTAAGATGTTAATACTATTAGCCAAATTTGATTGCGTTAAAGAATACTTACTTTGGAGCATTCTTTCTCCAATATTTATCAACACCATTTTTGAAACATAAAATAGCCATCCATCTAATATTGATACTCAAGGAATGATTAGAAAACACATTCTGAAATAATTATTAATATTTTACTCTCAATATAATAATTAGACTTTCGTTAGTAATGAAAATAAATAACCTAAAATAATCTTACATACATAAGCAAATAGTATATGCTTATATATGCTAGTTAAAATAAAAATGATCAGGAATAAATTTTTGCCTCCTTACAATCTAATCAAATTTATTTTACATTTATTCATGCAACTTACATATAACGCAGTGTAGAATCCCCTTTCAGTTTCCCATTGTTTTAGAGTTTGTTCAGCTGGTTTCAAAATAGTGGGATCCTGACTACCCGCTTGTTGAAGGACTTCTATCACTGCGACATCCATCTTCCTACAAAAAATTAATATATTCAATGTTTTACATTAAATTCAAATAGCTCATTGTTATTTGTTTTCCTCTGAAAAGATCGACTAAACTTAACTTTTTTCGGAAATATCTATGTATTAAATCAATACATGACGAAAATCATCAAAGACACTCTACATCAAAATGTCACACACGCCCGCAAGTCGGCATTTCAGAACGCTGCCCCCCTCCTGCTTTCGTCTCTTTCTACAAAATGACAGTTATTGTTATAGTGTAAACCACCTTATTACTCGTAAAACGCGATTCTTGTCTAGATTTATTTATCCATTATTCATATATCGTATAAGGTATGATCAACCTATTATGATAATGTTATTTACTCATGTATTTAAGCAAAAATTCTAATATTTCCAAAGAGCTATCCCAGAACTAAAAACTAGTTCTTTCTAATAGACAACAGTATAAATAATACTGTTGATAGAATATGTTTCAATATTTACTTATCTTTTAAAGATAAAGAAACAATAATGTTTCTTCTTGCATTTATATATTTTCTATATAATAAAATATGTACATATACATTAGTGATTTTAAATATTTGAAAGAAATGTTATTAATTTTCTTCACATCTGTTTGTCAGAGAAATGTAATTCGTTGATGAATTAATTTACTACTAAAAATTTAAGCTATAATTTCTATGAAAACATAAGTATTGATATGATTTGTTTACAGATTTATAAGGAGTTTGTTTATTGCTATTTTCACTTTAAAATTTCATTGGACTTAAACCGGATATCCGGTGCACGCACTCTACTACGCATTCAGTGTCCGCTTGTGCGATATACGGTCTTTCTGTTTATAGCTCGCTGCATTGCTTGATACTTCTCACAATGAAGGTACGTATCCAATAATAATTTCAAAATCTAACAATTATTACAAACAGTTACTATAAAAATTTATATATTGAAATGCTATAAGCAATTTTAGATATATATAATTTATGAAACATTCGTTTATCTGTATACCTAACCAATGTTAAAATAAGACTTATTTTATTTATCTTCGGCATAAGTAGCATGAAGCAAGTCATATCCAAACGTAGAATACTTAACCCCTTATCCTACAATATCGTGTGAGAGATATGGTACGTCGATCGGGCCAAATATAAATAACACGTGTGAGAGACATGGTAAGTCATTCGGACCAAAAGTAAATAATACGTGTGAGAAACGTGGTACGTTCTTGGGGCTACACGCGACAAATACTTACTAATTTTCTTGGCCGCATTCGGATATGCAAATATGTTTTCTTGAAAAATATTAGAAATTTATTCTCAAAAATGACTTCAAAAAGAATATTAAGCGTTGTTGGGGATATTGTAAATTCAGCTAACATTGCAAAAAGTGATTTGATAGATATTTTAAATAGTGATAGTGACAGTAGTGATATTTCACTTCCTGTACGAAAACGTTGTAAGCGACTGATTATTGAAGATGATACCAACGATGAAGACCACAGTAATCATCAACAATCAGAGCTATGGATTTGGAAAGAAGAAACTAATGATCCAAAAATCTGGAACTATACAGAAATTCCTGGCATAAAAGTGGCAATTTTGAGTCAGTTAGGTGAAAACAAAAAAGAATTAGACTTTTTTAATATAATATTTGATAATATATTTTGGGAAAATATTGTCATGGAGACGAATCGATACGCAAACCAAATAATGAACAATGAAAATAAAAGACTAAAAATAGATAAAACTTGGTTTCCTATAGACTGTGGTGAAATCAAAATATGTTTTGCACTATGTATAATAATGGCTGAAGTTAAAAAACCAACAATTCAAATGAATTGGTCTAAGAAAGCAGTTATAGAAACTCCAATTTTCTGAAAAACAATGCCGTTCAAAAGATTTCTGCAAATAACTAAATGTTTGCATTTTGCAGATAACAATTTGGCTAACAATACAGATAAATTATGTAAAATAAAACCTGTGATAAACTTTTTGAATCAAAGATTTAAAGAAGTATATACAATGCAAGAGAACATTACTATCAATGAATCATTGATGAAATATAAGGGACGCTTATCCTATAAACAATTTAATCCATCAGAAGGGGTAAGATTTGGTATAAAATTTTATAAATTATGTGAGTCAAAATCAGGTTATTGCTATGACCTTAAAATATACACTGGTAGTGATAAAATAAATTCTGGTGACAGTGCATTTGAAGGTGTTGTCAAAGAGCTATCACAGTCAATATTATATAAAGGACATACTTTATATTTAAACAATTGTTCTCCAAAACTGTTTGAAACTTTAATTAACAATAAAACTAATGTTGTTGGAACAGTGCACTGGAACAGAAATAATATGCCAAAAGATTTTTGTAAAGTAAAATTAAAAAAGGGTGAATATATAATGAGAAGCTGCAATGGAATAATGGCATTAAAACGGAAGGATATACGAGACATTTATATTCTTTCTACAAAACACAAAATAGCAGAAATTACTGAACCAGAAAAAAATTAATTCAATTGTACTTCGAAACCACAATGTATCATTGAGTACAATAAAGGAATGATTGGAATTGACCTGCAAGACCGAATGCTAGCATGCTTCCCTGTGATGAGGAAATGTATGAAAGGATACCGAAAAGTTTTCTTTTACCTCTTTGATATTGCTCTGTTTAACTCGTACATTTTATTCAACAAAATAAATACTCACAAAAAACAGACTTATGCTGAATATAGAATTGAAATAGCCCAATCATTACTAAAAAATGTACCATTACCAGAATATATACGAAAAGGACGATTATCGAATGGAGATTTACCAGAGAGACTGGATGGGAAACATTGGGGTCATTTTCCCAAGCATATAGATCCAACACCATCGAAATCAAAGCCATCAAGAGCTTGTAATGTTTGCACAAAACATAAAAAACGTAGTGAAACAACGTGGGAGTGCAAAAGATGTAAAGTTGCATTACATGTACCAATACGCTTTGAAAGATATCACACGATTGAAGATTATTAAATTTTTGTAAATTTTATCAAGACGTTCATAATTTAAAATATGTTTTTTTAGAAATTGTAATAAAAATGTTATTGATTTATTAGATTTATTATTGACTTCAAGATAATAAATCTTACTTGTTCAATGATCAGTTGGTAGTATTTATTTATCAAACATTCTGCAAAGTAAAATTAATTGTGCCTTACACATGCATTTACAAAAAGACATGAACATTCAGCCAAATCATAAATTGGTTTGACATGTGACTGATCTTGTTGTTTATGGCACAGACTATTGGAACTTAAATCATAAGGCAAGAGGCTAAATTTTCTTCATATAGAGCATTAAGATTTACAATTTTCATTGTTATACTATGAAAGTAAGCATAACCTCATTAAAATGTCTTAGACGTTTAACCTATGTTTCACTCTACAAGTATAAACAGCCGACCTTTGTGAATATATTTTATGGCTATTATCAAGCAAAAAATGCTTCATAAGTATAAGTCAATTTAAGCCTTATTACAAGGTGCTGTATCTACTGTTATTTTATAGCATAGTGATAACGAGTTTCTTACTAGTCCCCTTGTATTTTGAATTTTTGTTTTAACTTTTTAATAAAGCTTTATATGGCTATGTATATATAACATTTTTGTTTGATTATGTACATTAAATAAACCGGCTGATAAATCTTTGCATATGCTGTATAATATTTGTGTTTTTTAGTTGAACGTATCGTATCCTGCAACAGGATGTCAAAAACTGTTTGAAATCTCCGATGAACATAAGCTGAGAATTTTTTATGAAAAGCGTATGGGCGCAGAAGTAGAGGCTGATGCTCTCGGTAACGAATGGAAGGGATATGTCGTTCGTATCTCCGGCGGCAATGATAAACAAGGATTTCCTATGAAACAGGGCGTTCTGACTAATGGTAACACAAGCATTTTTTATTCTAATTTCGTTTGATTTTAATTTTTTAAAAATTCCTGTAACTAGGGCGCGTACGTTTATTGCTCTCAAAAGGACATTCATGCTACAGACCTAGACGTGATGGTGAGCGTAAACGTAAATCTGTTCGTGGATGCATTGTCGATTCCAACCTTTCAGTACTCGCTCTCGTCATTGTCAAAAAAGGAGAAAAGGTATTAATTTGACTGTACTTTCTATCTATTATCCATGTTTCAGGGTGTATCTTAGAATTGTCTTATTATCTTATGATACTATCGTAAACATGGAAGATTAACTATCGTGTTTTGATTTGGGAGACTGTGTTATGTAATTTACACTTTTTCTCAGTGTACAAGCGATACACTAAAAGTCAACATATCTGTGGATGTAATGATCAGTGAGTTAAGTTATTAACACGTTCACGCCGGCGCGTATCACTGGTGGCTCGCGCTTGAGTCTCGTATCAGGCAGCGTACACTTGACTCACACTTGAATGTTCTATCAGATGGTGCGTACCATCAAAAATGTAGTTCGTTTAGTAACTAGAAAAAATCGCCATTTGAAATATTTGAAAATTTAAATGGAAATTTGACGTCTATTAAATGAAAAAGAAGTAGGATTTATTTTATTTCATCTCAATATTATAAACATACAAAACAAAAATTCGATAGTAAACACAGCAATTCAATATTATAATTACCTTACCTTAATTGTTTATTTATTTCTATTTGCAATTTTTAAACGCATTTGAAACAAAGTGCTGGTTGGCTCTCACAATGATTGCAGTATATCGTAATTTTTTTATTTTTTTTCATGGCATAATCTCTAATTTTTTTTATATAAGCATTTATAACGTTCCTTACTTCTTTTTCTTGACTTTCTTACAGATCCTTTATGTGAATGGAGAAAATGTGAACATTTTGTGAAGGTATTTGCTTTTCAATAGCCATTTCTGCAATGTGGTGATTATTGGTCAAAGATGAACAATAATTTTTTCTCTAAATTGCAAAATATTAATATCTTTATTAAATTATCTTTGATATATGTACCACGGAATTATGAGGCAAGTCCCTCATATTAATTGTATAATAATTTTTTTGTACCATTTAACGGTTTTCCGTAAATAACTACAGTACGATGTCATTTGATAGGATAAGTCATCACCCCTTTTTGCATCGTTATAAAAAAACATCAGACTTTACTTCATCATTTTTTCCTTGAATAATTGTACACATGTGATTCTTAGAAGTAGTAAACATATAAACTGGTCTTTTGTCAATCCATTTAAAAAATTTAACTCTGCTACGATTTTCAAAACTCACAATGTGGCCCCGTTTTTGTTTTTGTATCGTCTGTGGCGGTAGAAATTTTTTGTTTATTTTTACAGTGCCACAAATAAATGTTTTTTTCTGCCAAAGTTTTTTTCTTCAACCAAGGGCACACTCGTATAACAGCTATCTATAAATTGCATGTGGCCTTCAAATAATAATCCATACGAGTGCTGCCCCACGGCGAGAAATACAAATAGCAGCGCCCACGTGAACGTGTTAAAGAACATTTTTAATGCTAAGAAGCATTTAATGTATAAGTTGATTAAATTCTTACAGGATATCCCGGATTTAACTGACAAAGAAGTCCCACGCCGTTTAGGACCCAAGAGAGCGAGCAAAATTCGCAAACTATTTAACTTATCCAAGGAAGATGATGTCCGTCGATTCGTTGTGAAACGACCAATTCAAAAAGAGGGCAAACCACAGCGGTCGAAAGCCCCTAAAATTCAACGTCTTATTACTCCACTTACACTCCAGGTTTGTACATATATGTATCTATATTTATATTGTTGTTTTGTTTCAGTTAAAATTTTCCAAAAGTATGGAGTTTATAGTAAAATAAAAATATGTTTATATAGAGAAAGAGGCATAGACTGGCTCTAAAGAGGAGGCGTTGCTTGGCTCGCAAGCAACAAGCAGCAGAATATGCGAAGCTGTTAGCACAACGGCAAAAGGAAGCTAAGAATAGACATCAAGAAGAACTAAAGCGAAGACGTAGTGCTTCTATACGAGATTCCAAATCGTGCAGTCAGTCTGCACCCGCCATTCAAAAGTAAAAGACTGCAATGATACCGTCCAATACAATATGAAACTAACAAATTCTATACAAATATGTTGTATATAAACCTATTAAATATTAGTTGTATATAAGCCTAATAAATATTTATATTTTTTTTGTAATATCTTGTCTTTTTGTAATATCACTTACATGTTCCATATTCGTAATGTTCATATATACACTATTATACTCGTCTAAATTTATACAGCATATACGTAAGGTAGAAGCTTATCATTTTAAGCAATTAGTAATTTTTAAAGTTTCTGAAATGATTAAGGTGGAATTATAGAGTTCATCATCAACATCAATGGTTATTTTAATATTATTCTTAATTAGTATTGTAGAGGTGGTATATGTTGTCCGTGATAGTAGTAATTGCCGGCTGTAGATGTCGCTGCTGGGATACTGCTAATTATTCTTCCATTTTGATGCGTGGAAGAAAAATAGGATCACGGGCGCCGGGAATCGAACCCGGGTCCCGAACGTTCGAAACCTAGAGTTAGTTGCTTAGTTAGTGTCGAGTAGCGGTATTTGTTGTCGAGTGCCGCTACAATACCCCCTTACCAGAGATAACATTATAGATCTTAATGTGGTAAAGCGTCAGCCGATTGTTGTCCTATCCTTGCAGATGTTGCGCGATGTCTTCGATATGGTTATGGATACCTCTCGGTACGGTGCAGGGCGTTCCTCTGTACGGTGGGTAGGGTCGTAGGACTCTGTTCCTCTCTTTAGTATGACGTGCTGGTGGTGATGCCCATGAACTTTGCGATGGCTACATCACTCTTGGCTTGGTCATCGTCTCGTATTCTGTCACCTGCTTTGCGCGTCGATCGGAGGTGAGGTGTCCAGGTTTGCTGAAGATGGAAGGGCCGTTCCGTGTTCGTTGTAGCGGTAAGTCCAGCTTGCACAGTCTTAGATTCGCGATGATGGAAGTCTCTCGGTAGTGCTATCACGGTCATACCTCTGTTTCGCTGTCGGTCACGTCGGGGTCACCAGTTTGAGGTGGTATTTGTTGTCCGTGATAGTTGTAGTTGTTGGGCCTCGTCCGGAGTAATTGTCGCTAGGAGCCGTAGATGTCACAGCTGGGGTACTGCTGATTTTTCCTCCGTTATTTGGTGCGTGGAAGAAAAATCGGACTCCGGTCGTCGGGATTCGAACCCCGGTTCCAAACGTTCGTAACCTAAAGCGCTAACCACTGCGCTGCCGTTGTCCGACACTAGTTAGTGTCGAGTGGTGATATTTGGCTTGTCGAGTGCCACCACAATTCTACCTAACATTATAGTCAGCTATAACTCAACGGTACAATTTAAGCTTTAATTTCAAATGAATTTTATAAATCCCAGGATCATGTCGAGCGTCTTGTCCAGCGGGTTATGGAGCGGACAAAAAGCGTCGCGAATGCATTCCATGTCCACCCGGATGTGTTACCTGCTCCATGTCAACCTGCACAAGTTGCGATGAAGGCTGGAGCTTGAACGAAGAAAGCCTCTGCGCTCCTGAACATCGTGATCGTTGTGATACATCGGAATATTACGAAAATGGCCACTGCAAGCAGTGCCATACTTCATGTAAAACTTGCGCTGGACCTGGTGAAGATCATTGTGTCTCCTGTCAAACATCGCTGCTCCTTCAAGGGAAACGCTATGTGTATCAGTGCGACGATGGTTATTATTCAATGGCGCAGCCCTCTAGATCCGTTTGCGTACCTTGCATACTTGCAAAACGTGCGTGTCTCGACTGAACTGCACTGCTTGTCAAGATGGATTGCAGCTCCAGAGTGGAGAGTGCAGGTCCTCTTGTGCTCAGGGGTAAGTTTGTTTTAGAAAAATCAAATATTTTTGATGTTCTGTGGGATTAGTATAATATTTGTTTATCTATTTACATATTTACACTTTTATTCGGTGAGCGTTGCCGTTCTGTGGCTCTTTATCTTGTTGTTTTTTGTTGTGGGTTCCGTATCCACCAATATTTTTTTGTGTTTTTTCTGTGTTTGTCTTCTGTATCCTTTTGGGGGAGGGCCATGTTGTATCTCCACCTCGTATCTGCCGTGCGGCCATCTAGGTTTTCCTCGTATTGAATAGATTTCATTCCTATTTTCCTTTGCATATGATAAATTATGGGTATGTTGTTTTGGTCTTGGAGATAGTTTCTTTCGTCTAGGTATAGAAAGGCTTCGGGGGGGATGTAGCCTGTTAACAGAGTGTTTTTGAAGTATGCGTCGTTTGGGTATAAGCAGCCGAAGATTAGGCTGTTTTCTTTGATCTTCGCGGCTTGCGAGAAGTGATTTCTCGTTAGTTTTAGGATGTGACAGTCGATGCGGTGGATGTTGGCTAAGTCGTATATTTTTTTGTTTTTTATGTATTTTCTGTATCCGCTGTGTTCTGATCTGTAAATGCTCAGGCAAGCTCTGATGCATTTTCTTTCAAATATGCGAATTTTTTCCATTATTGACGCTGGTATGTTGTACCATATTGGGCAGCCGTAGGTTATAATGGGTCTTATTAGCGATTGGTAGCACATGATTTTTACTTTGCTATCGAGAATTCTGGAATAAAACAGCCTTTTTGTATTCCAAAAAGCTTTGCTGGCTTTGGAGAGTTGGATTTCGATGTGTTGCTTATAATTTAGTTTTTCATCTATGTTTATTCCTAGGTATTTTACGCAATTTTTGTGTGGTATGAGGTTCTCTTCGTTTGCTTTTTCTTTTAGGCGGAATTTCCTGACTTGTTCCCTTTCAGCTGGGCCGATTTTGCTTGTCATGGGTCTGAATAGTATGGTTTCGCATTTGCTTGCGTTAATTTTTAGTTTCCATGTATGATAGTAATCGCTGATTTTGTTAAAGAGTTCTTGCAGTTCTGTTCTTATCGTTTTGGTTTTGCGGCCTGTTACGTAGATGATTAGGTCATCCGCGAAGGCTATGGAGCGTTTGTGTGTGGATGTGTTGAGGTTAAAGAGGTTTAGTAAGTCGTTATTGTAGATGCTGAAGAGTAGCGGGGAATTTACTGTTCCTTGTTGCAGGCCGTTCTCTATGGAGAATTCTTTGCTTGAAGTGTGCGAGCCGTCGGTCATTATGAAAGTTTTGTTTGTTATCATGTCCCATACTATTTTGATTAGGTATTCGGGGAAGTTCTTTTTAATCATTTTATAAATGAGTCCTGGGATCCAGACGGTGTCGAAGGCTTTTTCGATGTCTATTAGGCAGGCGGCTACTCGCTGATTTGCGTTAAGTGCCCAGCAGATATCCGACGTAAGTTTATTTATTGCGTGGATTGTGGAGTGTTTGTGGCGGAAGCCGAATTGGTTTTCCGGGATTATCTTATTTTTTGAGCAGAAGGCTGCTAGGGGGTTGTTTATGATCATTTCGTATACTTTGCTTATGTTGGGGAGGAGGCTTATGGGTCGTAGGTTTACAGGTGATGAGCCGTCTTTATTTTTTTTTGTAATGGCTATGAGTTTGGCTTTTTTCCATTTTTTGGGGAAGTACGTGTTGTTTAGTGCATTATTAAACAGTACTGTGTAGTACCATTTTATTTTGTTTGGTAGGCGTTTGAGCGAGATGTTTGGGATGCCATCGAAGCCGGCGGATTTTTTGTTGTTTAGCGTGGAGAAGATTGTACTTAGTTGATTGAAGTTTGTAAAGTAGTTTATTTCTGGGTCGGGCTGTTTGGGGTCGTCCAATGTGTTTTCGTTTGAGAATGTGCAGACTGTTTTGTTTAGCGCTATGTCTTGTTTTATTTTATTTTTTAGTATGTTTGTTTCGGCGATGATAATTCTGTTTAATTGTTCTCGGCCCATGTGTTCGTTTTGTGTGTGAGTTTTGGCGAAGTGGGTGCCGATAATGTCTAGTTTTTCCGTTGTTTTTGATATTATGAAGTTGCCCTCTGTGTCTTTGTTGGTGTTGTGTATCTCGATGCCTGTTTCTTGGATGAGGGAGGCTTTTTCTGGAGGCAGTTTGAGGGGCGGGATGGAGTTTTGTTCCTTTGGTCTGAAAATTTGATTTATCTGCGGGAACATGCTAGCAGAGTCTTTTTTGGAGATATTTTTTATTTTATTTGTCCAGTATTGATTTATAGAGTTTGCGAATTCTTGTTTTAGTTGTGATTTTATTTCGTGTAGCAGGTACTTTAGGAATTCTATGTCTTCTCTTTTGTCGTAAGAGTAGTTGAGTCTTAGGTTGTTTAATTTCGATAGTATGTAGCTTTTATCTCGTTGTAGATTTTTTATTTTATAGTTTATATATGGCTCGCAGGAGTCTTTTTTTTTAAATGTCGGTACGGATTCTTGTAGGGCGATTTGTATATGTTTTTCTATTTCGTCTATGAACGAGTCGATTTGTCTGTCTGTTAGGTTGACATTGTTGTAGATTTTTAGGTCGCAGTTCTGTTCGAGCAGGTTTTGGAACTTTTTCCAGTCTGTCTTTTTGTAGTTGTACCTGGGTGTTTCGGTCTGCGTTTCGAGTGTTAGGTAGTCGGATGTGCTTTTGCTTATCTGAAATACTATGGCGTTATGGTCGCTGTCGTAGTCTATGGTTTTGAGAGTGTTATTTGGTCGTAAGTTTTGGAATTTTATTCGGGCGTCTGCTAGGCATATGTCTAGGTAGGAGCGTCCTTTTGGGTAAGAGGGTAGCTCGGAGCCATAGAGGTTTGTTTTGTAGAAAATGCTTTTATTGTTTTGCCAGGTTCTGACGGAGTTTCCTCTCGTGTTGTTTATTTCGTTTTTCCAGCTGGTATGTTTGGCGTTAAGGTCACCGGCTATTATGTAGTAGTTTTCCTGTTTGTCGAGCTGTAAAAGTTGGAAGAGATTGTCGAATTCGTCGTTAAATTGTTTCTGGTTTCCGTAGGCTGCGTAGGCTGCGGAGATAAATAAGTTTTCCTTATTGTTTATTTTTATTTTTATGATCGTCGTCTCTAGGATTTTGAAGTTTGTTATTTTGTCGTTTTGTATTGTTTTGAACTTCAGGGGGTTTTTTTATGAGGATTGCCGTTCCTCCTCCTTGGGTAGCGTTTGGTCTGTCGTGTCTTATTATAGAGTAGTTTTTGTATTGCACCTTATGTCTATAGTTCAGTTTGGTTTCTGAGATAAGTACTATGTCGGGGGTTTCTTTCTTAATTAATGTTAGCAAGCTGTATCTTTTTTGGTTTGAGATTAGTGAGTTGGCGTTTATTGATATGATTTTCAGATGTTTAACTTTTATCTGGTTTATTTTCTGCTGTGATTGGTGGGCGGGTGTGTTTTGGCTAATCTTCGTCTATATTTTCGATGATGTTGAAGATGGAATCGATTCTTTCTTCATGCGTATTTAGTGCTTTTTTGATTTCGTTTAGTTGTGTTTGTTGGTCGCTTAGAGTTTTTAGTATGCTTTTTTTGAAGTCTTCAATGACATTTATTATGCTTATTTGGGGTGAGTCTATTGTTGGGTTAGGGTTTTGTTTGACTTGTGCCGCTATGTTTGTTACTTGCGGACTTGTCTCGTTTATGCTTGTTCTTTGTTTTACTATGTCCGCGAACTTTAGCTCGGGGACGTACTTACGGCTTATTTTGGCGATTCTTTCGATTTTTGTTGTTTTTGCTTTGGTGATTTTTTCATTAATCTTTTTCCGTAATTCGACGAGTTTTGGACATCCTTTGTATGATGCAGGATGTCCGTAGTTTTTGCAGTTTACGCATTAGATTTTTTCTTTGCTTACTGCTGCTTCTTTTTTTATTTTGCACTCGCCTGGCCCGTGCGGTTCAGTGCATTTTACACAGCGATAGTTTAGGTTACAGTTTTGTGCTGTGTGGCCTATTCGCTGGCATTTGTAGCACTGCGTTTTTTTTTTTTTTTTTTTTTTATTTATTTATTTAAATTCACTATTTGTCCAATTTGGACATTTGGTGGAATTTTTTAGCGGTTACATTAGCATGTTGGTGGCTACCCCCAGCGGGGTACCATCCTCGTGTTTGTTAGGTTATGTCCTTTATAAGGTCTGCTGGGTGCTTCCTTTTTAGTCTTCTGTCCATATTTGTGATTTTGTATGCTTCCGCAGCTAGCCGGTTTATGTGTGTTGCTATTCTTGATTTGTATTTCTCGGAGTATCTGCTGATTTCTTCCTTGACCGTTGGCATTCCCAGGTCCCTTCGTATATCTTCGTTTCTGACGTACCAAGGTCCGTTTACTATTGTTCTGAGGATTTTAGCCTGTATTACCTCTATTTTGTTTATATGGCTCATTGCTGCCGTCCCCCATAGTGGTATTCCGTACGTCCAGATTGGTTTTATGATCGTTTTATATATTTTTACTTTATTTTCTGTGCTTAGTTTGGATTTTCGGCTTGTTAGCCAATACATTTGTCTCCTTATTTTCTGTATTTTTTCTACTATTGATTTGATGTGTAGTTTCCAGGTAAGTTTTTGATCTAAGTGGAGTCCTAGGTATTTGACATGCTTTGTTTGCGTTATATGCGTACCGTTCAATAGGATGTTTGGTGGTATCTTTTTCCGTAGCGTGAATGTAATATGGTTGCATTTATTGGGGTTTGCTTTTAATTGTTTTTCTTGTAGCCAATTTTCTATTTTTACGATATGTTCTTGTAGTATTTTGACTGCCGTTTCTGGGTTAGTATGCCTGGCTAGTATAGCTGTGTCGTCCGCGAATGTCAATACTGTGCTGTTGGTAGTTGTTGGTATGTTCGCCGTGTATAATGTGTATAGTATTGGGCCTAGGACGCTTCCTTGTGGTACCCCGGCCTTGATGTCTTTAACTTGAGAATGTGTGTCCTTGATTTTTATTACGAAGGTTCTGCTGCTTAGGTAGGATTTTATTAAGTGGTGTATTTGCTCCGGGAATTGTTTCCTAATTGTTTATAGTAGACTTTCATGGTTAATTTTATCGAATGCTTTCTCTATGTCTATAAAGCAGTATTCCTTGTTTTCTAGTGCTACTATTATTTCGTTTATAAGCCTGTGCATTTGCTCTATCGTGGAGTGTATGTTTCTGAAACCAAATTGGTGATCCGGTATTAGTTTTTTTGTCTCTATTATTGGTTTTATGCGGTCGTATATTATCTTTTCCAGTATTTTGGAAAATACTGGGAGCAGTGATATTGGTCTGTAGGATGCAGTTTGGTGCGGGTCTTTGCCTGGTTTATGTAACATTTTGATTTGTGCTAATTTCCATGGTTTGGGGAAGTATTGAATTCTTAGAATTGCATTGAATATTATTGTAATTAGTCTTATTGCTTTTGGCGGAAGGTTTTTCAAGATTTTACCATTGATTAGGTCGATTCCTGGCGCTTTGTTGTTTTTTGTTTTATCAATTATGTTTCTAATTTCTTGTGCCGATGTTTTAGGTATGGTGTATTCCTTGTCGGCTGTGGTAGTAGTGGTTTGTGGATCCTCCTCCGTATGACTTTTGAGGTTGCTGTTGTTGATAATGTGTGGTGTGAATGTGTTGCAGAGGTGGTTGGAGAATTCTTTTTTTTTTTTTTTTTTTTTTATTTATTAGAATATTTACAATCAATTCTCGTTGAGAATTTTCAGTAACTTAATTTGGCGTGATACAATGACATGGATTATAATAGCTTTATATTGTTGATTCTAGTAGGACTAAGGGTTTAATCTAGTGGGTATTTTCTTTTTAGTCTGCGGATCTGGTCCGTCGTGTCCAGTAGTTGGGTGACTAGTGGGTTGTGGTGGTTGTTGACTCTTGTGCTATATCTGCTTCTGGACTTGTGTATTTCATCTTTGACTGTAGGTATCTTGAGGTCTCGGTGGATTGTTTCGTTGGTAACATACCAGGGTGCATTTAATAGGGATCTTAGCGTTTTCGATTGGAAGCGTTGGAGTATTTCAATGTTGGAGTTACTTGCTGTTCCCCATAGTTGGATTCCGTAGGTCCAGACAGGTTTTATTACGGCTTTGTAGAGGGTTATTTTGTTCTGTATGTTTAGTTTGGAGCGTCGGCCCGTGAGCCAATAGAATTTTCTTAGTTTTTCCTTTAGTTGCTTTGTTTTTTCCGAGATATGTTTTTTCCAAGTTAGCCTCCTGTCCAGGGTCATGCCCAGGTATCTTACGGAGTCCTTGCTTGGGATTATTGTGTTGTTAATGGTGACCTGGGGGCAGGTTTGTTTTCGGAGCGTGAAGGTTACATGGGAGGATTTTTTTTCGTTTATTTTAAAACCCCATTTTTGGAACCACTTTTCCATGGAGTCGAGACTTCGCTGGAGAGTGGATGAGGCAATTGCCGGGTCTGCGTGGGTAGCTAATAGTGCTGTGTCGTCGGCAAATGTTGCTATTGTTACCTCGTTTGATATGGGTAAGTCGGCAGTGTAGATGGAGAATAGTAGGGGTCCGAGGACACTACCTTGCGGTATGCCGGATTCTATTGGGAATGTTGCGGAAGTGGCGCCTAGACATTTAACTATGAATTGTCTGTTGGTAAGGTAGGATTTTAAGATGGAGTAGTATGGGTGGGGTAGGATTTTTTTAAGCTTGTAGAGTAGCCCTTCATGCCATACTTTATCGAATGCCTGTTGGATGTCTAGGAATACGGCTGAGCAGTATTTTTTCTTTTCAAGGGTTTGGCTGATCATGTGGGTTATGCGGTGGATTTGCTCTACTGTTGAGTGTTGTTTTCGGAAGCCGAATTGGTGATCTGGGAGAGTTTTCAATTCTTCTAGGAGTGGAAGGAGACGATTCGTGAGCATCCTCTCGAATAGTTTAGACAGGGTAGGTAAGAGACTGATTGGGCGATAGGAGCTGGCTTCATATATTGGTTTACCGGGTTTGGGGATGAGGGTGATTAGTGAGATTTTCCACGCCTTAGGAAAGTGTTCTAGGCGGAGGATGGCGTTGAAGATTGATGCGATGAGTGCGATCCCTTTTATGGGGAGTTCCTTGATTGCTTTATTTCCTATTAGGTCGTGACCTGCTGCTTTCTTGGGGTTTAGGCGACTGATTGCTTCTATGATCTCTGCAGAAGTGAAGGGTTCAATAGGAGGGGACATTTGGAAGGGAGTGTGCAGGTATTCGGTGACGTCCGCTGCAGCTATGGAGGAATGGGGTTGGAATACTTCAGTCAGGTGTTCAGCAAATATGTTGGCTTTTTCTATAGGGCTACGCGCCCATCCACCCTGCGGGCGGCGGATTGGAGGTATTATTTGTGGGGGGCGCGTGAGTTTCCTGGAGGCTTTCCATAGTGAGTAGTTTGAGTCGGCTGTGGGGGACAGGCTGGCGAGATATTTGTGAAAACGGTCGTTATTGTAGTTCTTTATGGTTTTGGATAGTTTTCTAGTTGCGTTGTTTAGTTTGCGTTTGTCCTCCGGTGTTCTATGGGTCTGCCATATCCTTCTTAGTCTACGTTTTTCTGCTATTTTTTTTAATATGTACTGGAGGTATTCGTGATTGCTGATGGACGTTTTTGCCGGTGTGGAGACGCGGATAGCGTTTATTATGCTCGCATTTAGGTATTCCGTGGCTGCTTCGATTTCGTCATTGGTTTTTAGTGAGGTTGAGGCTGAAGTTGTGCGGGTAAAGACTTCTCTAAAGAGCTGCCAGTTGGTGTGTTGGTTATGAATGGAGCCATTAGGTGTATTCTCGATGATGGTTGAACTGACTGTTACTATCACGGGGGAATGATCAGAGGAGAGATCGGCCGAGGAATTGATTTGGACGTGTCTTGGCGAGATATTTTTGGTTATGAAGAAATCAAGGAGATCGGGTATTTTGTTTGTGTCGGTGGGCCAGTGTGTGGGTTCGTATGTGGTAAGGTAGTTGAGGTTGTTGGTTATTATGCTGTTGAGGAGGTTTTTGCCTCTTACTGTAACCAGTCTGCTACCCCATTGGGTGTGTTTAGCATTGTAGTCTCCTCCGGCTATGAATCTATTGCCCAGGGTGTCCAGGAAGTAGTCGAAGTCTTCTTTGGCGATGGAATGTCTGGGAGGGCAGTATACAGCTGAAGTGGTGATTGTACCATGACAGTCTTCTATTGCTACGTTTGTTGCTTGGAGGTAGTCTTTCTGGAATGGTGGAAGTTCGTAGTGCTTAATGTTTGATTTGATTATGATTCCGGTGCCGCCGTGGGCCTTTCCGCTGGGGTGTTGGGTATGGTAGAACTTGTATCCGTTTATGTTCAGGTAGTTTTTGTCGGTGAAGTGGGTTTCAGATATGAGCATTATGTCGATTAGCTGGTGTTTTAGGAAGAGTTCTAGCTCAAGTTTGCGTTGCGCTAGACCATTGGCGTTCCACAGAGCTATGCGTCTTGGTTTTATTTTGTGTCTGGGCGTATTAATTTTTCCATTATGATTGTTAATAGCGATAGCAAATTGTTTATTTGCTCTGATTGTTTCTCTATTAGCTTTTCATGTCTAGAGACGTTGTCTGTGTTAGGTGAGGTGGGGGCACTATTTTGGTGAGGATCCCTGTGGCTATTTGGTGTATTTTGAGTGCCTTGTACCGCTTGGGCATAGGAGTTTGAGGGAGTGGTGAGTTTGATAGGGCTGGGTGTTTGATTGGTTGGGGGGATTGGGATAACGGTGGATTTCGGCGAGCTGGGTGTTTGGTAATTTTCCTCTTTTGTTCTAAGTTTGGGGTATTTGCTTGAGTACAGAGTTTTGTAGGCTGAGCAGCCTTTGTAGTTGGCAGGATGATCACCTTGACAGTGGATGCACTTCGCTGGGGTTTCCGGTGATTTCCTGCACTGGTCGGTGGGGTGTGTACCTGCACATTTGACGCAGCGGAAGGTGTGGTTGCAGTATTTCTGTGTGTGCCCATATCTTTGGCACCTTTTGCATTGGACTATCTCCTTTTTGGTTTGCGGTGGTTCGAATTTAACGATGGCGTTCATTATGCGACTGATATTGTAGATTTCCTTGTTGTTTGGTTTCTGTTTTAAATCAATGAAAAATAGGGATAGCGGGTCTTTTGTGACTCTATGCCTTATGTTGCTGACATTGGTGACTTCGTGGCCTAGTTTCGATAGTTCTATTTTTAGTTCGTCGATGTCTGCGGAGTGGTGGATGTTTCGTAGCACCACCCGAAAAGGTCTTTCTTCTTTGAGTTGGTAGGTGTGGAAGTTGGCGTTCAGGGCCCTGAGTGTCTTGGTGAGCTTCCTGTAAGCTTCTGGATTCGTAGGCAGGATTTTTACCTGATTGTTGGTTATCTTCAGGTTATAGTCCTCCTTGGAGATATCTCTCTCTAAGGACTTGGTCATTGTCTGGATGTCGATGACATCGTTAATAAATATTGGTGGGGGAGGGGGGCGTCTCTGTGCGTGGTGGTTAAGTGGTGAGCCTGCGGTTTCCATGGCATCGTTGGTGGATTCCAAAATTGCGAACCTGTTGTGGGTGTTAATTTGCTTTGGTGGATGTTCGTTCGAGTTTGTGTCTGCTGGTTCGGTTTTGCGTTTTTTCGCCTTATTGGCGTCGTTGGCACGGGGGGATCTGCAGAATTTCTGCCACGGGGGGAGTAGCGCGGGGTAGTGATGGGTTTGGACAGGCGAGCCTGGTCGTGATTGTTGGGCCATCATCGAGCTAGCTATTTCAATATGAATAACTAGTCGTGAGGCTATGCGGCAGGGATCGGGTTGGGGTTAGGTGCGTAGGCTTTTCTTCTCTCTGGCGGATAGGAAACACTTGGGAAGATAGGAGCACGTTGTGTTCACTTTCGACGGTTGGGCGACACGTGTTGTTTTCGAACTTCACTGGGCACTAGAGGCACGTCTGCACGCTTCGGCACTCGACAGCGAACTGGAGAATTCTTCAGCTTGTTCTTCGTTGCTTCTTGCCCATGTGTTATCTGCTTTTCTGATTGCCGGGACGGGTATTATTGGCTTCCTTATTTTTTTCGTGGCTTTCCATAGTGAGTAGTTGGTGTTCTCGTGTGTGGAGAGTGTCCCTATGAACTTTGCGAATTCGTTATCGTTGTGCTCCTTTATTTTGTTTTTTATTTCCTTTGCAAGTTTGTTTAAGTGTTTTTTGTTTTCTCGGGTTCTGTATTTTTGCCATTTTGCTTTTGCTTTTCTTTTTTCTTTGATTTTGTCGAGTATTTCTTGCGGGATTGTTATTGTTTGTCTGCTGGTTGGTTCGGGAGTAGTGGTTGTCCTTGCTGCTTCCTGAATAGTTGCTGTCAATGTTGCTACTGCCTGTTCTATGTGTTCAGGAGTTTTTAACGGGATGTTGCAGTTTATTTTGCTTTCTATTATTTCTTTGAAAGTTTGCCATTTGGTGGTTTTGTTGCATAGTGTTTCTGGTTTGCTATAGTGAATTGGTTTGTTTCTGTATTCAATTATTATGGGTGTATGATCGGAGCTGAGCTCGAGGTTGGGTGTTATTTTTAGTTTATTTGTGTTTAGTCCCCTTGTAACTGCAAAGTCCAGAAGATCTGGTTTTTTGTTCAGGTCAGTCGGCCAATGTGTCGGTGTTCCTGTGGATAATATATTGAGGTTATTATTTCTTATGTATTTTTCCAGTGTTCTACCTCGAGGTGTAATGTTTCTTGACCCTCAAAGCGTGTGCTTTGAGTTGTAGTCTCCCGCTGCGATGTACTTGTCCCCTAGGTCCTGGAAGTATTCTTCCCACATTTGTGTTGTTATTTTGTGTCGCGGAGGCACATATACTGCTGACAACTGGAAGTAGTTGCTGCTAGTTTGAACTGTGACAGTGGTTGCTTGTAAATATTCTTTGTTAACTTGGCTGTGTAGATAATGTTTGATATCGTTTCTGACTATCACTGCTGTCCCTCCGTGAGCTTTTCCTGAGGGGTGTTTGGTATCATATATGGTGTAGTATGGTATTTTCAAGTAGCTTTTTGTAGTGAAGTGTGTTTCTGAGACAAGTAGTATGTCTATATTGTTATTGTATATGAATGTTTTAATTTCGAGGGCTCGTTGTTGCAGGCCATTTGAGTTCCAGGCTGCTATTTTTAGAGTGTCCGTTTTTATTTTTTGCTTGGCACGTTTGTAATTAGTTGTAGCATGACTGTGATTTGTTGAGTTTGCTGTTTTAATACTGCATTTTGTTCGCTTATCATTCTGGTTAGCATTTCGGTGTTCTTTATGGATTGTTTGAGTAGTTCTTTGATTTCTGCAGTGTCATTGTTACTATTGCTGTGGTATTGGTTGTGTGTATGTGTTGATTGGCTGGTTATTTGAGCATAGCTTAGACCGCCAATGGTGTTGGTGCTGATAGGTTTGGTGTTTGTTGCTTGCTCTGTACTTGGAATTATTTCAGGATTTGTGCTGTCCTGTTGGGCTTGTGTGTTAGTGATTGTTCTGCTTCGTAGGGGCGGGAACAGTTTACGTTGTAATTGTTTTCTTACTTCACATCCTTTATAGCTGGCTGGGTGGTTTCCGTTACAGTTGTAGCATTTAACCTCCTCAATTTTTCCCGTGGATGGGCAGTGTGTCGTGAGATGATTTTTTGCGCATTTAACGCATGCCGGGGTTCTATTACAATAATTTTTGGTGTGTCCGTATTGTTGGCATCTTATGCATTGTGGGATTTCTTTTTTATGCCTGGGTGGCTCCACTTTTACTATTGTGTTTAGTAATTTTTCTATATCGTATATTTCCTTATTGTTGTTTTTAGGTTCTAGTTCAACTAGGAATAGCGGTAGTGGTTGTTTGGTATCGTATTTGTTTATGTTATTTATTGACCTTACTTGGTGTCCGATTTTTGCCAGTTCTTCACTTATTTTTCCAGTATTTGTTTTTGGGTGTAGTCCCCTGATTACTGCTTTGTAGCTTTTGTCTGTTTTGAGCTGAAAAGTGTGATATGCTGCATTTTTTTCCTTTAGTGATCTTGTAATTTTTCTGAATGTTTCTGGGGTGTTGGTTTGTACTTTAACCTGGTCTATTTTTATCTGTTTGATGATGTAGTTGTGTTTTCCTGCGATGTTGTTTAGCAGTTCGATGAGGGGGTCAATTATTTTTGCGTCTACGTATATTGGTGGTGGTTTGGGTGTACGGTTTGTCGGACTTTCCGTTGGGTCCGTTGCTGCCTCTTCTGGCAGTGCGCTGAATGGATTGTGCAGTTTGATATCTTGTAGCCATTGTTTTTTTTCATATGTATCAATTTTCCTCGCGCTTGCGAGCGGGGTTACCTTCCGTTTTTTGCTGGAGGTTGCCACCGTCCAGCTTTCTTCCTGGTGTATTGGTATGTTTTGCTCTTCGTCGGATTGTGTTGTTTCCATAATGTCATCATTTTTCTCTACATATGTAGAGTCTGTAGCTTTATTTATGAAAAATGTTTCACCGGAGTTAATTATTTTTATTGGTGGAATCTGCATGATTCCACTTTTTGTCTATTTTTGGCTTTAACTTTGTCCCTATCTCTTCTCTCTTGCCGCACTTTCACTGGAGCACTGTTTCGCACGTCCGTTTAGGTCGCCTGCCCAGGCGGAACTGAGCACTGCGTGATATCGTTTTTTTTAATTTTTTCCCAGGCTATTTTCAGATAGTTGAGTCTGTTTATTTTTAGTAGGTTCCCAATGTTGCTATCGGGGGAGACTTGGATTATATAGATTGGGAGCAATGTGTTGTTCTCCCTTGATTTTCTTGTTGTGAATCGCGTCACTTTGGTGAAGTTAACTTCTTCTATTTTCAGGGCTTTTAGGTCTTCTAGGATTTCCGCTTTTGTGTAGCTGTTTCCTAGCCCTTTTAGTAGGTATATGTGGGGTTTTTGAGATTTTGGGGTATATGTGAAATAGGCCGTGTTGGCTGCGGTCAGTATTTTTTTTGCGTTCGCGTGGTCATTTAGGTTTTGCAGATAAAGTACGTGCTTACCTGAGTGGATTCTTTTGATATGGAAGTTCTTGATTTTGAGGGACTTTTCCATGAGTGCTATTGTGTCTTTCGGGTCTTGTAACATTATGTTGATGGGGGGTGGCCTGGCCCCTTTTGCTGATGTGGGGTGGTCTGCCTGGTCTTCAGAGGGGTGGCTGGGTGGCAGGCCCTTGTGCGTTTGGTTTTTCAGTACTGATGAAGGTTGCGGTGTTGTTTTTTTCTGCGGGGTGGCGGGGGGGGGGGGGGGGTGCTTGTCCGGGCGGTATGGCTTTTGCTTGTGGTTATTGGTGACGTGACCGGGGGAGTGGGCTGTCTGGTTGCCTTTTCCCTTAATACGTCGTTTTTTTTTTTAATGTTATCGATAATGTTTACATGCGGTTGCGGTGTGCTGGGGTCTTGGGCTTGGAGGGCATCGAATCTGTTTTTTAATGTGATAGTCATTGGTTGAGGTTGTGGGCTTCTTCTTTGTTTCATATTTTCGTTTCTCAGTTCGCTGTTGAGTGCCGAAGCGTACAGACGTGTCTCTAGTGCCCAGTGAAGTTCGAAAGCAACACGTGTCACCCAACCGTCGAACGTGAACATAACGTGCTCCTATCCTTCCAAGTGTTTCCTATCCGCCAGAGAGAAGAAAAGCCTACGCAGCTAACCCCTACCCGAACCTTGACTCATAGCCTCACGACTAGTTATTTATATTGAAATAGCTAGCTCGATGATGGCCCAGCTTTTACCACCAGGCTCGCCCACGCAAACTTACAACTACCCCGCACTACTCCCCCCGTGGCAGAAGTGCAGCAGATCTCCACGCGCCAACGATGCCAATAAAGCGAAAAAACGTAAAATTGAACCACCAAATACAAACTCAAACCAACAGCAAACAACACACTTCAACACCCACAATAGGTTCACAATACTTGAATCCACAAACGACGCCATGGAAATCGCAGGCCCGCCACCAAACCAACAAGCACAGAGAAGCCCTCCTCCCCCACCAATATTTGTTAATGATGTCATCGACATCCAGACAATGACCAAGTCCTTAGAGAGAGATATCTCCAAGGAGGACTATAACCTGAAGATAGCCAACAATCAAGTAAAAATCCTGCCGACAAATCCAGAAGCTTACAGGAAGCCCACCAAAACACTCAGGGCCCTGAACGCCAACTTCCACACCTACCAACTCAAAGAAGAAAGACCTTTTCGGGTGGTGCTACGAAACATCCACCACTCCGCAGACATCGACGAACTAAAAATAGAACTATCGAAACTCGGCCACGAAGTCACCAATGTCAGCAATATAAGGCACAGAGTTACAAAAGACCCGCTATCCCTATTTTTCATTGATTTAAAACAGAAACCAAACAACAAGAAGTATCTACAGAAGCATCTACAGTATCAGTCGCCTAATGAACGCCATCGTTAAATTCGAACCACCGCAAACCAAAAAGGAGATAGTCCAATGCAAAAGGTGCCAAAGATATGGGCACACACAGAAATACTGCAACCACACCTTCCGTTGCGTCAAATGTGCAGGTACTCACCCCACCGACCAATGCAGGAAATCACCGGAAACCCCAGCGAAGTGCATCCACTTTCAAGGTGATCATCCTGCCAACTACAAAGGCTGCTCAGCCTACAAAACCCTGTACTCAAGCAAATACCCCAAAATCAGAACAAAAGAGGAAAATTACCAAACACCCAGCACGCCGAAATCCACCGTAATCCCAATCCCCCCAACCAATCAAACACCCAGCCCTATCAAACTCACCACTCCCTCAAACTCCTATGCCCAAGCGGTACAATGCACTCAAAATACACCAAATAGCCACAGGGATCCTCCCCAAAATAGTGCCCCCACCTCACCTAACACAGACAACGTCTCTAGACTGGAAAAGCTAATAGAGAAACAATCAGAACAAATAAACAATTTGCTATTGCTATTAACACACATAATGGAAAAATTAATACGCCCAGACACAAAATAAAGCCAAGACGCATAGCTCTGTGGAACGCCAATGGTCTAGCGCAACGCAAACTTGAGCTAGAACTCTTCCTAAAACACCAGCTAATCGACATAATGCTCATATCTGAAACCCACTTCACCGACAAAAACTACCTGAACATAAACGGATACAAGTTCTACCATACCCAACACCCCAGCGGAAAGGCCCACGGCGGCACCGGAATCATAATCAAAGCAAACATCAAGCACTACGAACTTCCACCATTCCAGAAAGACTACCTCCAAGCAACAAATGTTGCAATGGAAGACTGTTATGGCACAATCACCACTTCAGCTGTATACTGCCCTCCCAGACACTCCATCGCCAAAGAAGACTTTGACAACTTCCTGGACACCCTGGGCAATAGATTCATAGCTGGAGGAGACTACAACGCCAAACACACCCAATGGGGCAGCAGACTGGTTACAGTAAGAGGCAAAAACCTCCTCAACAGCATAATAATCAACAACCTCAACTACCTTACCACATACGGACCCAAATACTGGCCCACCGACACAAACAAAATACCCGATCTCCTTGATTTCCTCATAACTAAAAATATCTCGTCAAGACACGTCCAAATCAATTCCTCGGCGGATCTCTCCTCTGATCATTCCCCCGTGATAGTAACAGTCAGTTCAACTATCATCGAGAATACACTTAATGGCTCCATTCATAACCAACACACCAACTGGCAGCTCTTTAGAGAAGTCTTTACCCACACAACTTCAGCCTCAACTTCACTAAAAACCAATGAAGAAATCGAAGCAGCCACGGAATACCTAAACACGAGCATAATAAACGCTATTCGCTTCTCCACACCGGCAAAAACGTCCATCAGCAAACACGAATATCCCCAGTATATATTAAGAAAAATAGCAGAAAAACGTAGACTAAGAAGAATATGGCAGACCCATAGAACATCGGAGGACAAACGCAAACTAAACAACGCAACTAGAAAACTATCCAAAACCATAAAGAACTAGAATAACGACCGTTTTCACAAATATCTCGCCAGCCTGTCCCCCACAGCCGACTCAAACTACTCTCTATGGAAAGCCTCCAGGAAACTCACGCGCCCCCCACAAATAATACCTCCAATCCGCCGCCCGCAGGGTGGATGGGCGCGTAGCCCTATAGAAAAAGCCAACCTATTTGCTAAACACTTGACTGAAGTATTCCAACCTCATTCCTCCATAGCTGCAGCAGACGTCACCGAATACCTGCACACTCCCTTCCAAATGTCCCCTCCTATCCAACCCTTCACTTCTGCAGAGATCATAGAAGCAATCAGTCGCCTAAACCCCAAGAAAGCAGCAGGTCACGACCTAATAGGAAATAAAGCAATCAAGGAACTCCCCATAAAAGGGATCGCACTCATCGCATCAATCTTTAACGCCATCCTCCGCCTTGAACACTTTCCTAAGGCGTGGAAAATCTCACTAATCACCCTCATCCCCAAACCAGGTAAACCAATATATGAAGCCAGCTCCTATCGCCCAATCAGTCTCTTACCTACCCTTTCTAAACTATTCGAGAGGATGCTCACGAATCGTCTTCTTCCACTCATAGAAGAATTGAAAACTCTCCCAGATCACCAATTCAGCTTCCGAAAACAACACTCAACAGTAGAGCAAATCCACCGCATAACCCACATGATCAGCCAGACCCTTGAAAAGAAAAAATACTGCTCAACCGTATTCCTAGACATCCAACAAGCATTCGATAAAGTATGGCATGAAGGGCTACTCTACAAGCTTAAAAAAATCCTACCCCACCCGTACTACTCCATCTTAAAATCCTACCTTACCAACAGACAATTCATAGTTAAATGTCTAGCGCCACTTCCGCAACATTCCAAATAGAATCCGGCATACCGCAAGGTAGTGTCCTCGGACCCCTACTATTCTCCATCTACACTGCCGACTTACCCATATCAAACGAGGTAACAATAGCAACATTTGCCGACGACACAGCACTATTAGCTACCCACGCAGACCCGGCAATTGCCTCATCCACTCTCCAGCGAAGTCTCGACTCCATGGAAAAGTGGTTCCAAAAATGGGGTTTTAAAATAAACGAAAAAAAATCCTCCCATGTAACCTTCACGCTCCGAAAACAAACCTGCCCCCAGGTCACCATTAACAACACAATAATCCCAAGCAAGGACTCCGTAAGATACCTGGGCATGACCCTGGACAGGAGGCTAACTTGGAAAAAACATATCTCGGAAAAAACAAAGCAACTAAAGGAAAAACTAAGAAAATTCTATTGGCTCACGGGCCGACGCTCCAAACTAAACATACAGAACAAAATAACCCTCTACAAGGCCGTAATAAAACCTGTCTGGACCTACGGAATCCAACTATGGGGAACAGCAAGTAACTCCAACATTGAAATACTCCAACGCTTCCAATCGAAATCGCTAAGATCCCTATTAAATGCACCCTGGTATGTTACCAACGAAACAATCCACCGAGACCTCAAGATACCTACAGTCAAAGATGAAATACACAAGTCCAGAAGCAGATATAGCACAAGAGTCAACAACCACCACAACCCACTAGTCACCCAGCTACTGGACATGACGGACCAGATCCGCAGACTAAAAAGAAAATACCCTCTAGATTAAACCCCTAGTCCTACTAGAATCAACAATATAAAGCAATTATAATCCATGTCATTGTATCACGCCAAATTAAGTTACTGAAAATCCTCAATGAGAATTGATTGTAAATATTCTAATAAATAAAAAAAAAAAAAAAAAAAAAATATTTTCGTTTCTATCGTCGCGCTCTTCTTGTGAGTCGCTTTCTTCTCCTTTTAAATTTTCTAGTTTGGGGTTTATTTTGTTCCTGGTTACCAGGTTTGGGGGCGGATTGAGTTTCCGCGTCTTTTGTGTAGCAGTTCTTATGCTGCTATCTTTAATTATTTGTTGTTTTTCAATTTTTCTTTTGATTCCTTTTTTTGACGAGTTTATGGCGGATTCCGCCTCCTTGGTTTCGAATTCATTCCTTTCTTCTTCTATTTTTAAATTGATTCTAGAGTGGTTGATGTTATCACTATTTTTTCACTGTTTAGCACTCTTTTTGTTTTTCCTTTTTTTTTTTTTGCTCTCTCACTGTCTACTGTGCACTGTATAGCTTGCCGCGCTCACTGTTAGGGCCTACGCCTGTTTATCCCTTAGGGCCGAGAGGTCCGACCTGCTCGGAGGATTACGGTCAACTCCGTAAAAAAAAGCGCTAACCACTGCGCTGCCGTTGTCCAACACTAGTTAGTGTCGAGTGGTGATATTTGGCTTGTCGAGTGCCACCACAATTCTACCTAATATTATAGTCAGCTATAACTCAACGGTACAATTTAAGCTTTAATTTAAAATGAATTTTATAAATCCCAGGATCATGTCGAGCGTCTTGTCCAGCGGGTTATGGAGCGGACAAAAAGCGTCGCGAATGCATTCCATGTCCACCCGGATGTGTTACCTGCTCCATGTCAACCTGCACAAGTTGCGATGAAGGCTGGAGCTTGAACGAAGAAAGCCTCTGCTCTCCTGAACATCGTGATCGTTGTGATACATCGGAATATTATGAAAATGGCCACTGCAAGCAGTGCCATACTTCATGTAAAACTTGCGCTGGACCTGGTGAAGATCATTGTGTCTCCTGTCAAACATCGCTGCTCCTTCAAGGGAAACGCTATGTGTATCAGTGCGACGATGGTTATTATTCAATGGCGCAGCCCTCTAGACCCGTTTGCGTACCTTGCATACTTGCAAAACGTGCGTGTCTCGATTGAACTGCACTGCTTGTCAAGATGGATTGCAGCTCCAGAGTGGAGAGTGCAGGTCCTCTTGTGCTCAGGGGTAAGTTTGTTTTAGAAAAATCAAATATTTTTCCTGTTTTCTTTTACCTTTCGTTTCTGGTATATTCGTTGAGTTTTTATTTTGTTATATATTAGTTTTTGGATAAGGAATTAGCAACTGAGAGATGATCTTCTATCAAACCTAAAACGTTTTTACTAAATTATCATAGAACTTGAAATATTTCAACCCCTTCCTTACAGAGAAATCTAAAATTCTAAAAACTTCTACGATCTTATATAACACGAACGTCGATAAATGCATGAAACGAAAGATCTTGTTTCAACGCAGATATTACAGCGATCGAGGTCAGTGCGCGAAATGCTACCTGTCGTGTAAAACGTGTTCCGGACCCAGAAGAGATCAATGCGTGATCTGCCCTCGTGGTTGGCAACTAGCAGCGGGCGAGTGTCATTCGGAGTGTCCCGAAGGATTCTTCAAATCTAACTTCGGCTGCCAGAAGTGTCACCATTACTGTCGTACTTGCAAAGGTATATAAGAGAAATACCAGCGTGTTTCGGTTTTTTCAAACATGACAAAAAAATTCTCATGAGATATCACGGTTAATTTTGTGTATTAAACAATTGAAATTTATATATGTACATTTTCATGAAAATTGATAAAAAGCAAAAATTAAGAAAAGTATATCAATTTTTATCGTAATTTTTAAACTGCACTTAAAAGTGAATCTTTTAAGAAGTTTTTATAAGTTAAAAATTGTTAACTGTTATATAAATACTGTATTCTATAGTTGGATATTATCTTTAGCCATTCATTTCTCATTAATTTATGTACTTTACCAATGTACGTGTACTATGTATCATCATAAATCAGTTAAAATGTCTGCATATTTATGAGCAGTAGTATATCTCATATAAGTGTGTCTGTGTGAAAGAAAGATTAACGCGTGAATGCATTACAGGAGAAGGGCCGATGGAATGTACTTCTTACCCACCCCATTCGATGCTAAAGGGTGGCCTCTGCATGGAATGTCTTGGAGCGCAATACTACGATCCCCTGACGCAGTTCTGTAAAAATTGCCTTCCCGATTGTGGAAGATGTACTGGTCCAGGAAAATTTAGTTACACGGCGTGTTCGCCACCATTGCATCTGGATAAGTTGAACAATCAGTGCGTTCCTTGCTGCATGGGTAACGAGAAGGGGGCGCTGGCTGAAGAGTGCTGTCTTTGTGATCCGGAAACTGGTAAGAGAAATTAGTCATTATTGGACTGAGGAATATTAAATAACTTGAGAACATAAATTTTCTAAGGTTTAAATTCATGAATATAATTTCGAAATCAGAAAAAAATTCCATGAATGTACGCACTACAATATTAATAATAGCCTAGTACAAATGTGGTAAGGAATTAGTAAAAAATCAAATTCAATTTTGGATTGTTTTACAGAATTTTATTTCGCTCAATATGGATTTAATCAGCGTTAATCAATGTTTTTCTAAACGTTAATACAGGTGGCTGCAGGAACAGCTCACCAGCTGGTAAAAGAAGAGTGCCAGGAACAGAATTTGCCTCGGCTGACACAGCTATTTCTGAAGTGTATGCAAACTACGAAAGAACGACCGATAAAAACGATTCGGCTTCGCTGGCGATAAGAGCGACTACGACTATAGCTGTCGCCATTTGTCTCATATCTGTTGCTCTGTTCGCTACCATATTCGTCGCTCTTCAGGTATGTACCTGATTTATGTTATGCGAAAGTTCAAATCTATCTCTTTATACAACCAATCTATCTATTATATTATTTTCATTCTTAATTCTTGACCAAATGCCTTTCCATTAAATTGATCCTCTAAACCAATCAATTATGAAAAAGCATCTAAAGTATTAATCATATGCTATTTTATAGTTCTTAAAAATACGTTATAAAAACAGCTCTTGCTGTATTGGAGAACAAACAAAAATCGAAAACAAATTAATATACGATTTCAATCTTACATTTAAAATATTATTATCCGTTTTGCCATCAAAGAACCGAAATTATAAATATGCTCTTCAATTTGTAGGCAGTTCGCTGGTGAGTGCCGAAGCGTGCAGGCCTGTGTCCAGTGCCCTGCGAAGTTCACAAAACAGCACGTGACCATCCAGTTGCTGCTGAGTGCCGAAACGTGCAGACGTGTGTCCAGTGCCCTGTGAAGTTCACAAAACTCCACGTGACGCCCATCTGTCGAAAGCGAATCCAACAAACCTAGCTAAGGGTTAACAGCCTCTCGACTAGTTCTTTCATACTGAATTAACTAGCTCGATGATGGCTCTAACATTCCAAACAGGCTCTTCGGAGCTAAATCATAACACCGCCGTTTTTCCTCCCCTGTGGCAAGGGGGCAACACATCTCTCCTGGTAAACGACCATCACTCAAAAAAACGCAAGCTGGAACCAAGCAAGACAAATGTGAATATGAGTCAAGCTAAACCACCAGCCAGCCAGGTGACCACCTTCAATAGATTCTCAATACTGGAGACTACGGAAGACTCCATGAATACAACCGAAACGGTAAATAATCTCCATACCCAAAGAATTCCCCCTCCCCCGCCAATATTCATTGACGACGTAATCGACATACAGTCAATGATAAGGACCATTGAAAGAGATATCAGCAAAGAGGACTACAAGTTAAAAATTAACAACAACCACGTGAAAGTTCTGCCGACCCACCCAGACGCCTATAGAAAGTTAACTAAGTTGCTAAAAACTTTGAACGCAAAATTCCACACATATCAGCTCAAACAAGAAAGACCCTTTCGTGTGGTGCTACGTAATATCCACCACTCAGTCGATCTAGACGAACTAAAGTTCGAAATTCAAACACTTGGCCACGAGGTAACCAACATCAGCAACATTAGACATAGAGTCACAAAAAATCCCCTATCGCTATTCTTCGTAGATTTAAAACAAAAAGCAAATAACAAAGAAATCTACAACGTCAACCGGCTGATGAACTCCATAGTTAAGTTCGAGCCACCTCTTGTAAAGAAAGAAATAGTACAATGTAAAAGGTGCCAAAGGTACGGCCACACGCAGAAATACTGCAATTATAACTTCCGGTGCGTAAAATGTGCAGGTAATCACCCCAATGACCAATGCACTAAATCCCCTGAAACCCCCGCTAAGTGCATCCACTGTCAAGGAGAGCATCCTGCGAACTACAAAGGATGCTCAGCCTATAAAACGCTACATAATATCAAGTATCCAAAACAGAGAACCAAGGAGATTACCATACAGGAACCAAGACCCCAAAAACTCACCACACCATCAGTATCCTATGCGCAGGCAACACAAGGAAACGTAAACAACTCGAAAACCCACAGTGAACACACAAAAAATAGTGCTCCCACCCCACAAAACACAGATAACTTCACCAGACTCGAAAAACTTATCGAGAAGCAATCTGAGCAAATTAACAACTTGCTGTCAATTCTCACACTCTTCATGGACAAATTCATACGCATAGAAGCAAAATAAAACTAATGCGAATAGCTCTGTGGAACGCCAACGGTCTAGCTCAGCACAAATTTGAACTAGAACTATTCTTAAAACAACAGCAAATAGACGTGATGCTCATATCCGAAACCCACTTCACCGACAAAAACTACCTCAAAATACACGGCTACAACTTCTACCACACCCAGCACCCCAGCGGAAAGGCCCACGGCGGCACTGGAATCATAATCAAATCAAACATTAAGCACTACGAACTTCCACCATTCCAGAAAGACTACCTCCAAGCAACAAATGTTGCAATGGAAGACTGTTATGGCACAATCACCACTTCAGCTGTATACTGCCCTCCCAGACACTCCATCGCCAAAGAAGACTTTGACAACTTCCTGGACACCCTGGGCAATAGATTCATAGCTGGAGGAGACTACAACGCCAAACACACCCAATGGGGCAGCAGACTGGTTACAGTAAGAGGCAAAAACCTCCTCAACAGCATAATAACCAACAACCTCAACTACCTTACCACATACGGACCCAAATACTGGCCCACCGACACAAACAAAATACCCGATCTCCTTGATTTCCTCATAACTAAAAATATCTCGTCAAGACACGTCCAAATCAATTCCTCGGCGGATCTCTCCTCTGATCATTCCCCCGTGATAGTAACAGTCAGTTCAACTATCATCGAGAATACACTTAATGGCTCCATTCATAACCAACACACCAACTGGCAGCTCTTTAGAGAAGTCTTTACCCACACAACTTCAGCCTCAACTTCACTAAAAACCAATGAAGAAATCGAAGCAGCCACGGAATACCTAAACACGAGCATAATAAACGCTATTCGCTTCTCCACACCGGCAAAAACGTCCATCAGCAAACACGAATATCCCCAGTATATATTAAGAAAAATAGCAGAAAAACGTAGACTAAGAAGAATATGGCAGACCCATAGAACATCGGAGGACAAACGCAAACTAAACAACGCAACTAGAAAACTATCCAAAACCATAAAGAACTAGAATAACGACCGTTTTCACAAATATCTCGCCAGCCTGTCCCCCACAGCCGACTCAAACTACTCTCTATGGAAAGCCTCCAGGAAACTCACGCGCCCCCCACAAATAATACCTCCAATCCGCCGCCCGCAGGGTGGATGGGCGCGTAGCCCTATAGAAAAAGCCAACCTATTTGCTAAACACTTGACTGAAGTATTCCAACCTCATTCCTCCATAGCTGCAGCAGACGTCACCGAATACCTGCACACTCCCTTCCAAATGTCCCCTCCTATCCAACCCTTCACTTCTGCAGAGATCATAGAAGCAATCAGTCGCCTAAACCCCAAGAAAGCAGCAGGTCACGACCTAATAGGAAATAAAGCAATCAAGGAACTCCCCATAAAAGGGATCGCACTCATCGCATCAATCTTTAACGCCATCCTCCGCCTTGAACACTTTCCTAAGGCGTGGAAAATCTCACTAATCACCCTCATCCCCAAACCAGGTAAACCAATATATGAAGCCAGCTCCTATCGCCCAATCAGTCTCTTACCTACCCTTTCTAAACTATTCGAGAGGATGCTCACGAATCGTCTCCTTCCACTCCTAGAAGAATTGAAAACTCTCCCAGATCACCAATTCAGCTTCCGAAAACAACACTCAACAGTAGAGCAAATCCACCGCATAACCCACATGATCAGCCAGACCCTTGAAAAGAAAAAATACTGCTCAACCGTATTCCTAGACATCCAACAAGCATTCGATAAAGTATGGCATGAAGGGCTACTCTACAAGCTTAAAAAAATCCTACCCCACCCGTACTACTCCATCTTAAAATCCTACCTTACCAACAGACAATTCATAGTTAAATGTCTAGCGCCACTTCCGCAACATTCCAAATAGAATCCGGCATACCGCAAGGTAGTGTCCTCGGACCCCTACTATTCTCCATCTACACTGCCGACTTACCCATATCAAACGAGGTAACAATAGCAACATTTGCCGACGACACAGCACTATTAGCTACCCACGCAGACCCGGCAATTGCCTCATCCACTCTCCAGCGATGTCTCGACTCCATGGAAAAGTGGTTCCAAAAATGGGGCTTCAAAATAAACGAAAAAAATCCTCTCATGTAACCTTCACGCTCCGAAAACAAACCTGCCCCCAGGTCACCATTAACAACACAATAATCCCAAGCAAGGACTCCGTAAGATACCTGGGCATGATCCTGGACAGGAGGCTAACTTGGAAAAAACATATCTCCGAAAAAACAAAGCAACTAAAGGAAAAACTATGAAAATTCTATTGGCTCACGGACCGACGCTCCAAACTAAACATACAGAACAAAATAACCCTCTACAAGGCCGTAATAAAACCTGTCTGGTCCTACGGAATCCAACTATGGGGAACAGCAAGTAATTCCAACATTGAAGTACTCCAACGCTTCCAATCGAAAACGCTAAGATCCCTATTAAATGCACCCTGGTATGTTACCAACGAAACAATCCACCGTGACCCCAAGATACCTACAGTCAATGATGAAATACACAAGGCCAGAAGCAGATATAACACAAGAGTCAACAACCACCACAACCCACTAGTCGCCCAACTACTGGACACGGCGGACGAGATCCGCAGACTAAAAAGAAAATACCCTCTAGATTAAATCCTTAGTTTCTACTAGAACCAACAATATAAAACTATTATATTCCATGTCATTGTATCACGCCAAACTAAGTTACTGAAAATTCTCAACAAGAATTTATTGTAAATATTCTAATGAATAAAAAAAAAATATAACGCATAACGTAATGTAGTAAAACATTATATGGTATAACGACATATAGAATTACGATATAGCGTATAACGTTATGTAGCATTACGATATAACGTATAACGTTATGTAGTATACCGTTACAACGCATAACGTTATATATTATTACGACATAACGTATAACCCTATACTATTACGATAAAATGTATAATGTTATATAGTATTACGATATAACGTATAACGTTATATAGTACTACGTTATAACGTATAACGTTATATACTAATACTATACATCGTGTAACATTATATAGTATTACGTTATAACGTATAACATTATATTCTATATCGTTATAACGTATAACGTAATATAGTATTACGATATAACGTATAACATTATATTCTATATCGTTATAACGTATAACGTTATATAGTATTACGATATAACGTATAACGTCATATATTATTACTATACAACGTGAGACGCTATATAGCATTACGGTATAAGGTATAACATTATATACTATAACGTTATAACGTATAACGTTATATACTAATACTATACGTCGTGTTACGTTATATAGTATTACGTTATAACGTATAACATTATATTCTATATCGTTATAACTTATAACGTTATATAGTATTACGTTATAACGTATAACGGTATATACTATTTCGGTATAATGAATAACGTTATGTAGTATTACGTTATAAGGTATAACGTTAAATAGCATTACGTTAGAACGTATAACGTTATATAGTATCTCGTTTTAACGTATGGCGTTATATAGTATTACGCTATATCGTATAACGTTATGTAGAATTCCGTTATAACGTATAACGTTATATACTATTACGATATAACGTATAACGTTATATACTATTATGATATAACGTATAACGTTATATAGTGTTAGGATATAACTTATAACGTTATATACTATTACAATATAAAGTATAACGTTATATAGTATTAGGATATAGCTTATAACGTTATATACTATTACAATATAACGTATAACGTTATGTAGTATGCCGTTAGAACGTATAACGTTATATAGTATTACGATATAACGCATAACGTTGTATAGTATTACGATATAAAGTATAATGTTATGTAGTATGCCGTCAGAACGTATAACGTTATATTGTATTAGGATATAACTTATAACGTTATATAATATTACAATATAATGTATATCGTTATGTAGTATACCGTTAGAACGTATAACGTTATATAGTATTACGATATAACGCATAACGTTGTACAGTATTACGATATAATGCATAACGTTATATAGTATTACGATATAACGCATAACGTTGTATAGTATTACGATATAAAGTATAATGTTATGTAGTATGCCGTCAGAACGTATAACGTTATATTGTATTAGGATATAACTTATAACGTTATATGCTATTACAATATAAAGTATAACGTTATGTAGTATGCCGTTAGAACGTATAACGTTATATAGTATTACGATATAACGTAAAACGTTATGTAGTATATCGTTACAACGTATAACGATATATAGTATTACGTTATAACGTATAACGTTGTATAGTATTACGATATAACGTATAACGTTCTATAGTATAACGATATAACGTATAATTTTCTGTAGTATTAAGATATAAGGTATAACGTTATATAGCATTGTTTTATAACGTATAACGTTATGTAGTATTACGTTAAAACGTATAGCGTTATATACTGATAATATACATCGTGTAACGTTATATAATATTACGTTATAACGTATAACGTTATATTCTATATCGTTATAACGTATAACGTTATAAAGTATTACGTTATAACGTATAACGGTATATACTATTTCGGTATAATGAATAACGTTATGTAGTATTACGTTATAACGTATAACGATATATAGCATTACGTTAGAACGTATAACGTTATAAAGTATTACGTTTTAACGTATAGCGTTATATAGTATTACGTTATAACGTATAACGTTATATAGAATTACTTTATAACGTATAACGTTATATACTATTACGATATAACGTATAATGTTATATACTATTACGATATGACGCATAGCATTATATACAAATGCCACACAACGTGTAACGTTATATTGTATTACGTTGTAACGTATGACGTTATATAGTACTACGTTATAACGTATAACGTTATATACTATCACGTTATAACGTATAACGGTATATACTATTACGGTATAACGTATAACGTTATGAGGTATTACGATATAACGTATAACGTTATATACTAATACTATACATCGTGTAACGTTATATAGCATTACATTATAACGTATAACATTATATTCTACATCGTTATAACGTATAACGTTATATAGTATTTCGACATAACGTATAACATTATATTATATATCGTTATAACGCATAACGTTATATAGTATTACGATATAACGTATAACGTCATATAGTATTACTATACAACGTGTGACGTTATATAGCATTACGGTATAACGTATAACATTATATACTATAACGTTATAACGTATAACGTTATATACTAATACTATACATTGTGTAACGTTATATAGTATTACGTTATAACGTATAACGTTATATAGAATTACGTTATAACGTATAACGATATATACTATTGCGATATAACGTATAATGTCATATACTATTACGATATAACGCATAACATTATACAATTGCCATAGAACGTGTAACGTTATATATTATTATGTTGTAACGTATAACGTTATATAGTACTACGTTATAACGTATAACGTTATATACTTTCACGTTATAACGTTTAACGGTATATACTATTTCGGTATAACGTATAACGTTATGTGGTATTACGGTATAACGTATAACGTTATATACTAATACTATACATCGTGAAACGTTATATAGTACTACGTTATAACGTATAATATTATATTCTATATCGTTATAACGTATAACGTTATATAGTATTACGATATAACGTATAACATTATATTCTATATCGTTATAACGTATAACGTTATATAGTATTACGATATAACGTATAACGGTATATACTATTTCGGTATAATGAATAACGTTATGTAGTATTAGGATATATCTTATAACGTTATATACTATTACAATATAAAGTATAACGTTATGTAGTATACCGTTAGAACGTATGACGTTATATAGTATTACGATATAACGTATAACGTTATGTAGTATAGCGTTACAACGTATAACGTTATATAGCATTTCGTTATAACGTATAACTTTGTATAGTATTACGTTAGAACTTATAACGTTATATAGTATTACGATATAACGTATAATTTTCTGTAGTATTAAGATATAACGTATAACGTTATATAGTATTACGTTGTAACGTATAACGTTATATAGTACTACGTTATAACGTATAACGTTATATACTATCACGTTATAACGTATAACGGTACATACTATTACGGTATAACGTATAACGTTATGTGGTATTACGTTATAACGTATAACGTTATATACTAATACTATACATCGTGTAACGTTATATAGTATTACGTTATAACGTATATCATTATATTCTATATCGTTATAACGTATAACGTTATATAGTATTACGATATAACGTATAACATTATATTCTATATCGTTATAACGTATAACGTTATATAGTATTACGATTTAACGTATAACGGTATATACTATTTCGGTATAATGAATAACGTTATGTAGTATTAGGATATATATTATAACGTTATATACTATTACAATATAAAGTATAACGTTATGTAGTATACCGTTAGAACGTATGACGTTATATAGTATTACGATATAACGTATAACGTTATGTAGTATAACGTTACAACGTATAAAGTGATATAGCATTTCGTTATAACGTACAACTTTGTATATTATTACGATATAACGTATAACGATCTAAAGTGTAACGATATAACGTATAATTTTCTGTAGTATTAAGATATAACGTATAACGTTATGTAGTATATCGTTACAACGTATAACGTTATATAGTATTACGTTATAACGTATAACGTTATATAGTACTACGTTAGAACTTATAACGTTATATAGTATTACGATATAACGTATAACTTTGTATTGTATTTCGATATAACGTATAACATTATATACTGCTACGATATAACGTATAACGTTATATACTATTACAGTATAAGGTATAACGTTATATACTATTACGGTATAACGTATAACGCCATATAGTATTAGGATATAAAGCATTACGTTATGTAGTATACCGTTACAACGTATAACGTTATATGGTATTACGATATAACGTATAACGATGTACTGTATTTCGATATAACGTATAATGTTATATACTATTACGTTATAACGTTCAACGTTATATAGTATTACGATATAACGTATAACGTTATATACTATTACGGTATAAAGTATAACGCCATATATTATTACGATATAAAGCATAACGTTATGTAGTATACCGTTACAACGAATAACGTTATATAGTATTACGATATAACGTATAACGATGTATTGTATTTCGATATAACGTATAACGTTATATACTATTACGATATAAAGTATAACGTTATGTGGTATACCGTTAGAACGTATAACGTCATATAGTATCACGATATAACTTATAACGTTATATAGCATCATGATATAATGTATAACATTATATACTGTTACGACATAACGTATAACGTTGTATACTCTTATGATATAACGTATAACGTTACATAGTATTAGGATATAACTTATAACGCTATATACTATTACAATATAAGGTATAACGTTATTTAGTATACCGTTAGAACGTATAACGTTATATAGTATTACGATATAACGTATAACGTTATGTAATATATCGCTACAACGTATAACGTTATATAGTATTACGTTATAACGTATAATGCTGTATAGTATTACGATATAACGTATAACGTTATATACTATTACGGTATAACGTATAACGCCATATAGTATTACGATATAAAGCATAACGTTATGTAGTATACCGTTACAACGTATAACGTTATATAGTATTACGATATAACGCATAACGTTGTATAGTATTACGATATAAAGTATAATGTTATGTAGCATTGCGTTGCAACGTATAACGTTATATAAATTACGATATATCGTATAACGTTGTACAGTATTACGATATAAAGCATAACATTATATAGTATTTCGATATAACGTATAACGTTGTATACTATTATGATATAACGTATAACGTTATATTGTATTAGGATATAACTTATAACGTTATATAATATTACAATATAATGTATATCGTTATGTAGTATACCGTTAGAACGTATAACGTTATGTAGTATTACGATATAACGCATAACGTTAAGTAGTATATCGTTACCACGTATAACGTTATATAGTATTACGTTATAACGTATAATGCTGTATAGTATTACGATATAACGTGTAATGTTGTATAGTATTTCGATACAACGTATAACGTTATATACTTTTACGATATAACGATTAACGTTACATAGTATTACGATATAACGTATAACGTTATTTACCATTATGATATAACGTATAACGTTATATGGTATTAGGATATAACTTATAACGTTATATACTATTACAATATAACGTAATACGTTATGTAGTATACCGTTACATCGTATAATGTTATATAGTATTACGATATAACGTATAACTTTAAGTAGTATATCGTTATAACGTATAAAGTTATATAGTATTACGTTATAACGTATAACGTTGTATAGTATTACGATATAACGTATAACGTTATGTAGTATATCGTTACAACGTATAACGTTATATAGTATTACGATATAACGTATAACGATGTACTGTATTTCGATATAACGTATAACGTTATATACTATTACGTTATAACGTTCAACGTTATATAGTATTACGATATAACGTATAACGTTATATACTATTACGGTATAAAGTATAACGCCATATATTATTACGATATAAAGCATAACGTTATGTAGTATACCCTTACAACGAATAACGTTATATAGTATTACGATATAACGTATAACGATGTATTGTATTTCGATATAACGTATAACGTTATATACTATTACGATATAAAGTATAACGTTATGTAGTATACCGTTAGAACGTATAACGTCATATAGTATCACGATATAACTTATAACGTTATATAGCATCATGATATAATGTATAACATTATATACTGTTACGACATAACGTATAACGTTGTATACTCTTATGATATAACGTATAACGTTACATAGTATTAGGATATAACTTATAACGCTATATACTATTACAATATAAGGTATAACGTTATTTAGTATACCGTTAGAACGTATAACGTTATATAGTATTACGATATAACGTATAACTTTATGTAATATATCGCTACAACGTATAACGTTATATAGTATTACGTTATAACGTATAATGCTGTATAGTATTACGATATAACGTATAACGTTATATACTATTACGGTATAACGTATAACGCCATATAGTATTACGATATAAAGCATAACGTTATGTAGTATACCGTTACAACGTATAACGTTATATAGTATTACGATATAACGCATAACGTTGTATAGTATTACGATATAAAGTATAATGTTATGTAGCATTGCGTTGCAACGTATAACGTTATATAAATTACGATATATCGTATAACGTTGTACAGTATTACGATATAAAGCATAACATTATATAGTATTTCGATATAACGTATAACGTTGTATACTATTATGATATAACGTATAACGTTATATTGTATTAGGATATAACTTATAACGTTATATAATATTACAATATAATGTATATCGTTATGTAGTATACCGTTAGAACGTATAACGTTATGTAGTATTACGATATATCGCATAACGTTAAGTAGTATATCGTTACCACGTATAACGTTATATAGTATTACGTTATAACGTATAATGCTGTATAGTATTACGATATAACGTGTAATGTTGTATAGTATTTCGATACAACGTATAACGTTATATACTTTTACGATATAACGATTAACGTTACATAGTATTACGATATAACGTATAACGTTATTTACCATTATGATATAACGTATAACGTTATATGGTATTAGGATATAACTTATAACGTTATATACTATTACAATATAACGTAATACGTTATGTAGTATACCGTTTCATCGTATAATGTTATATAGTATTACGATATAACGTATAACTTTAAGTAGTATATCGTTATAACGTATAAAGTTATATAGTATTACGTTATAACGTATAACGTTGTATAGTATTACGATATAACGTATAACGTTATGTAGTATATCGTTACAACGTATAACGTTATATAGTATTACGATATAACGTATAACGATGTACTGTATTTCGATATAACGTATAACGTTATATACTATTACGTTATAACGTTCAACGTTATATAGTATTACGATATAACGTATAACGTTATATACTATTACGGTATAAAGTATAACGCCATATATTATTACGATATAAAGCATAACGTTATGTAGTATACCCTTACAACGAATAACGTTATATAGTATTACGATATAACGTATAACGATGTATTGTATTTCGATATAACGTATAACGTTATATACTATTACGATATAAAGTATAACGTTATGTAGTATACCGTTAGAACGTATAACGTCATATAGTATCACGATATAACTTATAACGTTATATAGCATCATGATATAATGTATAACATTATATACTGTTACGACATAACGTATAACGTTGTATACTCTTATGATATAACGTATAACGTTACATAGTATTAGGATATAACTTATAACGCTATATACTATTACAATATAAGGTATAACGTTATTTAGTATACCGTTAGAACGTATAACGTTATATAGTATTACGATATAACGTATAACGTTATGTAATATATCGCTACAACGTATAACGTTATATAGTATTACGTTATAACGTATAATGCTGTATAGTATTATGATATAACGTATAACGTTATATACTATTACGGTATAACGTATAACGCCATATAGTATTACGATATAAAGCATAACGTTATGTAGTATACCGTTACAACGTATAACGTTATATAGTATTACGATATAACGCATAACGTTGTATAGTATTACGATATAAAGTATAATGTTATGTAGCATTGCGTTGCAACGTATAACGTTATATAAATTACGATATATCGTATAACGTTGTACAGTATTACGATATAAAGCATAACATTATATAGTATTTCGATATAACGTATAACGTTGTATACTATTATGATATAACGTATAACGTTATATTGTATTAGGATATAACTTATAACGTTATATAATATTACAATATAATGTATATCGTTATGTAGTATACCGTTAGAACGTATAACGTTATGTAGTATTACGATATAACGCATAACGTTAAGTAGTATATCGTTACCACGTATAACGTTATATAGTATTACGTTATAACGTATAATGCTGTATAGTATTACGATATAACGTGTAATGTTGTATAGTATTTCGATACAACGTATAACGTTATATACTTTTACGATATAACGATTAACGTTACATAGTATTACGATATAACGTATAACGTTATTTACCATTATGATATAACGTATAATGTTATATGGTATTAGGATATAACTTATAACGTTATATACTATTACAATATAACGTAATACGTTATGTAGTATACCGTTACATCGTATAATGTTATATAGTATTACGATATAACGTATAACTTTAAGTAGTATATCGTTATAACGTATAAAGTTATATAGTATTACGTTATAACGTATAACGTTGTATAGTATTACGATATAACGTATAACGTTATGTAGTATATCGTTACAACGTATAACGTTATATAGTATTACGTTAGAACTTATAACGTTATATAGTATTACGATATAACGTATAACGTTGTATTGTATTTCGATATAACGTATAACATTATATACTGTTACGATATAACGTTCAACGTTATATACTATTACGGTATAACGTATAACGTTATATACTATTACGGTATAACGTATAACGCCATATAGTATTACGATATAAAGCATTACGTTATGTAGTATACCGTTACAACGTATAACGTTATATAGTATTACGATATAACGTATAACGATGTACTGTATTTCGATATAACGTATAACGTTATATACTATTACGTTATAACATTTAACGTTATATAGTATTACGATATAACGTATAACGTTATGTGGTATTACGGTATAACGTATAACGTTATATACTAATACTATACATCGTGAAACGTTATATAGTACTACGTTATAACGTATAACATTATATTCTATATCGTTGTAACATATAACGTTATATAGTATTACGATATAACGTATAACGTCATATATTATTACTATACAACGTGGAACGTTATATAGCATTACTGTATAACGTATAACATTATATACTATAACGTTATAACGTATAACGTTATATACTAATACTATACATCGTATAACGTTATATAGTATTACGTTATAACGTATAACATTATATTCTATATCGTTAGAACGTATAACGTTATATAGTATTACGATATAACGTGTAACGTCATATATTATTACTATACAACGTGGAACGCTATATAGTATTACGATATAACGTATAACATTATATTCTATATCGTTATAACATATAACGTTATATAGTATGACGATATAACGTATAACGGCATATACTATTTCGGTATAATGAATAACGTTATGTAGTATTAGGATATATCTTATAACGTTATATACTATTACAATATAAAGTATAACGTTATGTAGTATACCGTTAGAACGTATAACGTTATATAGTATTACGATATAACGTATAACGTTATATAGTATTACGATATAACGTATAACGTTATATAGTATATCGTTACAACGTATAACGTTATATAGCATTTCGTTATAACGTATAACTTTGCATAGTATTACGATATTACGTATAACGATCTATAGTCTAACGATATAACGTATAATTTTCTGTAGTATTAAGATATAACGTTTAACGTTATATAGTATTACGTTGTAACGTATAACGTTATATAGTACTACGTTATAACGTATAACGTTATATACTATCACGTTATAACGTATAACGGTACATACTATTACGGTATAACGTATAACGTTATGTGGTATTACGTTATAACGTATAACATTATATACTAATACTATACATCGTGTAACGTTATATAGTATTACGTTATAACGTATAATGCTGTATAGTATTACGATATAACGTATAACGTTCTATAGTGTAACGATATAACGTATAACTTTCTGTAGTATTAAGATATAACTTATAACGTTATATAGCATTGTGTTATAACGTATAACGTTATGTAGTATTACGTTATAACGTATAACGGTATATACCAATACTATACATCGTGTAACGTTATATAGTATTACGTTATAACGTATAACATTGTATTCTATATGGTTATAACGTATAACGTTATATAGTATTACGATATAACGTATAACACTATATTCTATATCGTTATAACGTATAACGTTATATAGTATTACGATATAACGTATAACATTATATTCTATATCGTTATAACGTATAACGTTATATAGTATTACGATATAACGTATAACGTTATGTAGTATATCGTTACAACGTATAACGTTATATAGCATTTCGTTATAACGTATAACGTTATATACTATCACGTTATAACGTATAACGGTACATACTATTACGGTATAACGTATAATGTTATGTGGTATTACGTTACAACGTATAACGTTATATACTAATACTATACATCGTGTAACGTTATATAGTATTACGTTATAACGTATATCATTATATTCTATATCGTTATAACGTATAACGTTATATAGTATTACGATATAACGTATAACATTATATTCTATATCGTTATAACGTATAACGTTATATAGTATTACGATATAACGTATAACAGTATATACTATTTCGGTATAATGAATAACGTTATGTAGTATTAGGGTATATATTATAACGTTATATACTATTACAATATAAATTATAACGTTATGTAGTATACCGTTAGAACGTATGACGTTATATAGTATTACGATATAACGTATAACGTTATGTAGTATAACGTTACAACGTATAAAGTTATATAGCATTTCGTTATAACGTATAACTTTGTATATTATTACGATATAACGTATAACGATCTAAAGTGTAACGATATAACGTATAATTTTCTGTAGTATTAAGATATAACGTATAACGTTATGTAGTATATCGTTACAACGTATAACGTTATATAGTATTACGTTATAACGTATAACGTTATATAGTACTACGTTAGAACTTATAACCTTATATAGTATTACGATATAACGTATAACTTTGTATTGTATTTCGATATAACGTATAACATTATATACTGTTACGATATAACGTATAACGTTATATACTATTACAGTATAACGTATAACGTTATATACTATTACGGTATACCGTATAACGCCATATAGTATTACGATATAAAGCATTACGTTATGTAGTATACCGTTACAACGTATAACGTTATATAGTATTACGATATAACGTATAACGATGTACTGTATTTCGATATAACGTATAACGTTATATACTATTACGTTATAACGTATAACGTTATATAGTATTACGATATAACGTATAACATTATATTCTATATCGTTATAACGTATAACGTTATATAGTATTACGATATAACGTATAACGTTATGTAGTATATCGTTACAACGTATAACGTTATATAGCATTTCGTTATAACGTATAACTTTGTATAGTATTACGACATAACGTACAACGATCTATAGTGTAACGATATAACGTATAATTTTCTGTGGTATTACGATATAACGTATAACGTTATATAGTATTACGTTGTAACGTATAACGTTATATAGTACTACGTCATAACGTATAACGTTATATACTATCACGTTATAACGTATAACGGTACATACTATTACGGTATAACGTATAACGTTATGTGGTATTACGTTATAACGTATAACGTTATATACTAATACTATACATCGTGTAACGTTATATAGTATTACGTTATAACGTATATCATTATATTATATATCGTTATAACGTATAACGTTATATAGTATTACGATATAACGTATAACATTATATTCTATATCGTTATAACGTATAACGTTATATAGTATTACGATATAACGTACAACGGTATATACTATTTCGGTATAATGAATAACGTTATGTAGTATTAGGATATATCTTATAACGTTATATACTATTACAATATAAAGTATAACGTTATGTAGTATACCGTTAGAACGTATGACGTTATATAGTATTACGATATAACGTATAACGTTATGTAGTATAGCGTTACAACGTATAACGTTATATAGCATTTCGTTATAACGTATAACTTTGTATAGTATTACGTTAGAACTTATAACGTTATATAGTATTACGATATAACGTATAACTTTGTATTGCATTTCGATATAAGGTATAACATTATATAGTGTTACGATATAACGTATAACGTTATATACTATTACGGTATAACGTATAACGTTATATACTATTACTGTATAACGTATAACGCCATATAGTATTACGATATAAAGCATTACGTTATGTAGTATACCGTTACAACGTATAACGTTATATAGTATTACGATATAACGTATAACGATGTACTGTATTTCGATATAACGTATAACGTTATATACTATTACGTTATAACGTTTAACGTTATATACTATTACGGTATAACGTATAACGTTATATACTATTACGGTATAACGTATAACGCCATATAGTATTACGATATAAAGCATTACGTTATGTAGTATACCGTTACAACGTATAACGTTATATAGTATTACGATATAACGTATAACGATGTACTGTATTTCGATATAACGTATAACGTTATATACTATTACGTTATAACGTTCAACGTTATATAGTATTACGATATAACGTATAACGTTATATACTATTACGGTATAACGTATAACGCCATATATTATTACGATATAAAGCATAACGTTATGTAGTATACCGTTACAACGAATAACGTTATATAGTATTACGATATAACGTATAACGATGTATTGTATTTCGATATAACGTATAACGTTATATACTATTACGATATAAAGTATAACGTTATGTAGTATACCGTTAGAACGTATAACGTCATATAGTATCACGATATAACTTATAACGTTATATAGCATCATGATATAATGTATAACATTATATACTGTTACGACATAACGTATAACGTTGTATACTCTTATGATATAACGTATAACGTTACATAGTATTAGGATATAACATATAACGCTATATACTATTACAATATAAGGTATAACGTTATGTAGTATACCGTTAGAACGTATAACGTTATATAGTATTACGATATAACGTATAACGTTATGTAATATATCGCTACAACGTATAACGTTATATAGTATTACGTTATAACGTATAATGCTGTATAGTATTACGATATAACGTATAACGTTCTATAGTGTAACGATATAACGTATAACTTTCTGTAGTATTAAGATATAACTTATAACGTTATATAGCATTGTGTTATAACGTATAACGTTATGTAGTATTACGTTATAACGTATAACGGTATATACCAATACTATACATCGTGTAACGTTATATAGTATTACGTTATAACGTATAACATTGTATTCTATATGGTTATAACGTATAACGTTATATAGTATTACGATATAACGTATAACATTATATTCTATATCGTTATAACGTATAACGTTATATAGTATTACGATATAACGTATAACATTATATTCTATATCGTTATAACGTATTACGTTATATAGTATTACGATATAACGTATAACGTTATGTAGTATATCGTTACAACGTATAACGTTATATAGCATTTCGTTATAACGTATAACTTTGTATAGTATTACGACATAACGTACAACGATCTATAGTGTAACGATATAACGTATAATTTTCTGTGGTATTACGATATAACGTATAACGTTATATAGTATTACGTTGTAACGTATAACGTTATATAGTACTACGTCATAACGTATAACGTTATATACTATCACGTTATAACGTATAACGGTACATACTATTACGGTATAACGTATAACGTTATGTGGTATTACGTTATAACGTATAACGTTATATACTAATACTATACATCGTGTAACGTTATATAGTATTACGTTATAACGTATATCATTATATTATATATCGTTATAACGTATAACGTTATATAGTATTACGATATAACGTATAACATTATATTCTATATCGTTATAACGTATAACGTTATATAGTATTACGATATAACGTACAACGGTATATACTATTTCGGTATAATGAATAACGTTATGTAGTATTAGGATATATCTTATAACGTTATATACTATTACAATATAAAGTATAACGTTATGTAGTATACCGTTAGAACGTATGACGTTATATAGTATTACGATATAACGTATAACGTTATGTAGTATAGCGTTACAACGTATAACGTTATATAGCATTTCGTTATAACGTATAACTTTGTATAGTATTACGTTAGAACTTATAACGTTATATAGTATTACGATATAACGTATAACTTTGTATTGCATTTCGATATAAGGTATAACATTATATACTGTTACGATATAACGTATAACGTTATATACTATTACGGTATAACGTATAACGTTATATACTATTACGGTATAACGTATAACGCCATATAGTATTACGATATAAAGCATTACGTTATGTAGTATACCGTTACAACGTATAACGTTATATAGTATTACGATATAACGTATAACGATGTACTGTATTTCGATATAACGTATAACGTTATATACTATTACGTTATAACGTTTAACGTTATATAGTATTATGATATAACGTATAACGTTATATACTATTACGGTATAACGTATAGCGCCATATAGTATTACGATATAAAGCATAACGTTATGTAGTATACCGTTACAACGTATAACGTTATATAGTATTACGATATAACGTATAACGATGTATAGTATTTCGATATAACGTATAACGTTATATACTATTACGATATAAAGTATAACGTTATGTAGTATACCGTTAGAACGTATAACGTCATATAGTATCACGATATAACGTATAACGTTATATAGCATTATGATATAATGTATAACATTATATACTGTTACGACATAACGAATAACGTTGTATACTATTATGATATAACTTATAACGCTATATAGTATTAGGATATAACTTATAACGTTATATAATATTACAATATAAAGTATAACGTTATGTAGTATACCGTTAGAACGTGTAACGTTATATAGTATTACGATATAACGTATAACGTTCTATAGTATAACGATATAACGTATAACGTTATATAGTATTGCGATATAACGTATAACGCTGTATAGTATTACGATATAACGTATAACGTTCTACAGTATAACGATATAACGTCTAACGTTACATAGTATTACGATATAAAGCATAACGTTATGTAGTATACCTTTACAACGTATAACGTTACATAGTATTACGATACAACGTATGACGTTATATAACAATACGATATAACGTATAACGTTATGTAGTATATCGTTACAACGTATAACGTTATATAGTATTACGATACAACGTATAACGTTGTATAGTATTTCGATACAACGTATAACGTTATATACTATTACGATATAACGATTAACGTTACATTGTATTACGATATAACGTATAACGTTATTTACCATTATGATATAACGTATAACGTTATATAGTATTAGGATATAACTTATAACGTTATATACTATTACAATATAACGTAATACGTTACGTAGTATACCGTTACATCGTATAATGTTATATAGTATTACGATATAACGTATAACGTTCTATAGTATTACGATATAACGTTTAACGTTACATAGTATTACGATACAACGTATGACGTTATTTAACAATCCGATATAACTTATAACGTTATGTAGTATATCGTTACAACGTATAACGTTATATAGTATTACGTTATAACGTATAAAGTTTTATAGTATTACGATATAACGTATAACGTTCTATAGTGTAACGATATAACGTACAATTTTCTGTAGTATTAAGATATAACGTATAACGTTATATAGCATTGTGTTATAACGTATAACGTTATGTACTATTACGTTATAACGTATAACGTTATATAGTAGTACGATATATCGTATAACGTTGTACAGTATTACGATATAAAGCATAACGTTATATAGTATTACGATATAACGTAAAACGTTATGTAGTATATCGTTACAACGTATAACGATATATAGTATTACGTTATAACGTATAACGTTGTATAATATTACGATATAACGTATAATGTTATATACTATTACGATATAACGCATAACATTATATACAAATGCCACACAACGTGTAACGTTATTTAGTATTACGTTGTAACGTATGACGTTATATAGTACTACGTTATAACGTACACGGTTATATACTATCACGTTATAACGTATAACGCTATATACTATTACGGTATAACGTATAACGTTATGTGGTATTACGATATAACGTATAACGTTATATACTAATACTATACATCGTGTAACGTTATATAGCATTACATTATGACGTATAACATTATATTCTACATCGTTATAACGTATAACGTTATATAGTATTACGACATAACGTATAACATTATATTATATATCGTTATAACGTATAACGTTATATAGTATTACGATATAACGTATAACGTCATATATTATTACTATACAACGTGTGACGTTATATAGCATTACGGTATAACGTATAATGTTATATACTATTACGATATAACGCATAACATTATATACAAATGCCACACAACGTGTAACGTTATATAGTATTACGTTGTAACGTATGACGTTATATAGTGCTACGTTATAACGTATAACGTTATATACTTTCACGTTATAACGTATAACGGTATATACTATTTCGGTATAATGAATAAAGTTTTGTAGTATTACGTTATAACGTATAACGTTATATAGCATTACGATAGAAAGTATAACGTTATATAGTATTACGTTTTAACGTATAGCGTTATATAGTACTACGTTATAATGTATAACGTTATATAGAATTACGTTATAACGTATAACGATATATACTATTGCGATATAACGTATAATGTTATATACTATTACGATATAACGCATAACATTATATTCAATTGCCATACAACGTGTAACGTTATATATTACTACGTTGTAACGTATAACGTTATATAGTATTACGATATAACGTTTAACGATCTATAGTATTTCGATATAACGCATAATGTTATGTAGTATATCGTTACAACGTATAACGTTATATAGTATTGCGATATAACGTATAACGTTCTGTAGTATTACGATATAACGTATAACGTTATATAGCATTGTGTGATAACGTATAACGTTATATAATATTACGATATATCGTATAACGTTATATAGTATTACGATATAACATATAACGTTCTATAGTATAACGATATAACGTATAACGTTATGTAGTATATCGTTAGCGTATAACGTTATATAGTATTACGTTATAACGTATAACGTTGTATAGTATTACGATATAACGTATAACGTTCTATAGTGTAACGATATAACGTATAATTTTCTGTAGTATTAAGATATAACGTATAACGTTATATAGCATTGTGTTTCAACGTATAACGTTATATAGTATTACGATATAACGTATAACGTTCTATAGTATAACGATATAACGTATAACGTTATGTAGTATATCGTTACAACGTATAACGTTATATAGTATTACGTTATATCGTATAACGTTATACAGTATTACGTTATAACGTATAACGGTATATACTATTTCGGTATAATGAATAACGTTATGTAGTATTACGTTATAAGGTATAACGTTATATAGCATTACGCTAGATCGAATACCGTTATATAGTATTACGTTTTAACGTATACCGTTATATAGTATATCGTTACAACGTATAACGTTATATAGTATTACGTTATAACGTATAACGTTGTATAGTATTACGATATAACGTATAATGTTATATACTATTACGATATAACGCATAACATTATATACAAATGCCACACAACGTGTAACGTTATATAGTATTACGTTGTAACGTATGACGTTATATAGCATTACGTTAGAACGTATAACGTTATAAAGTATTACGTTTTAACGTATAGCGTTATATAGTATTACGTTATGACGTATAACGTTATATAGAATTACGTTATAACGTATAACGTTATATAGTATTAGGATATAACTTATAACGTTATATACTATTACAATATAACGTAATACGTTATGTAGTATACCGTTACATCGTATAATGTTATATAGTATTACGATATAACGCATAACGTTCTATAGTATTACGATATAACGTTTAACGTTACATAGTATTACGATATAACGTATAACGTTATATACTATTATGATATAACGTATAACGTTATATAGTATTAGGATATAACTTATAACGTTATATACTATTACAATATAAGGTATAACGTTATGAAGTATACCCTTGGAACGTATAACGTTATGTAGTATTACGATATAACGCATAACGTTAAGTAGTATATCGTTACAACGTATAACGTTACATAGTATTACGTTATAACGTATAATGCTGTATAGTATTACGATATAACGTGTAACGTTGTATAGTATTTCGATACAACGTATAACGTTATATACTATTACGATATAACGATTAACGTTCTATAGTATTACGATATAACGTTTAACGTTACATAGTATTACGATATAACGTATAACGTTATATACTATTATGATATAACGTATAACGTTATATAGTATTAGGATATAACTTATAACGTTATATACTATTACAATATAAGGTATAACGTTATGTAGTATACCGTTAGAACGTATAACGTTATGTAGTATTACGATATAACGCATAACGTTAAGTAGTATATCGTTACAACGTACAACGTTATATAGTATTACGTTATAACGTATAACGTTGTATAGTATTACGATATAACGTATAACGTTATGTAGTATATCGTTACAACGTATAACGTTATATAGTATTACGTTAGAACTTATAACGTTATATACTGTTACGATATAACGTTCAACGTTATATACTATTACGGTATAACGTATAACGTTATATACTATTACGGTATAACGTATAACGCCATATAGTATTACGATATAAAGCATTACGTTATGTAGTATACCGTTACACAGTATAACGTTATATAGTATTACGATATAACGTATAGCGATGTGCTGTATTTCGATATAACGTATAACGTTATATACAATTACGTTATAACGTTTAACGTTATATAGTATTACGATATAACGTATAACGTTATGTGGTATTACGGTATAACGTATAACGTCATATATTATTACTATACAACGTGGAACGTTATATAGCATTACGGTATAACGTATAACATTATATACTATAACGTTATAACGTATAACGTTATATACTAATACTATACATCGTTTAACGTTATATAGTATTACGTTATAACGTATAACATTATATTCTATATCGTTATAACGTATAACGTTATATAGTATTACGATATAACGATTAACGTTTTATAGTATAACGATATAACGTTTAACGTTACATAGTATTAAGATATAACGTATAACGTTATATACTATTATGATATAACGTATAACGTTATATAGTATTAGGATATAACTTATAACGTTATATACTATTACAATATAAGGTATAACGTTATGTAGTATACCGTTAGAACGTATAACGTTATGTAGTATTACGATATAACGCATAACGTTAAGTTGTATATCGTTACAACGTATAACGTTATATAGTATTACGTTATAACGTATAACGTTATATAGTACTACGTTAGAACTTATAACCTTATATAGTATTACGATATAACGTATAACTTTGTATTGTATTTCGATATAACGTATAACATTATATACTGTTACGATATAACGTATAACGTTATATACTATTACAGTATAACGTATAACGTTATATACTATTACGGTATAACGTATAACGCCATATAGTATTACGATATAAAGCATTACGTTATGTAGTATACCGTTACAACGTATAACGTTATATAGTATTACGATATAACGTATAACGATGTACTGTATTTCGATATAACGTATAACGTTATATACTATTACGTTATAACGTTCAACGTTATATAGTGTTACGATATAACGTATAACGTTATATACTATTACGGTATAACGTATAACGCCATATAGTATTACGATATAAAGCATAACGTTATGTAGTATACCATTACAACGAATAACGTTATATAGTATTACGATATAACGTATAACGATGTATTGTATTTCGATATAACGTATAACGTTATATACTATTACGATATAAAGTATTACGTTATGTAGTATACCGTTAGAACGTATAACGTCATATAGTATCACGATATAACTTATAACGTTATATAGCATCATGATATAACGTATAACATTATATACTGTTACGACATAACGTATAACGTTGTATACTCTTATGATATAACGTATAACGTTACATAGTATTAGGATATAACTTATAACGCTATATACTATTACAATATAAGGTATAACGTTATGTAGTATACCGTTAGAACGTATAACGTTATATAGTATTACGATATAACGTATAACGTTATGTAATATATCGCTACAACGTATAACGTTATATAGTATTACGTTATAACGTATAATGCTGTATAGTATTACGATATAACGTATAACGTTCTATAGTGTAACGATATAACGTATAACTTTCTGTAGTATTAAGATATAACTTATAACGTTATATTGCATTGTGTTATAACGTATAACGTTTTGTAGTATTACGTTATAACGTATAACGGTATATACCAATACTATACATCGTGTAACGTTATATAGTATTACGTTATAACGTATAACATTGTATTCTATATGGTTATAACGTATAACGTTATATAGTATTACGATATAACGTATAACATTATATTCTATATCGTTATAACGTATAACGTTATATAGTATTACGATATAAAGTATAACATTATATTCTATATCGTTATAACGTATAACGTTATATAGTATTACGATATAACGTATAACGTTATGTAGTATATCGTTACAACGTATAACGTTATATAGCATTTCGTTATAACGTATAACGTTATATACTATCACGTTATAACGTACAACGGTACATACTATTACGGTATAACGTATAATGTTAGGTGGTATTACGTTATAACGTATAACGTTATATACTAATACTATACATCGTGTAACGTTATATAGTATTACGTTATAACGTATATCATTATATTCTATATCGTTATAACGTATAACGTTATATATTATTACGATATAACGTATAACGATCTAAAGTGTAACGATATAACGTATAATTTTCTGTAGTATTAAGATATAACGTATAACGTTATGTAGTATATCGTTACAACGTATAACGTTATATAGTATTACGTTATAACGTATAACGTTATATAGTACTACGTTAGAACTTATAACGTTATATAGTATTACGATATAACGTATAACTTTGTATTGTATTTCGATATAACGTATAACATTATATACTGTTACGATATAACGTATAACGTTATATACTATTACAGTATAACGTATAACGTTATATACTATTACGGTATAACGTATAACGCCATATAGTATTACGATACAAAGCATTACGTTATGTAGTATACCGTTACAACGTATAACGTTATATAGTATTACGATATAACGTATAACGATGTACTGTATTTCGATATAACGTATAACGTTATATACTATTACGTTATAACGTTCAACGTTATATAGTATTACGATATAACGTATAACGTTATATACTATTACGGTATAACGTATAGCGCCATATAGTATTACGATATAAAGCATAACGTTATGTAGTATACCGTTACAACGAATAACGTTATATAGTATTACGATATAACGTATAACGATGTATTGTATTTCGATATAACGTATAACGTTATATACTATTACGATATAAAGTATTACGTTATGTAGTATACCGTTAGAACGTATAACGTCATATAGTATCACGATATAACTTATAACGTTATATAGCATCATGATATAATGTATAACATTATATACTGTTACGACATAACGTATAACGTTGTATACTCTTATGATATAACGTATAACGTTACATAGTATTAGGATATAACTTATAACGCTATATACTATTACAATATAAGGTATAACGTTATGTAGTATACCGTTAGAACGTATAACGTTATATAGTATTACGATATAACGTATAACGTTATGTAATATATCGCTACAACGTATAACGTTATATAGTATTACGTTATAACGTATAATGCTGTATAGTATTACGATATAACGTATAACGTTCTATAGTGTAACGATATAACGTATAACTTTCTGTAGTATTAAGATATAACTTATAACGTTATATAGCATTGTGTTATAACGTATAACGTTTTGTAGTATTAAGTTATAACGTATAACGGTATATACCAATACTATACATCGTGTAACGTTATATAGTATTACGTTATAACGTATAACATTGTATTCTATATGGTTATAACGTATAACGTTATATACTTTCACGTTATAACGTATAACGGTATATACTATTTCGGTATAATGAATAAAGTTTTGTAGTATTACGTTATAACGTATAACGTTATATAGCATTACGATAGAAAGTATAACGTTATATAGTATTACGTTTTAACGTATAGCGTTATATAGTACTACGTTATAATGTATAACGTTATATAGAATTACGTTATAACGTATAACGATATATACTATTGCGATATAACGTATAATGTTATATACTATTACGATATAACGCATAACATTATATTCAATTGCCATACAACGTGTAACGTTATATATTACTACGTTGTAACGTATAACGTTATATAGTATTACGATATAACGTTTAACGATCTATAGTATTTCGATATAACGCATAATGTTATGTAGTATATCGTTACAACGTATAACGTTATATAGTATTGCGATATAACGTATAACGTTCTGTAGTATTACGATATAACGTATAACGTTATATAGCATTGTGTGATAACGTATAACGTTATATAATATTACGATATATCGTATAACGTTATATAGTATTACGATATAACATATAACGTTCTATAGTATAACGATATAACGTATAACGTTATGTAGTATATCGTTAGCGTATAACGTTATATAGTATTACGTTATAACGTATAACGTTGTATAGTATTACGATATAACGTATAACGTTCTATAGTGTAACGATATAACGTATAATTTTCTGTAGTATTAAGATATAACGTATAACGTTATATAGCATTGTGTTTCAACGTATAACGTTATATAGTATTACGATATAACGTATAACGTTCTATAGTATAACGATATAACGTATAACGTTATGTAGTATATCGTTACAACGTATAACGTTATATAGTATTACGTTATATCGTATAACGTTATACAGTATTACGTTATAACGTATAACGGTATATACTATTTCGGTATAATGAATAACGTTATGTAGTATTACGTTATAAGGTATAACGTTATATAGCATTACGCTAGATCGAATACCGTTATATAGTATTACGTTTTAACGTATACCGTTATATAGTATATCGTTACAACGTATAACGTTATATAGTATTACGTTATAACGTATAACGTTGTATAGTATTACGATATAACGTATAATGTTATATACTATTACGATATAACGCATAACATTATATACAAATGCCACACAACGTGTAACGTTATATAGTATTACGTTGTAACGTATGACGTTATATAGCATTACGTTAGAACGTATAACGTTATAAAGTATTACGTTTTAACGTATAGCGTTATATAGTATTACGTTATGACGTATAACGTTATATAGAATTACGTTATAACGTATAACGTTATATAGTATTAGGATATAACTTATAACGTTATATACTATTACAATATAACGTAATACGTTATGTAGTATACCGTTACATCGTATAATGTTATATAGTATTACGATATAACGCATAACGTTCTATAGTATTACGATATAACGTTTAACGTTACATAGTATTACGATATAACGTATAACGTTATATACTATTATGATATAACGTATAACGTTATATAGTATTAGGATATAACTTATAACGTTATATACTATTACAATATAAGGTATAACGTTATGAAGTATACCCTTGGAACGTATAACGTTATGTAGTATTACGATATAACGCATAACGTTAAGTAGTATATCGTTACAACGTATAACGTTACATAGTATTACGTTATAACGTATAATGCTGTATAGTATTACGATATAACGTGTAACGTTGTATAGTATTTCGATACATCGTATAATGTTATATAGTATTACGATATAACGCATAACGTTCTATAGTATTACGATATAACGTTTAACGTTACATAGTATTACGATATAACGTATAACGTTATATACTATTATGATATAACGTATAACGTTATATAGTATTAGGATATAACTTATAACGTTATATACTATTACAATATAAGGTATAACGTTATGAAGTATACCCTTGGAACGTATAACGTTATGTAGTATTACGATATAACGCATAACGTTAAGTAGTATATCGTTACAACGTATAACGTTACATAGTATTACGTTATAACGTATAATGCTGTATAGTATTACGATATAACGTGTAACGTTGTATAGTATTTCGATACAACGTATAACGTTATATACTATTACGATATAACGATTAACGTTCTATAGTATTACGATATAACGTTTAACGTTACATAGTATTACGATATAACGTATAACGTTATATACTATTATGATATAACGTATAACGTTATATAGTATTAGGATATAACTTATAACGTTATATACTATTACAATATAAGGTATAACGTTATGTAGTATACCGTTAGAACGTATAACGTTATGTAGTATTACGATATAACGCATAACGTTAAGTAGTATATCGTTACAACGTACAACGTTATATAGTATTACGTTATAACGTATAACGTTGTATAGTATTACGATATAACGTATAACGTTATGTAGTATATCGTTACAACGTATAACGTTATATAGTATTACGTTAGAACTTATAACGTTATATACTGTTACGATATAACGTTCAACGTTATATACTATTACGGTATAACGTATAACGTTATATACTATTACGGTATAACGTATAACGCCATATAGTATTACGATATAAAGCATTACGTTATGTAGTATACCGTTACACAGTATAACGTTATATAGTATTACGATATAACGTATAGCGATGTGCTGTATTTCGATATAACGTATAACGTTATATACAATTACGTTATAACGTTTAACGTTATATAGTATTACGATATAACGTATAACGTTATGTGGTATTACGGTATAACGTATAACGTCATATATTATTACTATACAACGTGGAACGTTATATAGCATTACGGTATAACGTATAACATTATATACTATAACGTTATAACGTATAACGTTATATACTAATACTATACATCGTTTAACGTTATATAGTATTACGTTATAACGTATAACATTATATTCTATATCGTTATAACGTATAACGTTATATAGTATTACGATATAACGATTAACGTTTTATAGTATAACGATATAACGTTTAACGTTACATAGTATTAAGATATAACGTATAACGTTATATACTATTATGATATAACGTATAACGTTATATAGTATTAGGATATAACTTATAACGTTATATACTATTACAATATAAGGTATAACGTTATGTAGTATACCGTTAGAACGTATAACGTTATGTAGTATTACGATATAACGCATAACGTTAAGTTGTATATCGTTACAACGTATAACGTTATATAGTATTACGTTATAACGTATAACGTTATATAGTACTACGTTAGAACTTATAACCTTATATAGTATTACGATATAACGTATAACTTTGTATTGTATTTCGATATAACGTATAACATTATATACTGTTACGATATAACGTATAACGTTATATACTATTACAGTATAACGTATAACGTTATATACTATTACGGTATAACGTATAACGCCATATAGTATTACGATATAAAGCATTACGTTATGTAGTATACCGTTACAACGTATAACGTTATATAGTATTACGATATAACGTATAACGATGTACTGTATTTCGATATAACGTATAACGTTATATACTATTACGTTATAACGTTCAACGTTATATAGTGTTACGATATAACGTATAACGTTATATACTATTACGGTATAACGTATAACGCCATATAGTATTACGATATAAAGCATAACGTTATGTAGTATACCATTACAACGAATAACGTTATATAGTATTACGATATAACGTATAACGATGTATTGTATTTCGATATAACGTATAACGTTATATACTATTACGATATAAAGTATTACGTTATGTAGTATACCGTTAGAACGTATAACGTCATATAGTATCACGATATAACTTATAACGTTATATAGCATCATGATATAACGTATAACATTATATACTGTTACGACATAACGTATAACGTTGTATACTCTTATGATATAACGTATAACGTTACATAGTATTAGGATATAACTTATAACGCTATATACTATTACAATATAAGGTATAACGTTATGTAGTATACCGTTAGAACGTATAACGTTATATAGTATTACGATATAACGTATAACGTTATGTAATATATCGCTACAACGTATAACGTTATATAGTATTACGTTATAACGTATAATGCTGTATAGTATTACGATATAACGTATAACGTTCTATAGTGTAACGATATAACGTATAACTTTCTGTAGTATTAAGATATAACTTATAACGTTATATTGCATTGTGTTATAACGTATAACGTTTTGTAGTATTACGTTATAACGTATAACGGTATATACCAATACTATACATCGTGTAACGTTATATAGTATTACGTTATAACGTATAACATTGTATTCTATATGGTTATAACGTATAACGTTATATAGTATTACGATATAACGTATAACATTATATTCTATATCGTTATAACGTATAACGTTATATAGTATTACGATATAAAGTATAACATTATATTCTATATCGTTATAACGTATAACGTTATATAGTATTACGATATAACGTATAACGTTATGTAGTATATCGTTACAACGTATAACGTTATATAGCATTTCGTTATAACGTATAACGTTATATACTATCACGTTATAACGTACAACGGTACATACTATTACGGTATAACGTATAATGTTAGGTGGTATTACGTTATAACGTATAACGTTATATACTAATACTATACATCGTGTAACGTTATATAGTATTACGTTATAACGTATATCATTATATTCTATATCGTTATAACGTATAACGTTATATATTATTACGATATAACGTATAACGATCTAAAGTGTAACGATATAACGTATAATTTTCTGTAGTATTAAGATATAACGTATAACGTTATGTAGTATATCGTTACAACGTATAACGTTATATAGTATTACGTTATAACGTATAACGTTATATAGTACTACGTTAGAACTTATAACGTTATATAGTATTACGATATAACGTATAACTTTGTATTGTATTTCGATATAACGTATAACATTATATACTGTTACGATATAACGTATAACGTTATATACTATTACAGTATAACGTATAACGTTATATACTATTACGGTATAACGTATAACGCCATATAGTATTACGATACAAAGCATTACGTTATGTAGTATACCGTTACAACGTATAACGTTATATAGTATTACGATATAACGTATAACGATGTACTGTATTTCGATATAACGTATAACGTTATATACTATTACGTTATAACGTTCAACGTTATATAGTATTACGATATAACGTATAACGTTATATACTATTACGGTATAACGTATAGCGCCATATAGTATTACGATATAAAGCATAACGTTATGTAGTATACCGTTACAACGAATAACGTTATATAGTATTACGATATAACGTATAACGATGTATTGTATTTCGATATAACGTATAACGTTATATACTATTACGATATAAAGTATTACGTTATGTAGTATACCGTTAGAACGTATAACGTCATATAGTATCACGATATAACTTATAACGTTATATAGCATCATGATATAATGTATAACATTATATACTGTTACGACATAACGTATAACGTTGTATACTCTTATGATATAACGTATAACGTTACATAGTATTAGGATATAACTTATAACGCTATATACTATTACAATATAAGGTATAACGTTATGTAGTATACCGTTAGAACGTATAACGTTATATAGTATTACGATATAACGTATAACGTTATGTAATATATCGCTACAACGTATAACGTTATATAGTATTACGTTATAACGTATAATGCTGTATAGTATTACGATATAACGTATAACGTTCTATAGTGTAACGATATAACGTATAACTTTCTGTAGTATTAAGATATAACTTATAACGTTATATAGCATTGTGTTATAACGTATAACGTTTTGTAGTATTAAGTTATAACGTATAACGGTATATACCAATACTATACATCGTGTAACGTTATATAGTATTACGTTATAACGTATAACATTGTATTCTATATGGTTATAACGTATAACGTTATATAGTATTACGATATAACGTATAACATTATATTCTATATCGTTATAACGTATAACGTTATATAGTATTACGATATAACGTATAACATTATATTCTATATCGTTATAACGTATAACGTTATATAGTATTACGATATAACGTATAACGTTATGTAGTATATCGTTACAACGTATAACGTTATATAGCATTTCGTTATAACGTATAACTTTGTATAGTATTACGACATAACGTACAACGATCTATAGTGTAACGATATAACGTATAATTTTCTGTGGTATTACGATATAACGTATAACGTTATATAGTATTACGTTGTAACGTATAACGTTATATAGTACTACGTCATAACGTATAACGTTATATACTATCACGTTATAACGTATAACGGTACATACTATTACGGTATAACGTATAACGTTATGTGGTATTACGTTATAACGTATAACGTTATATACTAATACTATACATCGTGTAACGTTATATAGTATTACGTTATAACGTATATCATTATATTATATATCGTTATAACGTATAACGTTATATAGTATTACGATATAACGTATAACATTATATTCTATATCGTTATAACGTATAACGTTATATTGTATTACGATATAACGTACAACGGTATATACTATTTCGGTATAATGAATAACGTTATGTAGTATTAGGATATATCTTATAACGTTATATACTATTACAATATAAAGTATAACGTTATGTAGTATACCGTTAGAACGTATGACGTTATATAGTATTACGATATAACGTATAACGTTATGTAGTATAGCGTTACAACGTATAACGTTATATAGCATTTCGTTATAACGTATAACTTTGTATAGTATTACGTTAGAACTTATAACGTTATATAGTATTACGATATAACGTATAACTTTGTATTGCATTTCGATATAAGGTATAACATTATATACTGTTACGATATAACGTATAACGTTATATACTATTACGGTATAACGTATAACGTTATATACTATTACGGTATAACGTATAACGCCATATAGTATTACGATATAAAGCATTACGTTATGTAGTTTACCGTTACAACGTATAACGTTATATAGTATTACGATATAACGTATAACGATGTACTGTATTTCGATATAACGTATAACGTTATATACTATTACGTTATAACGTTTAACGTTATATAGTATTATGATATAACGTATAACGTTATATACTATTACGGTATAACGTATAACGCCATATAGTATTACGATATAAAGCATAACGTTATGTAGTATACCGTTACAACGTATAACGTTATATAGTATTACGATATAACGTATAACGATGTATAGTATTTCGATATAACGTATAACGTTATATACTATTACGATATAAAGTATAACGTTATGTAGTATACCGTTAGAACGTATAACGTCATATAGTATCACGATATAACGTATAACGTTATATAGCATTATGATATAATGTATAACATTATATACTGTTACGACATAACGAATAACGTTGTATACTATTATGATATAACTTATAACGCTATATAGTATTAGGATATAACTTATAACGTTATATAATATTACAATATAAAGTATAACGTTATGTAGTATACCGTTAGAACGTGTAACGTTATATAGTATTACGATATAACGTATAACGTTCTATAGTATAACGATATAACGTATAACGTTATATAGTATTGCGATATAACGTATAACGCTGTATAGTATAACGATATAACGTATAACGTTATGTAGTATATCGTTAGCGTATAACGTTATATAGTATTACGTTATAACGTATAACGTTGTATAGTATTACGATATAACGTATAACGTTCTATAGTGTAACGATATAACGTATAATTTTCTGTAGTATTAAGATATAACGTATAACGTTATATAGCATTGTGTTTCAACGTATAACGTCATATAGTATTACGATATAACGTATAACGTTCTATAGTATAACGATATAACGTATAACGTTATGTAGTATATCGTTACAACGTATAACGTTATATAGTATTACGTTATATCGTATAACGTTATACAGTATTACGTTATAACGTATAACGGTATATACTATTTCGGTATAATGAATAACGTTATGTAGTATTACGTTATAAGGTATAACGTTATATAGCATTACGCTAGATCGAATACCGTTATATAGTATTACGTTTTAACGTATACCGTTATATAGTATATCGTTACAACGTATAACGTTATATAGTATTACGTTATAACGTATAACGTTGTATAGTATTACGATATAACGTATAATGTTATATACTATTACGATATAACGCATAACATTATATACAAATGCCACACAACGTGTAACGTTATATAGTATTACGTTGTAACGTATGACGTTATATAGCATTACGTTAGAACGTATAACGTTATAAAGTATTACGTTTTAACGTATAGCGTTATATAGTATTACGTTATGACGTATAACGTTATATAGAATTACGTTATAACGTATAACGTTATATAGTATTAGGATATAACTTATAACGTTATATACTATTACAATATAACGTAATACGTTATGTAGTATACCGTTACATCGTATAATGTTATATAGTATTACGATATAACGCATAACGTTCTATAGTATTACGATATAACGTTTAACGTTACATAGTATTACGATATAACGTATAACGTTATATACTATTATGATATAACGTATAACGTTATATAGTATTAGGATATAACTTATAACGTTATATACTATTACAATATAAGGTATAACGTTATGAAGTATACCCTTGGAACGTATAACGTTATGTAGTATTACGATATAACGCATAACGTTAAGTAGTATATCGTTACAACGTATAACGTTACATAGTATTACGTTATAACGTATAATGCTGTATAGTATTACGATATAACGTGTAACGTTGTATAGTATTTCGATACAACGTATAACGTTATATACTATTACGATATAACGATTAACGTTCTATAGTATTACGATATAACGTTTAACGTTACATAGTATTACGATATAACGTATAACGTTATATACTATTATGATATAACGTATAACGTTATATAGTATTAGGATATAACTTATAACGTTATATACTATTACAATATAAGGTATAACGTTATGTAGTATACCGTTAGAACGTATAACGTTATGTAGTATTACGATATAACGCATAACGTTAAGTAGTATATCGTTACAACGTACAACGTTATATAGTATTACGTTATAACGTATAACGTTGTATAGTATTACGATATAACGTATAACGTTATGTAGTATATCGTTACAACGTATAACGTTATATAGTATTACGTTAGAACTTATAACGTTATATACTGTTACGATATAACGTTCAACGTTATATACTATTACGGTATAACGTATAACGTTATATACTATTACGGTATAACGTATAACGCCATATAGTATTACGATATAAAGCATTACGTTATGTAGTATACCGTTACACAGTATAACGTTATATAGTATTACGATATAACGTATAGCGATGTGCTGTATTTCGATATAACGTATAACGTTATATACAATTACGTTATAACGTTTAACGTTATATAGTATTACGATATAACGTATAACGTTATGTGGTATTACGGTATAACGTATAACGTCATATATTATTACTATACAACGTGGAACGATATATAGCATTACGGTATAACGTATAACAATATATACTATAACGTTATAACGTATAACGTTATATACTAATACTATACATCGTTTAACGTTATATAGTATTACGTTATAACGTATAACATTATATTCTATATCGTTATAACGTATAACGTTATATAGTATTACGATATAACGATTAACGTTCTATAGTATAACGATATAACGTTTAACGTTACATAGTATTAAGATATAACGTATAACGTTATATACTATTATGATATAACGTATAACGTTATATATTATTAGGATATAACTTATAACGTTATATACTATTACAATATAAGGTATAACGTTATGTAGTATACCGTTAGAACGTATAACGTTATGTAGTATTACGATATAACGCATAACGTTAAGTTGTATATCGTTACAACGTATAACGTTATATAGTATTACGTTATAACGTATAACGTTATATAGTACTACGTTAGAACTTATAACCTTATATAGTATTACGATATAACGTATAACTTTGTATTGTATTTCGATATAACGTATAACATTATATACTGTTACGATATAACGTATAACGTTATATACTATTACAGTATAACGTATAACGTTATATACTATTACGGTATAACGTATAACGCCATATAGTATTACGATATAAAGCATTACGTTATGTAGTATACCGTTACAACGTATAACGTTATATAGTATTACGATATAACCTATAACGATGTACTGTATTTCGATATAACGTATAACGTTATATACTATTACGTTATAACGTTCAACGTTATATAGTGTTACGATATAACGTATAACGTTATATACTATTACGGTATAACGTATAACGCCATATAGTATTACGATATAAAGCATAACGTTATTTAGTATACCATTACAACGAATAACGTTATATAGTATTACGATATAACGTATAACGATGTATTGTATTTCGATATAACGTATAACGTTATATACTATTACGATATAAAGTATTACGTTATGTAGTATACCGTTAGAACGTATAACGTCATATAGTATCACGATATAACTTATAACGTTATATAGCATCATGATATAATGTATAACATTATATACTGTTACGACATAACGTATAACGTTGTATACTCTTATGATATAACGTATAACGTTACATAGTATTAGGATATAACTTATAACGCTATATACTATTACAATATAAGGTATAACGTTATGTAGTATACCGTTAGAACGTATAACGTTATATAGTATTACGATATAACGTATAACGTTATGTAATATATCGCTACAACGTATAACGTTATATAGTATTACGTTATAACGTATAATGCTGTATAGTATTACGATATAACGTATAACGTTCTATAGTGTAACGATATAACGTATAACTTTCTGTAGTATTAAGATATAACTTATAACGTTATATTGCATTGTGTTATAACGTATAACGTTTTGTAGTATTACGTTATAACGTATAACGGTATATACCAATACTATACATCGTGTAACGTTATATAGTATTACGTTATAACGTATAACATTGTATTCTATATGGTTATAACGTATAACGTTATATAGTATTACGATATAACGTATAACATTATATTCTATATCGTTATAACGTATAACGTTATATAGTATTACGATATAACGTATAACATTATATTCTATATCGTTATAACGTATAACGTTATATAGTATTACGATATAACGTATAACGTTATGTAGTATATCGTTACAACGTATAACGTTATATAGCATTTCGTTATAACGTATAACGTTATATACCATCACGTTATAACGTACAACGGTACATACTATTACGGTATAACGTATAATGTTAGGTGGTATTACGTTATAACGTATAACGTTATATACTAATACTATACATCGTGTAACGTTATATAGTATTACGTTATAACGTATATCATTATATTCTATATCGTTATAACGTATAACGTTATATATTATTACGATATAACGTATAACGATCTAAAGTGTAACGATATAACGTATAATTTTCTGTAGTATTAAGATATAACGTATAACGTTATGTAGTATATCGTTACAACGTATAACGTTATATAGTATTACGTTATAACGTATAACGTTATATAGTACTACGTTAGAACTTATAACGTTATATAGTATTACGATATAACGTATAACTTTGTATTGTATTTCGATATAACGTATAACATTATATACTGTTACGATATAACGTATAACGTTATATACTATTACAGTATAACGTATAACGTTATATACTATTACGGTATAACGTATAACGCCATATAGTATTACGATACAAAGCATTACGTTATGTAGTATACCGTTACAACGTATAACGTTATATAGTATTACGATATAACGTATAACGATGTACTGTATTTCGATATAACGTATAACGTTATATACTATTACGTTATAACGTTCAACGTTATATAGTATTACGATATAACGTATAACGTTATATACTATTACGGTATAACGTATAGCGCCATATAGTATTACGATATAAAGCATAACGTTATGTAGTATACCGTTACAACGAATAACGTTATATAGTATTACGATATAACGTATAACGATGTATTGTATTTCGATATAACGTATAACGTTATATACTATTACGATATAAAGTATTACGTTATGTAGTATACCGTTAGAACGTATAACGTCATATAGTATCACGATATAACTTATAACGTTATATAGCATCATGATATAATGTATAACATTATATACTGTTACGACATAACGTATAACGTTGTATACTCTTATGATATAACGTATAACGTTACATAGTATTAGGATATAACTTATAACGCTATATACTATTACAATATAAGGTATAACGTTATGTAGTATACCGTTAGAACGTATAACGTTATATAGTATTACGATATAACGTATAACGTTATGTAATATATCGCTACAACGTATAACGTTATATAGTATTACGTTATAACGTATAATGCTGTATAGTATTACGATATAACGTATAACGTTCTATAGTGTAACGATATAACGTATAACTTTCTGTAGTATTAAGATATAACTTATAACGTTATATAGCATTGTGTTATAACGTATAACGTTTTGTAGTATTAAGTTATAACGTATAACGGTATATACCAATACTATACATCGTGTAACGTTATATAGTATTACGTTATAACGTATAACATTGTATTCTATATGGTTATAACGTATAACGTTATATAGTATTACGATATAACGTATAACATTATATTCTATATCGTTATAACGTATAACGTTATATAGTATTACGATATAACGTATAACATTATATACTATATCGTTATAACGTATAACGTTATATAGTATTACGATATAACGTATAACGTTATGTAGTATATCGTTACAACGTATAACGTTATATAGCATTTCGTTATAACGTATAACTTTGTATAGTATTACGACATAACGTACAACGATCTATAGTGTAACGATATAACGTATAATTTTCTGTGGTATTACGATATAACGTATAACGTTATATAGTATTACGTTGTAACGTATAACGTTATATAGTACTACGTCATAACGTATAACGTTATATACTATCTCGTTATAACGTATAACGGTACATACTATTACGGTATAACGTATAACGTTATGTGGTATTACGTTATAACGTATAACGTTATATACTAATACTATACATCGTGTAACGTTATATAGTATTACGTTATAACGTATATCATTATATTATATATCGTTATAACGTATAACGTTATATAGTATTACGATATAACGTATAACATTATATTCTATATCGTTATAACGTATAACGTTATATAGTATTACGATATAACGTACAACGGTATATACTATTTCGGTATAATGAATAACGTTATGTAGTATTAGGATATATCTTATAACGTTATATACTATTACAATATAAAGTATAACGTTATGTAGTATACCGTTAGAACGTATGACGTTATATAGTATTACGATATAACGTATAACGTTATGTAGTATAGCGTTACAACGTATAACGTTATATAGCATTTCGTTATAACGTATAACTTTGTATAGTATTACGTTAGAACTTATAACGTTATATAGTATTACGATATAACGTATAACTTTGTATTGCATTTCGATATAAGGTATAACATTATATACTGTTACGATATAACGTATAACGTTATATACTATTACGGTATAACGTATAACGTTATATACTATTACGGTATAACGTATAACGCCATATAGTATTACGATATAAAGCATTACGTTATGTAGTTTACCGTTACAACGTATAACGTTATATAGTATTACGATATAACGTATAACGATGTACTGTATTTCGATATAACGTATAACGTTATATACTATTACGTTATAACGTTTAACGTTATATAGTATTATGATATAACGTATAACGTTATATACTATTACGGTATAACGTATAACGCCATATAGTATTACGATATAAAGCATAACGTTATGTAGTATACCGTTACAACGTATAACGTTATATAGTATTACGATATAACGTATAACGATGTATAGTATTTCGATATAACGTATAACGTTATATACTATTACGATATAAAGTATAACGTTATGTAGTATACCGTTAGAACGTATAACGTCATATAGTATCACGATATAACGTATAACGTTATATAGCATTATGATATAATGTATAACATTATATACTGTTACGACATAACGAATAACGTTGTATACTATTATGATATAACTTATAACGCTATATAGTATTAGGATATAACTTATAACGTTATATAATATTACAATATAAAGTATAACGTTATGTAGTATACCGTTAGAACGTGTAACGTTATATAGTATTACGATATAACGTATAACGTTCTATAGTATAACGATATAACGTATAACGTTATATAGTATTGCGATATAACGTATAACGCTGTATAGTATTACGATATAACGTATAACGTTCTACAGTATAACGATATAACGTCTAACGTTACATAGTATTACGATATAAAGCATAACGTTATGTAGTATACCTTTACAACGTATAACGTTACATAGTATTACGATACAACGTATGACGTTATATAACAATACGATATAACGTATAACGTTATGTAGTATATCGTTACAACGTATAAAGTTATATAGTATTACGTTATAACGTATAACGTTCTAAAGTATTACGATATAACGTTTAACGTTACATAGTATTACGATATAACGTATAACGTTATATACTATTATGATATAACGTATAACGTTATATAGTATTAGGATATAACTTATAACGTTATATACTATTACAATATAAAGTATAACGTTATATAGAATTAGGATATAACTCATAACGTTATATACTATTACAATATAAAGAATAACGTTATGTAGTATGCCGTTAGAACGTATAAAGTTATATAGCATTGTGTTATAACGTATAACGTTATATAATATTACGATATATCGTATAACGTTGTATAGTATTTCGATATAAAGCATAACGTTATGTAGTATACCGTTACAACGTATAACGTTATATAGTATTACGATACAACGTATAACGTTGTATAGTATTTCGATACAACGTATAACGTTATATACTATTACGATATAACGATTAACGTTACATTGTATTACGATATAACGTATAACGTTATTTACCATTATGATATAACGTATAACGTTATATAGTATTAGGATATAACTTATAACGTTATATACTATTACAATATAACGTAATACGTTACGTAGTATACCGTTACATCGTATAATGTTATATAGTATTACGATATAACGTATAACGTTCTATAGTATTACGATATAACGTTTAACGTTACATAGTATTACGATACAACGTATGACGTTATTTAACAATCCGATATAACTTATAACGTTATGTAGTATATCGTTACAACGTATAACGTTATATAGTATTACGTTATAACGTATAACGTTTTATAGTATTACGATATAACGTATAACGTTCTATAGTGTAACGATATAACGTACAATTTTCTGTAGTATTAAGATATAACGTATAACGTTATATAGCATTGTGTTATAACGTATAACGTTATGTAGTATTACGTTATAACGTATAACGTTATATAGTATTACGATATATCGTATAACGTTGTACAGTATTACGATATAAAGCATAACGTTATATAGTATTACGATATAACGTAAAACGTTATGTAGTATATCGTTACAACGTATAACGATATATAGTATTACGTTATAACGTATAACGTTGTATAATATTACGATATAACGTATAATGTTATATACTATTACGATATAACGCATAACATTATATACAAATGCCACACAACGTGTAACGTTATTTAGTATTACGTTGTAACGTATGACGTTATATAGTACTACGTTATAACGTACACGGTTATATACTATCACGTTATAACGTATAACGCTATATACTATTACGGTATAACGTATAACGTTATGTGGTATTACGATATAACGTATAACGTTATATACTAATACTATACATCGTGTAACGTTATATAGCATTACATTATAACGTATAACATTATATTCTACATCGTTATAACGTATAACGTTATATAGTATTACGACATAACGTATAACATTATATTATATATCGTTATAACGTATAACGTTATATAGTATTACGATATAACGTATAACGTCATATATTATTACTATACAACGTGTGACGTTATATAGCATTACGGTATAACGTATAATGTTATATACTATTACGATATAACGCATAACATTATATACAAATGCCACACAACGTGTAACGTTATATAGTATTACGTTGTAACGTATGACGTTATATAGTGCTACGTTATAACGTATAACGTTATATACTTTCACGTTATAACGTATAACGGTATATACTATTTCGGTATAATGAATAAAGTTTTGTAGTATTACGTTATAACGTATAACGTTATATAGCATTACGATAGAAAGTATAACGTTATATAGTATTACGTTTTAACGTATAGCGTTATATAGTACTACGTTATAATGTATAACGTTATATAGAATTACGTTATAACGTATAACGATATATACTATTGCGATATAACGTATAATGTTATATACTATTACGATATAACGCATAACATTATATTCAATTGCCATACAACGTGTAACGTTATATATTACTACGTTGTAACGTATAACGTTATATAGCATTACGATATAACGTTTAACGATCTATAGTATTTCGATATAACGCATAATGTTATGTAGTATATCGTTACAACGTATAACGTTATATAGTATTGCGATATAACGTATAACGTTCTGTAGTATTACGATACAACGTATAACGTTATATAGCATTGTGTGATAACGTATAACGTTATATAATATTACGATATATCGTATAACGTTATATAGTATTACGATATAACATATAACGTTCTATAGTATAACGATATAACGTATAACGTTATGTAGTATATCGTTACAACGTATAACGTTATATAGTATTACGTTATAACGTATAACGTTGTATAGTATTACGATATAACGTATAACGTTCTATAGTGTAACGATATAACGTATAATTTTCTGTAGTATTAAGATATAACGTATAACGTTATATAGCATTGTGTTTCAACGTATAACGTTATATAGTATTACGATATAACGTATAACGTTCTATAGTATAACGATATAACGTATAACGTTATGTAGTATATCGTTACAACGTATAACGTTATATAGTATTACGTTATATCGTATAACGTTATACAGTATTACGTTATAACGTATAACGGTATATACTATTTCGGTATAATGAATAACGTTATGTAGTATTACGTTATAAGGTATAACGTTATATAGCATTACGCTAGATCGAATACCGTTATATAGTATTACGTTTTAACGTATACCGTTATATAGTATATCGTTACAACGTATAACGTTATATAGTATTACGTTATAACATATAACGTTGTATAGTATTACGATATAACGTATAATGTTATATACTATTACGATATAACGCATAACATTATATACAAATGCCACACAACGTGTAACGTTATATAGTATTACGTTGTAACGTATGACGTTATATAGCATTACGTTAGAACGTATAACGTTATAAAGTATTACGTTTTAACGTATAGCGTTATATAGTATTACGTTATGACGTATAACGTTATATAGAATTACGTTATAACGTATAACGTTATATACCATTACGATATAACGTATAACGTCATATATTATTACTATACAACGTGGAACGTTATATAGCATTACGGTATAAGGTATAACATTATATACTGTTACGATATAACGCTCAACGTTATATACTATTACGGTATAACGTATAACATTATATACTATTACGGTATAACGTATAACGCCATATAGTATTACGATATAAAGCATTACGTTATGTAGTATACCGTTACAACGTATAACGTTATATACTATTACGATATAACGTATAACGATGTACTGTATTTCGATATAACTTATAACGTTATATACTATTACGTTATAACGTTTAACGTTATATAGTATTACGATATAACGTATAACGTTATATACTATTACGGTATAACGTATAAAGCCATACAGTATTACGATATAAAGCATAACGTTATGTAGTATACCGTTACATCGTATAATGTTATATAGTATTACGATATAACGTATAACGTTCTATAGTATAACGATATAACGTTTAACGTTAAATAGTATTACGATATAACGTATAACGTTATATAGCATTGTGTTATAACGTATAACGTTATATAATATTACGATATATCGTATAACGTTGTATAGTATTACGATATAAAGCATAACGTTATGTAGTATACCGTTACAACGTATAACGCTATATAGTATTACGATATAACGTGTAACGTTGTATAGTATTTCGATACAACGTATAACGTTATATACTATTACGATATAACGTATAACGTTATTTACAATTATGATATAACGTATAACGTTATATAGTATTAGGATATAACTTATAACGTTATATACTATTACAATATAACGTAATACGTTATGTAGTATACCTTTACATCGTATAATGTTATATAGTATTACGATATAACGCATAACGTTCTATAGTATTACGATATAACGTTTAACGTTACATAGTATTACGATATAACGTATAACGTTATATACTATTATGATATAACGTATAACGTTATATAGTATTAGGATATAACTTATAACGTTATATACTATTACAATATAAGGTATAACGTTATGAAGTATACCCTTAGAACGTATAACGTTATGTAGTAATACGATATAACGCATAACGTTAAGTAGTATATCGTTACAACGTATAACGTTACATAGTATTACGTTATAACGTATAATGCTGTATAGTATTACGATATAACGTGTAACGTTGTATAGTATTTCGATACAACGTATAACGTTATATACTATTACGATATAACGATTAACGTTCTATAGTATTACGATATAACGTTTAACGTTACATAGTATTACGATATAACGTATAACGTTATATACTATTATGATATAACGTATAACGTTATATAGTATTAGGATATAACTTATAACGTTATATACTATTACAATATAAGGTATAACGTTCTATAGTATAACGATATAACGTATAACGTTATGTAGTATATCGTTACAACGTATAACGTTATATAGTATTACGTTATATCGTATAACGTTATACAGTATTACGTTATAACGTATAACGGTATATACTATTTCGGTATAATGAATAACGTTATGTAGTATTACGTTATAAGGTATAACGTTATATAGCATTACGCTAGATCGAATACCGTTATATAGTATTACGTTTTAACGTATTCCGTTATATAGTATATCGTTACAACGTATAACGTTATATAGTATTACGTTATAACATATAACGTTGTATAGTATTACGATATAACGTATAACGTTATGTAGTATATCGTTACAACGTATAACGCTATATAGTATTACGTTAGAACTTATAACGTTTTATACTGTTACGATATAAGGTTCAACGTTATATACTATTACGGTATAACGTATAACGTTATATACTATTACGGTATAACGTTTAACGCCATATAGTATTACGATATAAAGCATTACGTTATGTAGTATACCGTTACACAGTATAACGTTATATAGTATTACGATATAACGTATAGCGATGTGCTGTATTTCGATATAACGTATAACGTTATATACAATTACGTTATAACGTTTAACGTTATATAGTATTACGATATAACGTATAACGTTATGTGGTATTACGGTATAACGTATAACGTCATATATTATTACTATACAACGTGGAACGTTATATAGCATTACGGTATAACGTATAACATTATATACTATAACGTTATAACGTATAACGTTATATACTAATACTATACATCGTTTAACGTTATATAGTATTACGTTATAACGTATAACATTATATTCTATATCGTTATAACGTATAACGTTATATAGTATTACGATATAACGATTAACGTTCTATAGTATTACGATATAACGTTTAACGTTACATAGTATTACGATATAACGTATAACGTTATATACTATTATGATATAACGTATAACGTTATATAGTATTAGGATATAACTTATAACGTTATATACTATTACAATATAAGGTGTAACGTTATGTAGTATACCGTTAGAACGTATAACGTTATGTAGTATTACGATATAACGCATAACGTTAAGTAGTATATCGTTACAACGTATAACGTTATATAGTATTACGTTATAACGTATAACGTTATATAGTACTACGTTAGAACTTATAACCTTATATAGTATTACGATATAACGTATAACTTTGTATTGTATTTCGATATAACGTATAACATTATATACTGTTACGATATAACGTATAACGTTATATACTATTACAGTATAACGTATAACGTTATATACTATTACGGTATAACGTATAACGCCATATAGTATTACGATATAAAGCATTACGTTATGTAGTATACCGTTACAACGTATAACGTTATATAGTATTACGATATAACGTATAACGATGTCCTGTATTTCGATATAACGTATAACGTTATATACTATTACGTTATAACGTTCAACGTTATATAGTGTTACGATATAACGTATAACGTTATATACTATTACGGTATAACGTATAACGCCATATAGTATTACGATATAAAGCATAACGTTATGTAGTATACCATTACAACGAATAACGTTATATAGTATTACGATATAACGTATAACGTTATATACTATTACGATATAAAGTATTACGTTATGTAGTATACCGTTAGAACGTATAACGTCATATAGTATCACGATATAACTTATAACGTTATATAGCATCATGATATAATGTATAACATTATATACTGTTACGACATAACGTATAACGTTGTATACTCTTATGATATAACGTATAACGTTACATAGTATTAGGATATAACTTCTAACGCTATATACTATTACAATATAAGGTATAACGTTATGTAGTATACCGTTAGAACGTATAACGTTATATAGTATTACGATATAACGTATAACGTTATGTAATATATCGCTACGACGTATAACGTTATATAGTATTACGTTATAACGTATAATGCTGTATAGTATTACGATATAACGTATAACGTTCTATAGTGTAACGATATAACGTATAACTTTCTGTAGTATTAAGATATAACTTATAACGTTATATTGCATTGTGTTATAACGTATAACGTTTTGTAGTATTACGTTATAACGTATAACGGTATATACCAATACTATACATCGTGTAACGTTATATAGTATTACGTTATAACGTATAACATTGTATTCTATATGGTTATAACGTATAACGTTATATAGTATTACGATATAAGGTATAACATTATATTCTATATCGTTATAACGTATAACGTTATATAGTATTACGATATAACGTATAACATTATATTCTATATCGTTATAACGTATAACGTTATATAGTATTACGATATAACGTATAACGTTATGTAGTATATCGTTACAACGTATAACGTTATATAGCATTTCGTTATAACGTATAACGGTACATACTATTACGGTATAACGTATAACGTTATGTGGTATTACGTTATAACGTATAACGTTATATACTAATACTATACATCGTGTAACGTTATATAGTATTACGTTATAACGTATATCATTATATTATATATCGTTATAACGTATAACGTTATATAGTATTACGATATAACGTATAACATTATATTCTATATCGTTATAACGTATAACGTTATATAGTATTACGATATAACGTACAACGGTATATACTATTTCGGTATAATGAATAACGTTATGTAGTATTAGGATATATCTTATAACGTTATATACTATTACAATATAAAGTATAACGTTATGTAGTATACCGTTAGAACGTATGACGTTATATAGTATTACGATATAACGTATAACGTTATGAAGTATAGCGTTACAACGTATAACGTTATATAGCATTTCGTTATAACGTATAACGCCATATAGTATTACGATATAAAGCATAACGTTATGTAGTATACCGTTACAACGTATAACGTTATATAGTATTACGATATAACGTATAACGATGTATAGTATTTCGATATAACGTATAACGTTATATACTATTACGATATAAAGTATAACGTTATGTAGTATACCGTTAGAACGTATAACGTCATATAGTATCACGATATAACGTATAACGTTATATAGCATTATGATATAATGTATAACATTATATACTGTTACGACATAACGAATAACGTTGTATACTATTATGATATAACGTATAACGCTATATAGTATTAGGATATAACTTATAACGTTATATAATATTACTATATAAAGTATAACGTTATGTAGTATACCGTTAGAACGTGTAACGTTATATAGTATTACGAAATAACGTATAACGTTCTATAGTATAACGATATAACGTATAACGTTATATAGTATTGCGATATAACGTATAACGCTGTATAGTATTACGATATAACGTATAACGTTCTACAGTATAACGATATAACGTCTAACGTTACATAGTATTACGATATAAAGCATAACGTTATGTAGTATACCTTTACAACGTATAACGTTACATAGTATTACGATACAACGTATGACGTTATATAACAATACGATATAACTTATAACGTTATGTAGTATATCGTTACAACGTATAACGTTATATAGTATTACGTTATAACGTATAACGTTTTATAGTATTAGGATATAACGTATAACGTTCTATAGTGTAACGATATAACGTACAATTTTCTGTAGTATTAAGATATAACGTATAACGTTATATAGCATTGTGTTATAACGTATAACGTTATGTAGTATTACGTTATAACGTATAACGTTAGATAGTATTACGATATATCGTATAACGTTGTACAGTATTACGATATAAAGCATAACGTTATATAGTATTACGATATAACGTAAAACGTTATGTAGTATATCGTTACAACGTATAACGATATATAGTATTACGTTATAACGTATAACGTTGTATAATATTACGATATAACGTATAATGTTATATACTATTACGATATAACGCATAACATTATATACAAATGCCACACAACGTGTAACGTTATATAGTATTACGTTGTAACGTATGACGTTATATAGTACTACGTTATAACGTACACGGTTATATACTATCACGTTATAACGTATAACGCTATATACTATTACGGTATAACGTATAACGTTATGTGGTATTACGATATAACGAATAACGTTATATACTAATACTATACATCGTGTAACGTTATATAGTATTACGTTGTAACGTATGACGTTATATAGTACTACGTTATAACGTACACGGTTATATACTTTCACGTTATAACGTATAACGGTATATACTATTTCGGTATAATGAATAAAGTTTTGTAGTATTACGTTATAACGTATAACGTTATATAGCATTACGATAGAAAGTATAACGTTATATAGTATTACGTTTTAACGTATAGCGTTATATAGTATTACGTTATAATGTATAACGTTATATAGAATTACGTTATAACGTATAACGATATATACTATTGCGATATAACGTATAATGTTATATACTATTACGATATAACGCATAACATTATATTCAATTGCCATACAACGTGTAACGTTATATATTACTACGTTGTAACGTATAACGTTATATAGTACTACGTTATAACGTATAACGTTATATACTTTCACGTTATAACGTATAACGGTATATACTATTTCGGTATAACGTATAACGTTATGTGGTATTACGGTATAACGTATAACGTTATATACTAATACTATACATCGTGTAACGTTATATAGTACTACGTTATAACGTATAACATTATATTCTATGTCGTTATAACGTATAACGTTATATAGTATTACGATATAACGTATAACGTCATATATTATTACTATACAACGTGGAACGTTATATAGCATTACGGTATAACGTATAACATTATATACTATAACGTTATAACGTATAACGTTATATACTAATACTATACATCGTATAACGTTATAAAGTATTACGTTATAACGTATAACATTATATTCCATATCGTTATAACATATAACGTTATATAGTAATACGTTATAACGTATAACGTTATGTAGTATTACGTTATATAGTATTACGATATAACGTTTAACGATCTATAGTATTTCGATATAACGCATAATGTTATGTAGTATATCGTTACAACGTATAACGTTATATAGTATTGCGATATAACGTATAACGTTCTGTAGTATTACGATATAACGTATAACGTTATATAGCATTGTGTGATAACGTATAACGTTATATAATATTACGATATATCGTATAACGTTATATAGTATTACGATATAACATATAACGTTCTATAGTATAACGATATAACGTATAACGTTATGTAGTATATCGTTACAACGTATAACGTTATATAGTATTACGTTATAACGTATAACGTTGTATAGTATTACGATATAACGTATAACGTTCTATAGTGTAACGATATAACGTATAATTTTCTGTAGTATTAAGATATAACGTATTACGTTATATAGCATTGTGTTTCAACGTATAACGTTATATAGTATTACGATATAACGTATAACGTTCTATAGTATAACGATATAACGTATAACGTTATGTAGTATATCGTTACAACGTATAACGTTATATAGTATTACGTTATATCGTATAACGTTATACAGTATTACGTTATAACGTATAACGGTATATACTATTTCGGTATAATGAATAACGTTATGTAGTATTACGTTATAAGGTATAACGTTATATAGCATTACGCTAGATCGAATACCGTTATATAGTATTACGTTTTAACGTATACCGTTATATAGTATATCGTTACAACGTATAACGTTATATAGTATTACGTTATAACGTATAACGTTGTATAGTATTACGATATAACGTATAATGTTATATACTATTACGATATAACGCATAACATTATATACAAATGCCACACAACGTGTAACGTTATATAGTATTACGTTGTAACGTAAAACGTTATATAGCATTACGTTAGAACGCATAACGTTATAAAGTATTACGTTTTAACGTATAGCGTTATATAGTATTACGTTATGACGTATAACGTTATATAGAATTACGTTATAACGTATAACGTTATATACCATTACGATATAACGTATAACGTCATATATTATTACTATACAACGTGGAACGTTATATAGCATTACGGTATAAGGTATAACATTATATACTGTTACGATATAACGCTCAACGTTATATACTATTACGGTATAACGTATAACATTATCTACTATTACGGTATAACGTATAACGCCATATAGTATTACGATATAAAGCATTACGTTATGTAGTATACCGTTACAACGTATAACGTTATATACTATTACGATATAACGTATAACGATGTACTGTATTTCGATATAACTTATAACGTTATATACTATTACGTTATAACGTTTAACGTTATATAGTATTACGATATAACGTATAACGTTATATACTATTACGGTATAACGTATAACGCCATACAGTATTACGATATAAAGCATAACGTTATGTAGTATACCGTTACATCGTATAATGTTATATAGTATTACGATATAACGTATAACGTTCTATAGTATAACGATATAACGTTTAACGTTAAATAGTATTACGATATAACGTATAACGTTATATAGCATTGTGTTATAACGTATAACGTTATATAATATTACGATATATCGTATAACGTTGTATAGTATTACGATATAAAGCATAACGTTATGTAGTATACCGTTACATCGTATAACGTTATATAGTATTACGATATAACGTGTAACGTTGTATAGTATTTCGATACAACGTATAACGTTATATACTATTATGATATAACGTATAACGTTATATAGTATTAAGATATAACTTATAACGTTATATACTATTACAATATAAGGTATAACGTTATGAAGTATACCCTTAGAACGTATAACGTTATGTAGTATTACGATATAACGCATAACGTTAAGTAGTATATCGTTACAACGTATAACGTTACATAGTATTACGTTATAACGTATAATGCTGTATAGTATTACGATATAACGTGTAACGTTGTATAGTATTTCGATACAACGTATAACGTTATATACTATTACGATATAACGATTAACGTTCTATAGTATTACGATACAACGTTTAACGTTACATAGTATTACGATATATCGTATAACGTTATATACTATTATGATATAACGTATAACGTTATATAGTATTAGGATATAACTTATAACGTTATATACTATTACAATATAAGGTATAACGTTATGTAGTATACCGTTAGAACGTATAACGTTATGTAGTATTACGATATAACGCATAACGTTAAGTAGTATATCGTTACAACGTACAACGTTATATAGTATTACGTTATAACGTATAACGTTGTATAGTATTACGATATAACGTATAACGTTATGTAGTATATCGTTACAACGTATAACGTTATATAGTATTACGTTAGAACTTATAACGTTATATACTGTTACGATATAACGTTCAACGTTATATACTATTACGGTATAACGTATAACGTTATATACTATTACGGTATAACGTATAACGCCATATAGTATTACGATATAAAGCATTACGTTATGTAGTATACCGTTACACAGTATAACGTTATATAGTATTACGATATAACGTATAGCGATGTGCTGTATTTCGATATAACGTATAACGTTATATACAATTACGTTATAACGTTTAACGTTATATAGTATTACGATATAACGTATAACGTTATGTGGTATTACGGTATAACGTATAACGTCATATATTATTACTATTCAACGTGGAACGTTATATAGCATTACGGTATAACGTATAACATTATATACTATAACGTTATAACGTATAACGTTATATACTAATACTATACATCGTTTAACGTTATATAGTATTACGTTATAACGTATAACATTATATTCTATATCGTTATAACGTATAACGTTATATAGTATTACGATATAACGTATAACATTATATTCCATATCGTTATAACGTATAACGTTATATAGTATGACGATATAACGTATAACGGTATATACTATTTCGGTATAATGAATAACGTTATGTAGTATTAGGATATATCTTATAACGTTATATACTATTACAATATAAAGTATAACGTTATGTAGTATACCGTTAGAACGTATAACGTTATATAGTATTACGATATAACGTATAACGTTATGTAGTATATCGTTACATCGTATAACGTTATATAGCATTTCACTATAACGTATAACTTTGTATAGTATTACGATATAACGTATAACGATCTATAGTGTAACGATATATCGTATAATTTTCTGTAGTATTAAGATATAACGTATAACGTTATATAGTATTACGTTGTAAGGTATAACGTTATATAGTACTACGTTATAACGTTTAACGTTATATACTATCACGTTATAACGTATAACTATCACTTTACATACTATTACGGTATAACGTATAACGTTATGTGGTATTACGTTATAACGTATAACGTTATATACTAATACTATACATCGTGTAACGTTATATAGTATTACGTTATAGCGTATATCATTATATTCTATATCGTTATAACGTATAACGTTATATAGTATTACGATATAACGTATAACATTATATTCTATATCGTTATAACGTATAACGTTATATAGTATGACGATATAACGTATAACGGTATATACTATTTCGGTATAATGAATAACGTTATGTAGTATTAGGATATATCTTATAACGTTATATACTATTACAATGTAAAGTATAACGTTATGTAGTATACCGTTAGAACGTATGACGTTATATAGTATTACGATATAACGTATAACGTTATGTAGTATAGCGTTACAACGTATAAAGTTATATAGCATTTCGTTATAACGTATAACTTTGTATATTATTACGATATAACGTATAACGATCTATAGTGTAACGATATAACGTATAATTTTCTGTAGTATTAAGATATAACGTATAACGTTATGTAGTATATCGTTACAACGTATAACGTTATATAGTATTATGTTATAACGTATAACGTTATATAGTACTACGTTAGAACTTATAACGTTATATAGTATTACGATATAACGTATAACTTTGTATTGTATTTCGATATAATGTATAACATTATATACTGTTACGATATAACGTATAACGTTATATACTATTACGGTATAACGTATAACGTTATATACTATTACGGTATAACGTATAACGTTATATAGTATTAGGATATAACTTATAACGTTATATACTATTACAATATAACGTAATACGTTATGTAGTATACCGTTACATCGTATAATGTTATATAGTATTACGATATAACGTATAACGTTCTATAGTATTACGATATAACGTTTAACGTTACATAGTATTACGATATAACGTATGACGTTATATACTATTATGATATAACGTATAACGTTATATAGTACTAGGATATAACTTATAACGTTATATACTATTACAATATAAAGTATAACGTTACACAGTATTAGGATATAACTTATAACGTTATAGCTATTACAATATAAAGTATAACGTTATGTAGTATGCCGTTAGAACGTATAACGTTATATAGTATTACAATATAACGCATAACCTTGTATAGTATTACGATATAAAGTATAATGTTATATAGCATTGCGTTACAACGTATAACGTTATATAAAATTACGATATATCGTATAACGTTGTACAGTATTACGATATAAAGCATAACGTTATATAGTATTTCGATATAACGTATAACGTTGTATACTATTATGATATAACGTATAACGTTATATTGTATTAGGATATAACTTATAACGTTATATAATATTGCAATATAATGTATATCGTTATGTAGTATACCGTTAGAACGTATAACGTTATATAGTATCACGATATAACGTATAACGTTATATACTATCACGTTATAACGTATAACGGTACATACTATTACGGTATAACGTATAACGTTATGTGGTATTACGTTATAACGTATAACGTTATATACTAATACTATACATCGTGTAACGTTATATAGTATTACGTTATAACGTATATCATTATATTCTATATCGTTATAACGTATAACGTTATATAGTATTACGATATAACGTATAACATTATATTCTATATCGTTATAACGTATAACATAATATAGTATTACGATATAACGTATAACGGTATATACTATTTCGGTATAATGAATAACGTTATGTAGTATTAGGATATATCTTATAACGTTATATACTATTACAATATAAAGTATAACGTTATGTAGTATACCGTTAGAACGTATGACGTTATATAACAATACGATATAACGTATAACGTTATGTAGTATATCGTTACAACGTATAAAGTTATATAGTATTACGTTATAACGTATAACGTTCTATAGTATTACGATATAACGTTTAACGTTACACAGTATTACGATATAACGTATAACGTTATATACTATTATGATATAACGTATAACGTTATATAGTATTAGGATATAACTTATAACGTTATATACTATTACAATATAAAGTATAACGTTATATAGTATTAGGATATAACTCATAACGTTATATACTATTACAATATAAAGTATAACGTTATGTAGTATGCCGTTAGAACGTATAAAGTTATATAGCATTGTGTTATAACGTATAACGTTATATAGTATTAGGATATATCTTATAACGTTATATACTATTACAATATAACGTAATACGTTATGTAGTATACCGTTACATCGTATAATGTTATATAGTATTACGATATAACGTATAACGTTCTATAGTATTACGATATAACGTTTAACGTTACATAGTATTACGATACAACGTATGACGTTATATAACAATACGATATAACGTATAACGTTATGTAGTATATCGTTACGACGTATAACGTTATATAGTATTACGTTATAACGTATAACGTTTTATAGTATTACGATATAACGTATAACGTTCTATAGTGCAACGATATAACGTACAATTTCCTGTAGTATTAAGATATAACGTATAACGTTATATAGCATTGTGTTATGACGTATAACGTTATGTAGTATTACGTTATAACGTATAACGTTATATACTAATACTATACATCGTGTAACGTTATATATTATTACGTTATAACATATAACATTATATTCTATATCGTTATATCGTATAACGTTATATAGTATTACGTTATAACGTATAACGTTATATAGTATTACGATATATCGTATAACGTTGTACAGTATTACGATATAAAGCATAACGTTATATAGTATTACGATATAACGTATAACGTTGTACACTATTATGATATAACGTTTAACGTTATATTGTATTAGGATATAACTTATAACGTTATATAATATTACAATATAAAGTATATCGTTATGTAGTATACCGTTAGTTCGTATAACGTCATATAGTATCACGATATAACGTATAACGTTATATAGCATTATGATATAATGTATAACATTATATACTGTTACGACATAGCGAATAACGTTGTATACTATTATGATATAACGTATAACGTTATATAGTATTAGGATATAACTTATAACGTTATATACTATTACAATATAAAGTATAACGTTATGTAGTATACCGTTAGAACGTATAACGTTATATAGTATTACGATATAACGTAAAACGTTATGTAGTATATCGTTACAACGTATAACGATATTTACTATTACGATATAAAGTATAATGTTATATACTATTACGATATAACGCATAATGTTATATACTATTACGATATAACGCATAACATTATATACAATTGTCATACAACGTGTAACGTTATATATTATTACGTTGTAACGTATAACGTTATATAGTACTACGTCATAACGTATAACGTTATATACTTTCACGTTATAACGTATAACGGTATATATTATTACGGCATAACGTATAACGTTATGTGGTATTACGGTATAACGTATAACGTTATATACTAATACTATACATCGTATAACGTTATATAGTATTACGTTATAACGTATAACATTATATTCTATATCGTTATAGCGTATAACGTTATATAGTATTACGTTATAACGTATAACGTTATGTAGTATTACGTTATATAGTATTACGATATAACGTATAACGTTATATACTATTATGATATAACGTATAACGTTATATATTATTACGATATAACTTATAACGTTATATAATATTACAATATAAAGTATATCGTTATGTAGTATACCGCTAGAACGTATAACGTTATATAGTATCACGATATAACGTATAACGTTATATAGCATTATGATATAATGTATAACATTATATACTGTTACGACATAACGTATAACGTTGTATACCATTATGATATAACGTATAACGTTATATAGTATTAGGATATAACTTATAACGTTATAGACTAGTACAATATAAAGTATAACGTTATGTAGTATACCGTTCGAACGTATAACGTTATATAGTATTAAGATATAACGTATAACGTTATGTAGTATATCGTTACAACGTATAACGTTGTATTGTATTTCGATATAACGTATAACATTATATACTGTTACGACATAACGTATAACGTTATATACCATTACGATATAACACATAACGTTATATACTATTACGGTATAACGTATAACGCCATATAGTATTACGATATAAAGCATAACGTTATGTAGTATACCGTTACATCGTATAACGTTATATAGTATTACGATATAACGTATAACGATGTATTGTATTTCGATGTAACTTATAACGTTATATACTATTATGATATAACGTATAACGTTATAATATTAGGATATAACTTATAACGTTATATACTATTACAATATAAAGAATAACGTTATATAGTATTAGGATATAACTTATAACGTTATATACTATTACAATATAAAGTATAACGTTATGTAGTATGCCGTTAGATCGTACAACGTTATATAGTATTACGATATAACGCATAACATTATATACAATTGCCATACAACCTGTAACGTTCTATAGTATTACGATATAAGTATAACGTTGTATACTATTATGATATAACGTATAACGTTATATACCATTATGATATAACGTATAACGTTATATAGTGTTAGGATATAACTTATAACGTTATAGACTATTACAATATAACGTATAACGTTATGTAGTATACCGTTACAACGTATAAAGTTATATAGTATTACGATATAACGTATAAAGTTGTATTGTATTTTGATATAACGTATAACATTACATACTGTTACGGCATAACGTATAACGTTATATACTATTACGATATAACGTATAACGTTATATACTATTACGGTATAACGTATAACGCCATATAGTATTACGATATAAAGCATAACGTTATGTAGTATACCGTTACAACGTATAACGTTATATAGTATTACGATATAACGTATGACGATGTATTGTATTTCGATGTAACTTATAACGTTATATACTATTATGATATAACGTATAACGTTATAATATTAGGATATAACTTATAACGTTATATACTATTACAATATAAAGAATAACGTTATATAGTATTAGGATATAACTTATAACGTTATATACTATTACAATATAAAGTATAACGTTATGTAGTATGCCGTTACAACGCATAACCTTATATAGTATTACGATATAACGTTTAACGTTCTATAATATTCCGATTTAACGTATAAAGTTATATACTATTACGATATAACGTTTAACGTTACATAGTATCACGATATAACGTATACCGTTATATAGATTTATGATATAATGTATAACGTTATATACTGTTACGACATAACGTATAACGTTGTATACTATTATGATATAACGTATAACGTTATATAGAATTAGGATATAACTTATAACGTTATATACTATTACAATATAAAGTATAACGTTATGAGTATACCGTTACAACGTATAACGTTATATACTATTACGATATAACGTTTAACGTTACATAGTATTACGATATAACGTATAATGTTATATACTATTACGATATAACGCATAAGATTATATACAATTGCCACAAAACGTGTTGCGTTATATAGTATTACGTTGTAACGTATATCGTTATGTAGTAATACGTTATAACGTATAACGTTATATACTATCACGTTATAACGTATAACGGTATATACTGTTACGGTATAACGTATAACATTATGTGGTATTACGTTATAACGTATAACGTTATATACTAATACTATACATCGTGTAACGTTATATAGTATTACGTTATAACGTATAACATTATAGTCTATATCGTTATAACGTATAACGTTATATACTAATACTATATAATGTATAACGTTATATAGTATTACGATATAACGTATATCGTTGTATAGTATTAGTATATGACGTATAACGTTGTATAGCATTAGGATATAAGGTATAACGATGTATAGTATTACGGTATAAAGTATAACGATATGTAATATACTGTTACAACGTATAACGTTACATAGTATTACGATATAACGTATGACGTTATATAACAATACGATATAACGTATAACGTTATGTAGTATGCCGTTACAACGCATAACGTTAGATAGTATTACGATATAACGTTTAACGATCTATAGTATTACGATATAACGTATAACGTTATGTAGTATATCGCTACAACGTATAACGTTATATACTATTACGATATAACGTTTAACGTTACATAGTATTACGATATAACGTATAACGTTATATACCATTATGATATAACGTATAACGTTATATAGTGTTAGGATATAACTTATAACGTTATATACTATTACAATATAACGTATAACGTTATGTAGTATACCGTTACAACGTATAAAGTTATATAGTAATACGATATAACGTATAAAGTTGTATTGTATTTCGATATAACGTATAACATTATATACTGTTACGACATAACGTATAACGTTATATACTATTACGATATAACGTATAACGTTATATACTATTACGGTATAACGTATAACGCCATATAGTATTACGATATAAAGCATAACGTTATGTAGTATACCGTTACAAAGCATAACCTTATATAGTATTACGATATAACGTTTAACGTTCTATAATATTCCGATTTAACGTATAACGTTATATACTATCACATTATAATGTATACCGGTATATATTATTACGGTATAACGTATAACGTTATGTGGTATTACGTTATAACGTATAACGTTACATGCTAATACTATACATCGTGTAACGTTATATAGTATGACGTTATAACGTATAACATTATATTCTACATCGTTATAACGTATAACGTTTTATAGTATTACGTTATAACGTATAACGGTATATACTATTACGGTATAACGTATAACGTTATGTGGTATTACGTTATAACGCATAACGTTATATACTAATACTATACATCGTGTAACGTTATGTAGTATTACGTTATAACGTATAACATTATATTCTATATCGTTATAACGTATAACGTTATATAGTATTACGATATAACGTATAACGATATTTACTATTACGATATAACGTATAATGTTATATACTATTACGATATAACGCATAATGTTATATACTATTACGATATAACGCATAACATTATATACAATTGTCATACAACGTGTAACGTTATATATTATTACGTTGTAACGTATAACGTTATATAGTACTACGTTATAACGTATAACGTTATATACTTTCACGTTATAACGTATAACGGTATATATTATTACGGCATAACGTATAACGTTATGTGGTATTACGGTATAACGTATAACGTTATATACTAATACTATACATCGTATAACGTTATATAGTATTACGTTATAACGTATAACATTATATTCTATATCGTTATAACGTATAACGTTATATAGTATTACGTTATAACGTATAACGTTATGTAGTATTACGTTATATAGTATTACGATATAACGTATAACGTTATATTCTATTATGATATAACGTATAACGTTATATATTATTACGATATAACTTATAACGTTATATAATATTACAATATAAAGTATATCGTTATGTAGTATACCGCTAGAACGTATAACGTTATATAGTATCACGATATAACGTATAACGTTATATAGCATTATGATATAATGTATAACATTATATACTGTTACGACATAACGTAAAATGTTGTATACCATTATGATATAACGTATAACGTTATATAGTATTAGGATATAACTTATAACGTTATATACTAGTACAATATAAAGTATAACGTTATGTAGTATACCGTTAGAACGTATAACGTTATATAGTATTAAGATATAACGTATAACGTTATGTAGTATATCGTTACAACGTATAACGTTATATACTATTACGATATAACGTTTAACGTTACATAGTATTACGATATACCGTATAACGTTATATACCATTATGATATAACGTATAACGTTATATAGTGTTAGGATATAACTTATAACGTTATATACTATTACAATATAACGTATAACGTTATGTAGTATACCGTTACAACGTATAAAGTTATATAGTATTACGATATAACGTATAAAGTTGTATTGTATTTCGATATAACGTATAACATTATATACTGTTACGACATAACGTATAACGTTATATACTATTACGATATAACGTATAACGTTATATACTATTACGGTATAACGTATAACGCCATATAGTATTACGATATAAAGCATAACGATATGTACTATACCGTTACAACGTATAACGTTATATACTATTACGATATAACGTTTAACGTTACATAGTATTACGATATAACGTATAACGTTATATACCATTATGATATAACGTATAACGTTATATAGTGTTAGGATATAACTTATAACGTTATATAATATTACAATATAACGTATAACGTTATGTAGTATACCGTTACAACGTATAACGTTATATAGTAATACGATATAACGTATAACGATGTATTGTATTTCGATGTAACTTATAACGTTATATACTATTACAATATAAAGAATAACGTTATATAGTATTAGGATATAACTTATAACGTTATATACTATTACAATATAAAGTATAACGTTATGAGTATACCGTTACAACGTATAACGTTATATACTATTACGATATAACGTTTAACGTTACATAGTATTACGATATAACGTATAACGTTATATACTATTACGATATAACGTATAATGTTATATACTATTACGATATAACGCATAAGATTATATACAATTGCCACACAACGTGTTGCGTTATGTAGTATTACGTTGTAACATATATCGTTATATAGTACTACGTTATAACGTATAACGTTATATACTATCACGTTATAACGTATAACGGTATATACTGTTACGGTATAACGTATAACATTATGTGGTATTACGGTATAACGTATAACGTTATATACTAATACTATACATCGTATAACGTTATATAGTATTACGTTATAACGTATAACATTATATTCTATATCGTTATAACGTATAACGTTATATAGTACTACGTTTTAACGTATAGCGTTATATAGTATTACGTTATAACGTATAACGTTACATAAAATTACGTTATAACGTATATCGTTATATAGTATTACGATATAACGTATAACGTTGTATAGTATTACGATCTAACGTATAACGTTCTATAGTGTAACGATATAACGTATAATTTTCTGTAGTATTAAGATATAACGTATGACGTTATATAGCATTGTGTTATAACGTATAACGTTATGTAGTATTACGTTATAACGTATAACGTTATATACCAATACTATACATCGTGAAACGTTATATAGTATTACGTTATAACGTATAACGGTATATACCAATACTATACATCGTGAAACGTTATATAGTATTACGTTATAACGTATAACATTATATTCTATATCGTTATAACGTATAACGTTATATAGTATTACGTTATAACTTATAACGTTATATACTATTACGATATAACGTATAACGTTCTGTAGTATTACGATATAACGTATAACGTTATGTAGTATTACGTATTAACGTATAGCGTTATATAGTATTAAGTTATAACGTATAACGTTATATAGCATTACGTTAGAACGTATAACGTTATATAGTATTACGATATAACGTATAATGTTATATACTATTACGATATAACGCATAAGATTATATACAATTGCCACACAACGTGTAGCGTTATATAGTATTACGTTGTAACGTATATCGTTATATAGTACTACGTTATGACGTATAACGTTATATACTATCACGTTATAACGTATAACGGTATATACTGTTACGGTATAACGTATAACGTTATGTGGTATTACGTTATAACGTATAACGTTATATACTAATACTATACATCGTGTAACGTCATATAGTATTACGTTATAACGTATAACATTATATTCTATATCGTTATAACGTATAACGTTATATAGTATTACGTTATAACGTATAACGTTATATAGCATTACGTTATATAGTATTACGATATAACGCATAACGTTATATAGTATTATGATATAACGTATAACGTTATATATTATAACGATATAACGTATAACGTTCTATAGTATTACGATATAACGTATATCCTTGTATAGTATTAGTATATGACTTATAACGTTGTATAGTATTAGGATATAATGTATAACGTTGTATAGTATTACGATATAAAGTATAACGATATGTAATATACCGTTACAACGTATAACGTTACATAGTATTACGATATAACGTACGACGTTATATAACAATACGATATAACGTATAACGTTATGTAGTATGCCGTTACAACGCATAACGTTATATAGTATTACGACATAACGTTTAACGATCTATAGTATTACGATATAACGTTTAACGTTCTATAATATTCCGATTTCACGTATAACGTTATATACTATTACGATATAACGTTTAACGTTACATAGTATCACGATATAACGTATAACGTTATATAGATTTATGATATAATGTATAACGTTATATACTGTTACAACATAACGTATAACGTTGTATACTATTATGATATAACGTATAACCTTATATAGTATTAGGATATAACTTATAACGTTATATACTATTACAATATAAAGTATAACGTTATGAGTATACCGTTAGAACGTATAACGTTATATAGTATTACGATATAACGTATAACGTTATGTTGTATATCGTTACAACGTATAACGTTATGTAGTATTACGTTATAACGTATAACGGTATATACTATTTCGGTATAATGAATAACGTTATGTAGCATTACGTTATAAGGCATAACGTTATATAGCACTACGTTAGAACGTATAACGTTATATAGTATAGCGTTTTAACGTATAGCGTTATATAGTATTACGTTATAACGTATAACGTTGTATAGAATTCTGTTATAACGTATAACGTTATATACTATTCCGATATAACGTATAATGTTATATACTATTACGATATAACGCATAACATTATATACAATTGCCACACAACGTGTAACGTTATATAGTATTACGTTGTAACGTATAACGTTATATAGTACTACGTTATAACGTATAAAGTTATATACTATTACAATATAACGTGTAACGGTATATACTATTACGGTATAACGTATAACATTATGTGGTATTACGGTATAACGTATAACGTTTTATACTAACACCAAAAAACGTGTAACGTTATATAGTATTACGTTATAACGTATAACATTATATTCTATATCGTTATAACGTATAACGTTATATAGTATTACGATATAACGTATAACGTCATATATTATTACTATACAACGTGTAAATTTATATAGCATTACGGTATAACGTATAACATTATATACTATAACGTTATAACGTATAACGTTATATACTAATACTATACATCGTGTAACGTAATATAGTATTGCGTTATAACGTATAACATTATATTCTATATCGTTATAACGTATAACGTTATATAGTATTACGATATAACGTATAACGTTGTATAGTATTACGATATAAAGTATAACGTTCTATGGTATAACGATATGACGTATAACGTTCTGTGGTATTACGATATAAAGTATAACGTTATATAGCATTGTGTTATAACGTATAACGTTATATACTATTACGATATATCGTATAACGTTGTATAGTATTACGATATAAAGTATAACGTTCTATGGTATAACGATATGACGTATAACGTTCTGTGGTATTACGATATAAAGTATAACGTTATATAGCATTGTGTTATAACGTATAACATTATATTCTATATCGTTATAACGTATAACGTTATACAGTATTACGATATAACGAATAACGTCATATATTACTACTATACAACGTGTAAATTTATATAGCATTACGGTATAACGTATAACATTATATTCTATATCGTTATAACGTATAACGTTCTATAGTATTACGATATGACGTTTAACGATCTATAGTATTACGATATAACGTATAACGTTATGTAGTATATCGTTACAACGTATATCGTTATATAGTATTACGATATAACGTATAACGTTGTATAGTATTACGATATAAAGTATAACGTTCTATGGTATAACGATATGACGTATAACGTTCTGTGGTATTACGATATAAAGTATAACGTTATATAGCATTGTGTTATAACGTATACCGTTATATACCATTACGATATATCGTATAACGTTGTATAGTATTACGATATAACTTATAACGTTATATACTATTACAATATAACGTATAACGTTATGTAGTGTACCGTTACAACGTATAAAGTTATATAGTATTACGATATAACGTATAACGTTCTGTAGTATTACGATATAACGTATAACGTTGTATACTACTATGATATAACGTATAACGTTATATAGTATTAGGATATAACTTATAACTTTATATACTATTACAATATAAAGTATAACGTTATGTAGAATACTGTTAGAACGTATATCGTTATGTAGTATATCGTTACAACGTATATCGTTATATAGTATTACGATATAACGTATAACGTTGTATAGTATTACGATCTAACGTATAACGTTCTATAGTGTAACGATATAACGTATAATTTTCTGTAGTATTAAGATATAACGTATAACGTTATATAGCATTGTGTTATAACGTATAACGTTATGTAGTATTACGTTATAACGTATAACGTTATATACCAATACTATACATCGTGAAACGTTATATAGTATTACGTCATAACGTATAACATTATATTCTATATCGTTATAACGTATAACGTTATATACTATTACGATATATCGTATAACGTTGTATAGTATTACGATATAACTTGTAACGTTATATACTATTACAATATAACGTATAACGTTATGTAGTATACCGTTACAACGTATATCGTTATATAGTATTACGATATAACGTATAACGTTCTGTAGTATTACGATATAACGTATAACGTTGTATACTACTCTGATATAACGTATAACGTTATATAGTATTAGGATATAACTTATAACGTTATATACTATACAATATAAAGTATAACGTTATGTATAATACCGTTAGAACGTATAACGTTATGTAGTATATCGTTACAACGTATATCGTTATATAGTATTACGATATAACGTATAACGTTGTATAGTATTACGATCTAACGTATAACGTTCTATAGTGTAACGATATAACGTATAATTTTCTGTAGTATTAAGATATAACGTATAACGTTATATAGCATTATGTTATAACGTATAACGTTATGTAGTATTACGTTATAACGTATAACGTTATATACCAATACTATTCATCGTGAAACGTTATATAGTATTACGTTATAACGTATAACATTATATTCTATATCGTTATAACGTATAACGTTATATAGTATTATGTTATAACGTATAACGGTATGTAGTATTTCTGTATAATGAATAACATTATGTAGTATTACGTTATAACATATAACGTTATATAGCATTACGTTAGAACGTATAACGTTATATAGTATTACGTTTTAACGTATAGCGTTATATAGTATTACGTTATAACGTATAACGTTCTAAAGAATTACGTTATAACGTATAACGTTATATACTATTACGATATAACGTATAATGTTATATACTATTACGATATAACGCATAAGATTATATACAATTGCCACACAACGTGTAGCGTTATATAGTATTACGTTGTAACGTATATCGTTATATAGTACTACGTTATAACGTATAACGTTATATACTATCACGTTATAACGTATAACGGTATATACCGTTACGGTATAACGTATAACGTTATGTGGTATTACGTTATAACGTATAACGTTATATACTAATACTATACATCGTGTAACGTCATATAGTATTACGTTATAACGTATAACATTATATTCTATATCGTTATAACGTATAACGTTATATAGTATTACGTTATAACGTATAACGTTATATAGCATTACGTTATATAGTATTACGATATAACGCATAACGTTATATAGTATTATGATATAACGTATAACGTTATATATTATAACGATATAACGTATAACGTTCTATAGTATTACGATATAACGTATATCCTTGTATAGTATTAGTATATGACTTATAACGTTGTATAGTATTAGGATATAATGTATAACGTTGTATAGTATTACGATATAAAGTATAACGATATGTAATATACCGTTACAACGTATAACGTTACATAGTATTACGATATAACGTACGACGTTATATAACAATACGATATAACGTATAACGTTATGTAGTATGCCGTTACAACGCATAACGTTATATAGTATTACGACATAACGTTTAAGGATCTATAGTATTACGATATAACGTTTAACGTTCTATAATATTCCGATTTCACGTATAACGTTATATACTATTACGATATAACGTTTAACGTTACATAGTATCACGATATAACGTATAACGTTATATAGATTTATGATATAATGTATAACGTTATATACTGTTACAACATAACGTATAACGTTGTATACTATTATGATATAACGTATAACCTTATATAGTATTAGGATATAACTTATAACGTTATATACTATTACAATATAAAGTATAACGTTATGAGTATACCGTTAGAACGTATAACGTTATATAGTATTACGATATAACGTATAACGTTATGTTGTATATCGTTACAACGTATAACGTTATGTAGTATTACGTTATAACGTATAACGGTATATACTATTTCGGTATAATGAATAACGTTATGTAGCATTACGTTATAAGGCATAACGTTATATAGCACTACGTTAGAACGTATAACGTTATATAGTATAGCGTTTTAACGTATAGCGTTATATAGTATTACGTTATAACGTATAACGTTGTATAGAATTCTGTTATAACGTATAACGTTATATACTATTCCGATATAACGTATAATGTTATATACTATTACGATATAACGCATAACATTATATACAATTGCCACACAACGTGTAACGTTATATAGTATTACGTTGTAACGTATAACGTTATATAGTACTACGTTATAACGTATAAAGTTATATACTATTACGATATAACGTGTAACGGTATATACTATTACGGTATAACGTATAACATTATGTGGTATTACGGTATAACGTATAACGTTTTATACTAACACCAAAAAACGTGTAACGTTATATAGTATTACGTTATAACGTATAACATTATATTCTATATCGTTATAACGTATAACGTTATATAGTATTACGATATAACGTATAACGTCATATATTATTACTATACAACGTGTAAATTTATATAGCATTACGGTATAACGTATAACATTATATACTATAACGTTATAACGTATAACGTTATATACTAATACTATACATCGTGTAACGTAATATAGTATTGCGTTATAACGTATAACATTATATTCTATATCGTTATAACGTATAACGTTATATAGTATTACGATATAACGTATAACGTTGTATAGTATTACGATATAAAGTATAACGTTCTATGGTATAACGATATGACGTATAACGTTCTGTGGTATTACGATATAAAGTATAACGTTATATAGCATTGTGTTATAACGTATAACGTTATATACTATTACGATATATCGTATAACGTTGTATAGTATTACGATATAAAGTATAACGTTCTATGGTATAACGATATGACGTATAACGTTCTGTGGTATTACGATATAAAGTATAACGTTATATAGCATTGTGTTATAACGTATAACATTATATTCTATATCGTTATAACGTATAACGTTATACAGTATTACGATATAACGTATAACGTCATATATTACTACTATACAACGTGTAAATTTATATAGCATTACGGTATAACGTATAACATTATATTCTATATCGTTATAACGTATAACGTTCTATAGTATTACGATATGACGTTTAACGATCTATAGTATTACGATATAACGTATAACGTTATGTAGTATATCGTTACAACGTATATCGTTATATAGTATTACGATATAACGTATAACGTTGTATAGTATTACGATATAAAGTATAACGTTCTATGGTATAACGATATGACGTATAACGTTCTGTGGTATTACGATATAAAGTATAACGTTATATAGCATTGTGTTATAACGTATACCGTTATATACCATTACGATATATCGTATAACGTTGTATAGTATTACGATATAACTTATAACGTTATATACTATTACAATATAACGTATAACGTTATGTAGTGTACCGTTACAACGTATAAAGTTATATAGTATTACGATATAACGTATAACGTTCTGTAGTATTACGATATAACGTATAACGTTGTATACTACTATGATATAACGTATAACGTTATATAGTATTAGGATATAACTTATAACTTTATATACTATTACAATATAAAGTATAACGTTATGTAGAATACTGTTAGAACGTATATCGTTATGTAGTATATCGTTACAACGTATATCGTTATATAGTATTACGATATAACGTATAACGTTGTATAGTATTACGATCTAACGTATAACGTTCTATAGTGTAACGATATAACGTATAATTTTCTGTAGTATTAAGATATAACGTATAACGTTATATAGCATCGTGTTATAACGTATAACGTTATGTAGTATTACGTTATAACGTATAACGTTATATACCAATACTATACATCGTGAAACGTTATATAGTATTACGTTATAACGTATAACATTATATTCTATATCGTTATAACGTATAACGTTATATACTATTACGATATATCGTATAACGTTGTATAGTATTACGATATAACTTGTAACGTTATATACTATTACAATATAACGTATAACGTTATGTAGTATACCGTTACAACGTATATCGTTATATAGTATTACGATATAACGTATAACGTTCTGTAGTATTACGATATAACGTATAACGTTGTATACTACTCTGATATAACGTATAACGTTATATAGTATTAGGATATAACTTATAACGTTATATACTATACAATATAAAGTATAACGTTATGTATAATACCGTTAGAACGTATAACGTTATGTAGTATATCGTTACAACGTATATCGTTATATAGTATTACGATATAACGTATAACGTTGTATAGTATTACGATCTAACGTATAACGTTCTATAGTGTAACGATATAACGTATAATTTTCTGTAGTATTAAGATATAACGTATAACGTTATATAGCATTATGTTATAACGTATAACGTTATGTAGTATTACGTTATAACGTATAACGTTATATACCAATACTATTCATCGTGAAACGTTATATAGTATTACGTTATAACGTATAACATTATATTCTATATCGTTATAACGTATAACGTTATATAGTATTATGTTATAACGTATAACGGTATGTAGTATTTCTGTATAATGAATAACATTATGTAGTATTACGTTATAACATATAACGTTATATAGCATTACGTTAGAACGTATAACGTTATATAGTATTACGTTTTAACGTATAGCGTTATATAGTATTACGTTATAACGTATAACGTTCTAAAGAATTACGTTATAACGTATAACGTTATATACTATTACGATATAACGTATAATGTTATATACTATTACGATATAACGCATAAGATTATATACAATTGCCACACAACGTGTAGCGTTATATAGTATTACGTTGTAACGTATATCGTTATATAGTACTACGTTATAACGTATAACGTTATATACTATCACGTTATAACGTATAACGGTATATACTGTTACGGTATAACGTATAACGTTATGTGGTATTACGTTGTTACGTTTCGCTATCCAAATTTTGAAATTTTAAACAATGTAGTAGTCGCTACCACCAGAAACAGTCTAAGGATTGTTTCAATTAGATATTTCTTGTTAGATTATGTAGCGTTGATCGGAGTTTAGGCCACTGGTCAACAATCTCCACGTTTCGGCTAACCTGCTATGCGCAGGAATACTAGCACGGGAGAGGATTGTTTGGAATAAACAATTATATTATAAATAATTATTACAGGCGGAATTAATGACGAATTATACTAATCATTGATATTATTTATTATTTTAATTATTAGTTATTAATAATAATTAAAGTTAACTCACCTGACGTTGGTCTCCGCTGATGAACGGGCAGGCCGCTGGGGTGATTCCGGTTTTACAAAGATCGACACTTCTATAATTTTTCGTTTTAATCTTTATTTAATTTGAACAGTGTAAACAACAGTGTGTCCGGACGTGTTTAACAATTCGAAATTCTAACACAAAAACTTGAGCCAACTATTGTTTTGATTCTAACTGACTAATAACAATTATTTTATAATTCGAACTGACTAATAACATTTATATCTCGTAATTCTTAAACTCAAACTGGAACGAACAATTATTCTCTAATCCTAACTTAAATTCTAATTAAATCAACTGAACGAATTCTCTTAAATCAACTCAACTTAAATCAGACTCGCTCAAATTCAATTGAACGACTAACAATTACTCTCCTTATTTTCGCTAAATTCTCCTGAACCAACTAATCACAATTGCTCTATCCTATTTCTTTATTCTAACTGAATTACTCTTCTTTAATTTCGTTAAATTCTCCCGAACGCTAACAATTTCTCTGACTATATTCTAACTGAACCAACTAATGGCAGTTACTCTCTTTTCACAATCACTCTGATTGTTCTAACTGAACCACTAACAATTAATCGCTAACGCTAACGCTAACAATTAATCTGACTCTTCTTTATTTTTCGCTAAATTCTCCCGAACGCTAACAATTTCTCTGACTATATTCTAACTGAACCAACTAATGGCAGTTACTCTCTTTTCACAATTACTCTGATTGTTCTAACTGAACCACTAACAATTAATTGCTAACGCTAACGCTAACAATTAATCTGACTCTTCTTTATTTTTCGCTAAATTCTCCCGAACGCTAACAATTACTCTCTTCTATTCCTTTATTCAACTGACCCGCTAACAATTACTCCCTTCTATTCCTTTATTCAACTGACCCGCTAACAATTACTCTCCTTATTTTCGCTAAATTCTCCTGAACCAACTAATCACAATTGCTCTATCCTATTTCTTTATTCTAACTGAATTACTCTTCTTTAATTTCGTTAAATTCTCCCGAACGCTAACAATTTCTCTGACTATATTCTAACTGAACCAACTAATGGCAGTTACTCTCTTTTCACAATTACTCTGATTGTTCTAACTGAACCACTAACAATTAATCGCTAACGCTAACGCTAACAATTAATCTGACTCTTCTTTATTTTTCGCTAAATTCTCCCGAACGCTAACAATTACTCTCTTCTATTCCTTTATTCAACTGACCCGCTAACAATTACTCCGATTTGAATTGTGTCGCTACGCTTTTTATAATGACATCCCCAATGGGATGACAGTCACGTGACAGTTCGTTCCGGTGGGAATCGCAATGCTGCAGGTTTTTAGAGTTTCCATGAGAGAACGTGGATTTTGATGATTACAGGTTATGTTGAGTGATGGACACAAAAGCGTCCGCGCCTGTGCGAACTGTATGAGTATGTGTTTTTAGTATTCTATCTCGTTTCGCATGTTGTTTGTTTCCTTAAACTTGTGAATTTGTTTTAGCGCAAGAGGAAGAAGATATGTGAATGGTACGAGATGACGTGATCGACGTGCGTGTGTGAATATGTGCGAGGGATGATGCTGAAGTGGCGGTTTTCCATCCAAATAGGCACAGTGGCACCTTCGTTGGCGTCGTGTCCTGATGATCTTTTGACAATTTGGTTTTATTTGACAATATGAGATATATTTTGCTCCTTGTAGATTTATATGTCCATATTTGCTATATATTAAATCGTGTATATTTTATATTACTTTCTTGTTATTAGGTTATTAGTTGTGTAACTCCAGTTTCTGATCTATGGAAAGTGGTGAAACGTCTTCACGAAATACAATTTCATTCGTTTTCCTCCCTTGCATTGGCACGCTGTGAGTGGTGTCGGCTTCCAGATGAGGTTTGTGCATCTTGATTATTATGCATTTAATGATAGATACTTTGTCAGAGGTTCCCATGCGGATTGTCTCCGTGTGTATCTTGTTATGATTTCTTTTATTTAGTTCATCCTGCTTCTTTCGTGTTTTATTCACTGCATATGATATTTCAGTGCAAGAAGAAGAAGAATTGTAAAGAATCCGTAAGTGGCCCTAGAAGACGCAGTCATCGTGTGAGGTGTTGTCGGCAGGAACGAAGAGTCGAAGTTGTTGAAGAAGTCGTGTGACATTTGTATTGTTTCCGGTTATATATAACGCTATTTCACATATCTATGTATACATATATATTATTATATTATTATATATTATTATACTAAATCTTCAGTTGATTTAGTTGAATGTTCAGTAATGTAATTTTTACAAGGTGGTTTTGTATATTAGATGAGTAGTTGTTCGATATAATAATATGTGTATATATATATATACATTTCACAATGTAATTTTCCATTATGTAAAATATATATATGCATATGTATATGTGCGCGTATTGTTATTCTCATTGTTTCTCGGATCGTTAATTGGTTGAATATTCCATAATGTGGATTTCGTATATAATTCTCTAGGTTCGTAGAAATGTAAATCTATATATTTATTTCTTTGCGTTTTAATGGTTTAATAACGTATACATACATATATATATATATTATGAATTTTTCCCAAAGATACGCGTACGCATGTGTATATCTATATATGTGTGTGTCGCAGAGTAATCTTGTATACAATTTTCACTTTTATTAGAATGCTGGTGTAATGTAGTATATTTTATTTCTTTTATATTTTATTAGATTACCAATTATTCAGATTCACGAAGTGGGTCACACACACAGATATGCGTACACGTGTGTGTATATACATGTGTTTTCGCAGAGAAATCTCATACATTTGAATCGTGGTTTGTTTTATTTATTGGTTCATTTAATTATTTCATTTTATTTGTATTTTATATGTCATTGCTGATTGGTTGTAGTGTTTCTTCTTATTGATTCATTTATTTCATTTTGATTGTCTGTCGTATAATTCTTTTTATTTTGATTGGTTGTTTATTAGTTAATTTATTATTATTGGTCGTGTTTAATTATTCATAAGTTATTGGTTCGTGGCGTCACGTGCGGAACGCGGGACGTGACAACGTTATAACGTATAACGTTATATACTAATACTATACATCGTGTAACGTTATATAGTATTACGTTATAACGTATAACGTTATATAGTGTTACGTTATAACGTACAACGTTATATAGTGTTACGTCATATAGTATTACGATATAACGTATAACGTTATATAGTATTACGTTATAACGTATAACGTTATATAGTATTACGTTATAACGTATAACGTTATATAGTGTTACGTTATATAGTATTACGATATAACGTTTAACGTTATATAGTATTACGATATAGCGTATAACGTTATATAGTATTACGATATAACGTATAACGTTACATAGTTTAACGATATAACGTATAACGTTATATACCATTATGATATAACGTATAACGTTATATACTATTACGGTATAACGTATAACGCCATATAGTATTACGATATAAAGCATAACGTTATGTAGTATACCGTTACAACGTATAACGTTATATAGTATTACGATATAACGTATAACGTTGTATTGTATTTCGATATAACGTATAACGTTATATACTATTACGATATAACGTTTAACGTTATATAGTATTACGATATAACGTATAACGTTATATACTATTATCATATAACGTATAAAGTTATATATTATTACGGCATAACGTATAACGTTCTATAGTATTACGATATAACGTATAACGATGTACAGTACTAGGATATAACGTATAACGGTGTATAGTATTAGGATATAACGTATAACGTTGTATAGTATTACGATATAAAGTATAACGATATGTAATATACCGTTACAACGTATAACGTTACATAGTATTACGATATAACGTATGACGTTATATAACAATACGATATAACGTATAAAGTTATGTAGTATATCGTTACAACGTATAACGTTACATAGTATTACGATATAACGTATGACGTTATATAACAATACGATATAACGTATAAAGTTATGTAGTATATCGTTACAACGTATAACGTTATATACTATTACGATATAACGCTTAACGTTACATAGTATTACGATATAACGTATAACGTTATATACTATTACGGTATAACGCATAACGTTGTATAGTATTACGATATACAGTATAACGTTATATAGCATTGTTTTATAACGTATAACGTTATACAACATTACGATATATCGTATAACGTTGTACAGTATTACGATATAAAGCATAACGTTATATAGTATTATGATATAACGTATAACATTATATAATGTTACGACATAACGTATAACGTTGTATACTATTATGATATAACGTATAACATTATATAGTATTAGGATAGAACTTATAACGTTATATATTATTACAATATAAAGTATAACGTTATGTAGTATACCGTAAGAACGTATAACGTTATATAGTATTACGATATAACGTATAACGTTATGTAGTATATCGTTACAACGTATAACGTTATATGGTATTACGATATAACGTATAACGTTGCATAGTATTACGATCTAACCCATAACGTTCTATAGTGTAACGATATAACGTACAATTTTCTGTAGTATTAAGATATAACGTGTAACGTTACATAGCATTGTCTTATAACGTATAACGTTATGTAGTATTACGTTATAACGTATAACGTTATATACCAATTCTAAACATCGTGTAACGTTATACAGTATTACGTTATAACGTATAACATTATATTCTATATCGTTATAACGTATAACGTTATATAGTATTACGTTATAACGTGTAACGTTATATAGCATTGTCTTATAACGTATAACGTTATGTAGTATTACGTTATAACGTATAACGTTATATACCAATACTATACATCGTGTAACGTTATATAGTATTACGTTATAACGTATAACATTATATTCTATATCGTTATAACGTATAACGTTATATAGTATTACGTTTTAACGTATAGCGTTATATAGTATTACGTTATAACGTATAACGTTATATAGCATTACGTTAGAACGTATAACGTTATATAGTATTACGTTTTAACGTATAGCGTTATATAGTATTACGTTATAACGTATAACGTTATATAGAATTACGTTATAACGTATAACGTTATAAACTATTACGATATAACGTATAATGTTATATACCATTACGATATAACGCATAAGATTATATACAATTGCCACACAACGTGTAACGTTATATAGTATTACGTTGTAACGTATAACGATATGTAGAACTACGTTATAAGGTATAACGTTATATACTACCACGTTATAACGTATAACGATATATACTATTACGGTATAATGTATAACGTTATGTGGTATTACGGTATAACGTATAACGTTATATACTTATACTATACATCGTGTAACGTTATATAGTATTACGTTATAACGTATAACATTATATTCTATATCGTTATAACGTATAACGTTATATAGTTTTACGTTATAACGTATAACGTTATATAGTTTTACGTTATAACGTATAACGTTATATAGTATTACGATATAACGTATAACGTTATATAGTATTACGATATAACGTTTAACGTTATATAGTATTACGATATAACGTATAACGTTATATACTATTATGATATAACGTATAACGTTATATATTATTACGATATAACGTATAACGTTCTATAGTATTACGATATAACGTATATCGTTGTATAGCATTAGGATATAACGTATAACGTTGTATAGTATTAGGATATAAGGTATAACGTTGAATAGTATTACTATATAATGTATAACGATATGTAATATACCGTTACAACGTATAACGTTATATAGTATTACGATATAACGTATGACGTTGTATAACAATACGATATAACGTATAACGTTATGTAGTATGCCGTTACAACGCTGAACGTTATATAGTATTACGATATAACGTTTAACGATCAATAGTGTTACGATATAACGTATAACGTTATGTAGTATATCGTTACAACGTATAACGTTATATAGTATTACGATATAACGTATAACGTTGTATTGTATTTCGATGTAACGTATAACGTTATATAGTATTACGTTATAACGTATAACATTACATTCTATATCGTTATAACGTGTAACGGTATATATTATTACGGTATAACGTATATCGTTATGTAGTATGACGTTATAACGTATAACGTTATATAGTATTACGTTATAACGTATAACATTTCATTTTATATCGTTATAACTTATAACGTTATATAGCATTACGTTAGAACGTATAACGTTATATAGTGTTACGTTTCGCTATCCAAATTTTCAAATTTTAAACAATGTAGTAGTCGCTGCCACCAGAAACAGTCTAAGGACTGTTTCAATTAGATATTTCTTGTTAGATTAAGTAGCGTTGATGGGAGTTTAGGCCTCTGGTCTACAATCTCCACGTTTCGGCTAACCTGCTATGCGCAGGAATACTAGCACGGGAGAGGATTGTTTCGAATAAACAATTATATTATAAATAATTATTACTGGCGGAATTAATGACGAATTATACTAATTATTGAGATTATTCATTATTTTAATTATTAATTATTAATAATAATTAAAGTTGACTCACCTGACGTTGGCCTCCGCTCATGAACGGGCAGGCCGCTGGGGTGATTCCGGTTTTACAAAGATTGACACTTCTATAATTTTTCGTTTTAATCTTTATTTAATTTGAACAGTGTAAACAACAGTGTGTCCGGACGTGTTTAACAATTCGAAATACTAACACAAAACTTGAGCCAACTATTGTTTTAATTCTAACAGACTAATAACAATTATTTTATAATTCGAACTGACTAATAACATTTATATCTCGTAACTCTTAAACTCGAACTGGAACGAACAATTATTCTCCAATCCTAACTTAAATTCTAATTAAATCAACTGAACGAACTGATATCAGACTCACTCAAATTCAATTGAACGACTAATAATTACTCTCCTTATTTTCGCTAAATTCCTCTGAACCAACTAATCACAATTGCTCTATCGTATTTCTTTATTCTAACTGAATTACTCTTCTTTAATTTCGTTAAATTCTCCCGAACGCTAACAATTTCTCTGACTATATTCTAACTGAACCAACTAATGGCAGTTACTCTCTTTTCACAATTACTCTGATTGTTCTAACTGAACCACTAACAATTAATCGCTAACGCTAACGCTAACAATTAATCTGACTCTTCTTTATTTTTCGCTAAATTCTTCCGAACGCTATCAATTACTCTCTGTATTTTATTTTTCGCTAAATTCTCCCGAACGCTAACAATTACTCTCTTACTCTTTTATTCAACTGACCCGCTAACAATTACTCTCTTTTATTCTAACTGATAACGATTACTCCGATTTGAATTGTGTCGCTACGCTTTTTATAATGACATCCCCAATGGGATGACTGTCACGTGACAGTTCGTTCCGGTGGGAATCGCAATGCTGCAGGTTTTTAGAGTTTCCATGAGAGAACGTGGAGTTTGATGATTACAGGTTATGTTGAGTCATGGACACAAAAGCGTCCGCGCCTGTGCGAATTGTGTGAGTGTGTTTTTAGTATTCTGTCTCGTTTCGCATGTTGTTTGTTTCCTTAAACTTGTGAATTTGTTTTAGCGCAAGAGGAGGAAGATATGTGAATGGTACGAGATGACGTGATCGACGTGCGTGTGTGAATATGTGCGAGGAATGATGCTGAAGTGGCGGTTTTCCATCCAAATAGGCACAGTGGCACCTTCGTTGGCGTCGTGTCCTGATGATCTTTTGACAATTTGGTTTTATTTGACAATATGAGATATATTTTGCTCCTTGTAGATTTATATGTCCATATTTGCTATATATTAAATCGTGTATATTTTATATTACTTTCTTGTTATTAGGTTATTAGTTGTGTAACTCCAGTTTCTGATCTATGGAAAGTGGTGAAACGTCTTCACGAAATACAATTTCATTCGTTTTCGTCCCTTGCATTGGCACGCTGTGAGTGGTGTCGACTTCCAAATGAGGTTTGCGCATCTTGATTATTATGCGTTTAATGATAGATACGGAGGTATCTTTGTCAGAGGTTCCCATGCGGACTGTCTCGGTGTGTATCTTGTTATGATTTCTTTTATTTAGTTCATCCTGCTTCTTTCGTGTTTTATTCACTGCATATGATATTTCAGTGCAAGAAGATGAAGGATTGTAAAGCATCCGTAAGTGGCCCTAGAAGACGCAGTCATCGTGTGAGGTGTTGTCGGCAGGAACGAAGAGTCGAAGTTGTTGAAGAAGTCGTGTGACATTTGTATTGTTTCTGGTTATATACAACGCTGATATTTCACATATCTATGTATATATATATACATTATTATATTATTATATATTATTATATTAAATCTTCAGTTGGTTTAGTTGAATGTTCAGTAATGTAATTTTTACAAGGTGGTTTTGTATATTAGATGAGTAGTTGTTCGATATAATAATATTTGTATATATATATGTGTCGGGTTGGCGTTAAGATTTGAGTTAGGTTTGAGGGCGTGAAACGAATCCCTATTGGCGCTAGACGTGATCATTATGCAATAGAGGAGATATTTACTAGTGCAAATATGACTATGATGGAATTGGACAAGTAATCGCGATAATTAGATACTCGAGAAGCTAATGACAATGATCCTAGGCTCACTAACGAATCCGCGATCAAGGGGATGACGAACTCTACTTTTCTTCAGCGTCTAAGTTGTACTCCATGTTAATGCACGAGGCAATCACTACGTATCTGAGAGTTACTTGAATCGTCTTTGAGATCGTACCGGAGAGTGGTTCTCCATCACGGTAACGCTGTCGAGGAAAACTATGACGGGTGTGCCTAAGGGCACGACATCATCGGATTCGTGGAGAAAAGCCTTCATTCGGAAAGTGAGGGAAATTGGCGTTACTGTTAATTCGTCAATTTCCATGTTGGTGGTTAGGGAAGGGTGCTAGCCGCCCTTAAGAGAAAGTTCGAGAAGAGGAAGCGTCGTTGGTGAGAAAAATAGATTTCTCCTATTTTCTAGTAGTTGGGACGAGGACTGTTTGTCGGTTTGAAGGACTTTAGTTAAACAGATCTTAAAATTTATAGCGTGTCCTCGGGCTAGCTGAACATGTACTGTGGAGACGCGTCGACATCTGGTAATCATCTTACTCAAAGAATAGAGTCTGCGTGTGGCGAGCCACGGGACAGAAATCGTTGAAATGCTTACCGTCGTGCCCCGTCCTAAGTATTTCTTTTAAGGAGAGCTATAGAGTTACTTCATGTCTTTGTTAGACAAAATGTTCATCCCTTGACCGCGACTACGTTCGGCGAATGGTTGTCGCCTCGAGCCCGAGCTCACTATCATAAATCTCAAATAAGTACAGTCGAATCGAATGACAACAGTTTCTTAATTCGGCTATGGTGAAATCTAAATTACAATACTAGGGGTCTTCCCAAAGTTCCGAAGGGAAGGTTCCAGTATTCTTTCATCTCCGACACGGCCATTCTGACTATCACACGTCCTCGTGTGTAACTAAAATATTGAGTTTCCTAACATTAGACTCGATACAATTGACATTATTCGCAATTTAACTAGATGTTCGAATAAGGCAAGGGTCCAGTGTAGCAACAAATCCTGTTCGGGGGTTTGGCAGCAAAGAAATAAAAGATAATGAAAATTAGTAGCGTTATAGTTAGTATTCAAGGTGATAGTTGCATCCTGCAGGTTATTAGTCGGATCGTAACGGCATGATGGACCATTTTCGATTTCGCACTCCAAAGGATCTCGGTCTTCTAGATCGTATGAGCACATAGAGCTTTGTTCCACGGTTTCACCGAGCTTCACCATATTGTTGCCCCGAGATGCATGCGAACCACACCGCATGTTCTCACTGAGCCTTATCATACTGTCGCCCCGAGTTGCATGCGAACCACACCGCATGTTCTCACTGAGCCTTATCATACTGTCACCCCGAGATGCATGCGAATCACATCGCATGTTCTCACTGAGCCTTATCATACTGTCGCCCCGAGATGCATGCGAACCACACCGCATGTTCTCACTGAGCCTTATCATACTGTCACCCCGAGATGCATGCGAATCACATCGCATGTTCTCACTGAGCCTTATCATACTGTCGCCCCGAGATGCATGCGAGTCACATCGCATGTACTCACTGAGCCTTATCATACTGTCGCCCCGAGATGCATGCGAACCACATCGCATGTTCTCACTGAGCCTCATCACACTATTACCACAAAAAGCGTGTGAACTACATCAAACGTTCTCTCTGAGCTTTATCACATTATTTCCCCGAAACACGTGCGAACTCGCTCTGCCGGGTGTTAATGGCATAGTGCTACTGATCTTCCGAGGTCGAAGTGCTCATATCGTCATGGTCACTGCTATTGCCTTCACTACAGACATCCAACTCATCAGGGATGCGACCATCTGGCATTTTCCTCAACCTGTCGTGACTGTATTTGTACGATCGCTTACCGTCTAATGTCTTCGAGATATACCTGTCCCCTTCCAAGACTTCTGCTATCACAAGTGGACCTCTAAATTCTGGATCTAATTTAATTTCTTTCCTCATTTTGCGTAATACGAAATCACCGAGATTAAACCTAACCGCTTAAGCTTTAGCTTTGTCAAATCCATCCTCATCATACCTAGCACTAGTTTCCATCCACTTTATTGCTTGTCGTCTTATATTGGAGATATCGATACTTTTGATGTTATCGGGTAACAACAGATCGCGAAATCTTGCCGTTCTACCTATTAGTAGTTCTAATGAGCTCGAGTTTGTCACGCGGTTGGTGGTGCAATTCAAAGCCAACTGTATTTCCCCAATCGCGTCTTGCCACGGCCACCCGGTCGTCTCTACTACCGTGAACATATTTTCCAATGTACCCATAACACGCTCTACCTGTCCATTGGCTCTACTAGCACCGATCGCTATCAAGTGAACTTTAATTCGTTTGCTTTCGCAGAATTCTCGAAATTCTTTTACCCTTAAAACATCTTCTCCGATCTGCTATTATCCGGCAGGGACTCCCGAATAAAAATATAGCGGATTTAAGCGCTTTAATGGTGTTAAGGGAATCTATCTTACGAGTATGATGCAGGTATACGAATTTAGTGAAGACGTCGATCAAAACAATGACGTACTCCTTCGAATTGCTTTTACCACTCAACTTGCCTGTTATGTCCATGTGGACCGTATGCCAGGGTATGCTGGTCTTAGGTATAGGATGCAGTTCGGCTTGTATCTTACCTAAACTAGCTTTCGAAACTTGACAAGCATGACAGTTCTCAATGAATCGGCGAATGTACTTCGCCATCCCTTCGAACCAGTAATACTCGTATAGTTTCTCCAGCATTTTCTCCCAACCTTAGTGCATAATTGACTGGTGCACATGGTTAATAACAGACTATCTAAAACATCTTGGGACTATAGGTACACAGAGAATCCTGCCTTTTCTTTGTATTCTACGGTGCAGAGTACCGAACCGTAATTCGTATGTATTCGCGATGTCTTCCGCGAGTCCATCGTTTTGCAATCCCTTGACGACTTCCAAGGTTTGAGAATCACGACGTTGTCCCGCTAATAGCCAATCTTCCGAAATTTCGGCCAGTCAACTATTTTCTCTTTGATTTTGTCGAATTTAATAGGGTCAACGCCTGTGGGGTTTCGCGACAAGAAATTTGTGAGCCGTCCGTTTACTTTCCCGATACATAATGTCAAAAATAAAAGTCTGCAAGTAAGCCCATCACCTATGGTCCCTGTCATTTAAATGTACTTTATCACTCGATGCTTTCAACGAGTTGCAATCCGTGACGACAAGAAATTCCCGTCCCTATAGATAGTGACAGAAATGTTTTACGGCGTTTACGATAGCTATTGTATTGAGTTCATAGGAGTGATATCTGGATTCCGCGGGGCTGGTTCTTTTACTGTAATACTCTATTACCTTGTTCTTACCTTCGGCTTGATGCGTCAAAATCACCCCGTAACTCTCCGAGCTAGCGTCAGTAGGTAGTTCTATCGGGTAATTGGAGTTGAATATCGTTAGCACCGGCGCGTCGGTCAGGGTGGAAACTACCTGTTGTCTTATTTTCTCGTGTCTATCTGTCCAAGTTATATTTCTGTTATCTGAGATGAGCGCATACAGGGGTTTCATCATCTGTGAGAATTTAGGGATGAATTTTCGGAAGTACGGAGCTAACCCTATGAACTGCCTGAACTGTGTGACGGTCGTTGGCACGGGTGAAGAACTTCAGGTGTGTATTTTACCCGGGTTAGGACGAACTTCTCCGTTATGAATTACATATCGCAAATAGAGCACCGATGTCTTTAGAAAAGAACGTTTCGCAAAATTAAAAGAGAATTCGGCTTTTACGAGGGTATCTAATACGGTGTTCAATCTTTCTAAAGCTTGATCTATCGAGTTGGCAATAATTAGGACGTCATTGAAATAAATAACAACGTACGAATGAGGAAGGTCACCTAAGGCTTTGCGAATGACCCTCCGAAAGACGGACGGTGCAATTTTTCAGTCCAAACGGCATCGTTATCTACTCATATTGTCTGTCGGGGTAACGAACGCTGTAAACTCCGTTGGATTAGGATAAATAGAAATTTGGTGAAACCCGCTGGCCATATCCAGGCTAATAAAATGTCTCGCCTCTTGCAATCTCGCGACTTGATCCGCCATAAGGAGTAAAGGGTACCGATCCGCGACGATACTTTGATTTAGATCTCAGGGATCCACTCGTAATCTATCTGAGCCGTTTTTTTTTCACGAGTTACGGCTCGCTAATGGCGAATTACTAGGCCTTATAATCTTTGCTTTAATTAGAACGCTTGTTTTCTCACGTACCGCTCTTCGCTCCTCCTCGCTAAGTCTATAAGGACTTCCTCCTACGGTGGTGTTAGGATCAGTTAATCGTATTTCTAACCGGCCTGCATTTACGCGAATACGTAGGAAACCCGTAACGAATGAATCTTTGAATTTGTCGAGAAGAGAAATTGATCGACTTTTATTATCACCATGTACATCAGCGTCAACTTCATTAACGACGATCTCGTTTGCAGTGGTTTCATTACAGACACCAATCATTTTTGTTTTACACATAGCGAGGCTATTTTGTGTAATGTTACGTCAAAAACCAGACTTAGAGTTCCGCAACTAATCGCGACATCATATTTCAAATAACTATCAGCAAGGACATGAGAAATTATCTTCGATGTAAAAATCATTAATACACACAATGAACAAATGGGAGGCGTATGTTTAATACAGGTATTCCCTACTCCTCGCATTACTAATATGTCAGTCATTCCTTTGCCAGAAAATCTCGAGGCCGCGGACTCTTTAATTAGTGAACGCTCGGCTCCCGAATCGGAGTAAAATGGGAACGACTCACCCAGATGACTTGATCTATCCGTTGGTGCTTCCAGTACGTAGAAGTCGACTCGCCACTCGTTATTGAAATTATAGTTTCCTTCCATAATCAGATTGGCAGCTGCGCCCCATGCAGCGGAGTCGGAGCACGCGATTTTAAGGGTTAAAACGTGGTAGCGGTAATGGTTAGGTTTCACACTCGATTTGCACTAGCGACTGAATTGCGCACGATTTGCGACTTGCGCACGATGATCGTAAGTTCTAGCACTGTTATAATCGGCACTGATCCCACTTCTGATGTCGGGTTGGCGTTAAGATTTGAGTTAGGTTTGAGGGCGTGAAACGAATCCCTATTGGCGCTAGACGTGATCATTATGCAATAGAGGAGATATTTACTAGTGCAAATATGACTATGATGGAATTGGACAAGTAATCGCGATAATTAGATACTCGAGAAGCTAATGACAATGATCCTAGGCTCACTAACGAATCCGCGGTCAAGGGGATGACGAACTCTACTTTTCTTCAGCGTCTAAGTTGTACTCCATGTTAATGCACGAGGCAATCACTACGTATCTGAGAGTTACTTGAATCGTCTTTGAGATCGTACCGGAGAGTGGTTCTCCATCACGGTAACGCTGTCGAGGAAAACTATGACGGGTGTGCCTAAGGGCACGACATCATCGGATTCGTGGAGAAAAGCCTTCATTCGGAAAGTGAGGGAAATTGGCGTTACTGTTAATTGGTCAATTTCCATGTTGGTGGTTAGGGAAGGGTGCTAGCCGCCCTTAAGAGAAAGTTCGAGAAGAGGAAGCGTCGTTGGTGAGAAAAATAGATTTCTCCTATTTTCTAGTAGTTGGGACGAGGACTGTTTGTCGGTTTGAAGGACTTTAGTTAAACAGATCTTAAAATTTATAGCGTGTCCTCGGGCTAGCTGAACATGTACTGTGGAGACGCGTCGACATCTGGTAATCATCTTACTCAAAGAATAGAGTCTGCGTGTGGCGAGCCACGGGACAGAAATCGTTGAAATGCTTACCGTCGTGCCCCGTCCTAAGTATTTCTTTTAAGGAGAGCTATAGAGTTACTTCATGCCTTTGTTAGACAAAATGTTCATCCCTTGACCGCGACTACGTTCGGCGAATGGTTGTCGCCTCGAGCCCGAGCTCACTATCATAAATCTCAAATAAGTACAGTCGAATCGAATGACAACAGTTTCTTAATTCGGCTATGGTGAAATCTAAATTACAATACTAGGGGTCTTCCCAAAGTTCCGAAGGGAAGGTTCCAGTATTCTTTCATCTCCGACATATATATACATTTCACAATGTAATTTTCCATTATGTAAAATATATATATGCATATGTATATGTGAGTGTATTGTTATTCTCATTGTTTCTCAGATAGTTAATTGGTTGAATATTCCATAATGTGGATTTCGTATATAATTCTCTAGGTTCGTAGAAATGTAATTCTATATATTTATTTCTTTGCGTTTTAATGGTTTAATAACGTATACATACATATATATATATATTATGAATTTTTCCCAAAGATACGCGTACGCATGTGTATATCTATATATGTGTGTGTCGCAGAGCAATCTTGTATACAATTTTCACTTTCATTAGAATGCTGATGTAGTGTAGTATATTTTATTTCTTTTATATTTTATTAGATTACCAATTATTCAGATTCACGAAGTAGGTCACACACACAGATATGCATACACGTGTGTGTATATACATGTGTTTTCGCAGAGAAATCTCATACATTTGAATCGCGACTTGTTTTATTTATCGGTTCATTTAATTATTTCATTTTCTTTGTATTTTATATGTCATTGCTGATTGGTTGTAGTGTTTCTCCTTATTGACTCATTTATATCATTCTTTTTATTTTGATTGGTTAGTTATTAGTTAATTTATTATTATTGGTCGTGTTTAATTATTCAAAAGTTATTGGTTCACGTGGCGTCACGTGCGGAACGCGGGACGTGACAATAGTATTACGTTTTAACGTATAGCGTTATATAGTATTACTTTATAACGTATAACGTTATATAGAATTACGTTATAACGTATAACGTTATATACTATTACGATATAACGTATAATGTTATATACTATTACGATATAAAGCATAACATTATATACAATTGCCACACAACGTGTAACGTTATATAGTATTACGTTGTAACGTATAACGTTATATAGTACTACGTTATGACGTATAACGATATATATATCACGTTATAACATATAACGGTATATACTATTACGGTATAACGTATAACGTTATGTGGTATTACGTTATAAGGTATAACGATATATACTAATACTATACATCGTGTAACATTATATAGTATTACGTTATAACGTATAACATTATATTCTATATCGTTATAACGTATAACGTTACATAGTATTACGATATAACGTATAACGTCATATATTATTACTATACAACGTGTAACGTTATATAGCATTACGGTATAACGTATAACATTATATTCTATATCGTTATAACGTATAACATTATAAACTATTACGATATAACGTATAGCGTTATACACTATTACTACATATCGTGTAACGTTATATAGTATTACGTTATAACATATAACGTTATATACTATTACGGTATAACGTATAAAGTTATGAAGTATTACGTTATAATGTATAATGTTATTTACTATTACGGCATAACGTATAACATTATGTAGTATTACGTTATAACGTATGACGTTATATAGTATTACGTGATAACGTTTAACGTTACACCCTCTTACGGTATAACGTGTAACGTTATATAGTATTACGTTATAACGTATAACGTTATATACTATTACGATATGACGTGTAACGCTGTATACTATTACGATATGACGTATAACGTTATATACTATTGCGATATACCGCATAACGTTATATACTAATACTATACATCGTGCAACGTTATATAGTATTACGTTATAACGTATAACATTATATACTCTATCGTTATAACGTATAACGTTATACGGTGTTACGTTATATCGTTATATCGGATAACGTTATATGGTATTACGTTATATGGTATAACATTATATACTATTACTATATAACGTATAGCGATATGTACTATTACTATACAACGTGTAACGTTATATAGTATTGAGTTATAACGTATAGCGGTATATACTATTTCGGTATAATGTATAGCGTTATGTAGTATTACCTTATAACGTATAACGTTATATAGCATTACGTTAGATCTTATAACGTTATATACTAATACTATACATCGTGTAAAGTTATGTAGTATTACGTTATAACGTATAACGATATATGGTATTACGTTATAACGTATAACATTATATACTATTACGATATAACGTATAGCGTTATATACTATTACTATACAGCGTGTAACGTTATATAGTATTACGTTATAACGTATAACGGTATATACTAATTCGGTATAATGTATAACGTTATGTAGTATTACGTTATAACGTATAACGTCATATAGCATTTCGTTAGAACGTATAACGTTATATAGCATTACGTTAGAACGTATAACGTTATATAGTATTACGTTATAACTTATAACATTACATACTATTACGATATAACGTGCAACGTTATATAGTATTACGTTATAACGTATAACGGTATATACTAATTCGGTATAATGTATAACGTTATGTAGTATTACGTTATAACGTATAACGTCATATAGCATTTCGTTAGAACGTATAACGTTATATAGCATTACGTTAGAACGTATAACGTTATATAGTATTACGTTATAACTTATAACATTACATACTATTACGATATAACGTGCAACGTTATATAGTATTAAGTTATATCGTATAACGGTATATACTATTTCGGTATTATGTATAACGTTATGTAGTATTACGTTATAACGTACAACGTTATATAGCATTACGTTAGAACGTATAACGCTATATAGTATTACGTTTTAACGTATAGCGTTATATAGTATTACGTAATAACGTATAACGTTATATACTATTACGATATGACGTATAACGTTATATACTATTACGATATACCGCATACCGTTATATACTAATACCATACATCGTGTAACGTTAAATAGTATTACGTTATAACGAGTAACGTTATATACTATCACGTTATAACGTATAACGTTATATATTATCACGTTATAACGTATAACGTTATATACTATTACGGTATAACGTATAACGTTATGTAGTATTACGTTATAACGTATAACGGTATATACTATTACGGTATAATGTATAACGTTATATACTATTACTATACATCGTGTAAAGTTATGTAGTATTACGTTATAACGTATAACGTTATATGGAATTACGTTATAACGTATAACATTATATACTATTACGATATATCGTATAACGTTATATACTATTACGATATGACGTATAACGTTGTATACTATTACGATATACCGCATAACGTTATATACTATTACCATACAACGTGTAACGTTTTATAGTATTACGTTATAAAGAATAACGGTATGTACTAATTCGGTGTAATGTATAACGTTATGTAGTATTACGTTATAACGTATAACGTTATATAGCCTTAAGTTAGAACGTATAACGTTGAATAGCGTTACGTTATAACGTATGACGTTATATACTATTACGGTATTACGTATAACGTTATATAGTGTTACGTTATAATGTATGACGTTATATACTATTACGATATACCGCATAACGTTACATACTATTACCATACAACGTGTTACGTTATATAGTGTTACGTTATAACGTATAACGGTATATACTATTTCGGTATAATGTATAACGTTATGTAGTATTACGTTATAACGCATAACGTTATATAGCATTACGTTAGAACATATAACGTTAAATAGCGTTACGTTATAACGTATAACGTTATATACTATTACGGTATTACGTATAACGTTATATAGTATTACGTTATAACGTATAACATTATATACTATTACGATATAACGTGCAACGTTATATAGTAGTACGTTATAACGTGTAACGTTATATACTATTACTATACAACGTGTAAAGTTACATAGTATTACGTTGTAACGTATAACGTTATATACTACTACGTTATAACGAGTAACGTTATATACTATCACGTTATAACGTATAAGGGTATATACTATTACGGTATAACGTATAACGTTATGTGGTATTACGTTATAACGTATAACATTATATAGCATTACGTTAGATCTTATAACGTTATATACTAATACTATACATCGTGTAAAGTTATGTAGTATTACGTTATAACGTATAACGTTATATGGTATTACGTTATAACGTATAACATTATATACTATTACGATATAACGTATAGCGTTATATACTATTACTATACAACGTGTAACGTTATATAGTATTACGTTATAACGTATAACGGTATATACTAATTCGGTATAATGTATAACGTTATGTAGTATTACGTTATAACGTATTACGTTATATAGCATTTCGTTAGAACGTATAACGTTATATAGCATTACGTTAGAACGTATAACGTTATATAGTATTACGTTATAACTTATAACATTACATGCTATTACGATATAACGTGCAACGTTATATAGTATTACGTTATAACGTATAACGGTATATACTAATTCGGTATAATGTATAACGTTATATAGTGTTACGTTATAACGTACAACGTTATATACTATTATGTTATAACGTATAACGTTATATATTATTACGTTATAACGTATAACGTTATATGGTATTACGAAATAACGTATAACGTTGCATACAAATACGGTTTAATGTATAACGATATGGAGTATTACGTCATAACGTATAACTTTATATTCTATTACGGTATAACGTATAACGTTATATACTATCACGTTATAACGTATAATTTTATATACTATTACGGTATAACGTATAACGTTATATAGCATTACGTTAGAACGTATAACGTTATATAGTGTTACGTTATAACGTATAACGTTATATACTATTACGCTATAACGTATAACGCTATATACTATTACGGTATAACGTATAACGTTATGTAGTATTACGTTATAACGTATAACGGTATATACTATTACGGTGTAACGTATAACGTTATATACAAGTACTATACATCGTGTAAAGATATGTAGAATTACGTAATAACGTATAACTTTATATGGTACTACGTTATAACGTATAACATTGTATACTATTGCGGTATGACGTATAGCGCTATATACTATTGCTATACAACGTGTAACGTTATATAGTATTAGGTTATAACGTATAACGGTATATACTATTTCGGTATAATGTATGACGTTATGTAGTATTACGTTATAATGTATAACGTTATATAGCATTACGTTAGAACGTATAACGTTATATAGTATTACGTCTTAACGTATAGCGTTATATAGTATTACGTAATAACGTATAACGTTATATACTACTACGTTATAACGTATAACGTTGTATAGTATTACGTTATAAGGTATAACGTTATATACTATTACGATATGACGTATAACGTTATATACTATTACGATATACCGCATAACGTTATATACTATTACCATACACCGTGTTACGTTATATAGTATTACGTTAGAATGTATAACGGTATATACTATTACGGTATAACGTGTAACGTTACATACTATTACGATTTCACATATAACGTTATATACTATTTTAGTATATATCGTTTAACGTTATATAGCATTTCGTTAGAATGTATAACGTTATATAGTGGTATGTTCTAATGTATGACGTTATATACTATTACGATATGACGTATAACGTTATATACTATTACGATATACCGCATAACGTTATATACTATTACCATACAACGTGTTACGTTATATAGTATTACGTTAGAATGTATAACGGTATATACTATTACGGTATAACGTGTAACGTTATATACTATTACGATTTAACATATAACGTTATATACTATTTTAGTATATATCGTTTAACGTTATATAGCATTTCGTTAGAATGTATAATGTTATATAGTATTACGTAATAACGTATAACGTTATATAGTATTTCGTTACAACGTATAACATTTTATACTAACACAATACATCGTGTAAAGTTATATAGTACTACATTGTAACGTATAAAGTTATATAGTACTACGTAATAATAAGTAACGTTATATACTATCCGTTATAACGTATAACGTTATGTGGTATTACGTTATAACGTTTAACGTTATATATTGATACTATACATAGTGTAACGTTATATAGTATTTGGTTATAACGTATAACGGTATATACTATTTCGGTATAATGTATAACGTTATGTAGTATTATGTTATAACGTATAGCGCTATATAGCATTACGTTATAACGTATAACGGTATATACAATTACGTTATAACGTATAACATTATATACTATATCGTTATAACGCATAACGTTAGACGGTATTACGTTATCACGTATAACATTATATACTATTACTATATAACGTATAACCATATATACTATTACTATACAACGTGTAACGTTATATAGTATTAAGTTATAACGTATAACGGTATATACTATTACGGTATAATGTATAACGTTATATAGTATTACGTTATAACGTATAACGGTATATGCTATTGTGGTATAACGTATAACGGTATATACTATTGTGGTATAACGTATAACGTTATATACTAGTACTATACATCGTGTAAAGTTATGTAGAATTACGTTATAACGTATAACGTTATATGGTATTACGTTATAACGTATAACATTGTATACTATTGCGATATAACGTATAGCGCTATATACTATTCCTATACAACGTGTAACGTTATATAGTATTACGATATGACGTATAACGTTATATACTATTACGATATACCGCATACCGTTATATACTAATACCATACATCGTGTAACGTTAAATAGTATTACGTTATAACGTATAACGGTATATACTATTTCGGTATAATGTATAACGTTATGTAGTATTACGTTATAACGTACAACTTTATATTGTACTACGTTATAACGAGTAACGTTATATACTATCACGGTATAACGTATAACGTTATATATTATCACGTTATAACGTATAACGTTATATACTATTACGGTATAACGTATAACGTTATGTAGTATTACGTTATAACGTATAACGGTATATACTATTACGGTATAACGTATAACGTTATATACTAGTACTATACATCGTGTAAAGTTATGTAGTATTACGTTATAACGTATAACGTTATATGGTATTACGTTATAACGTATAACATTATATACTATTACGATATAACGTGCAACGTTATATAGTATTACGTTATAACGTATAACGGTATATACTAATTCGGTATAATGTATAACGTTATGTAGTATTACGTTATAACGTATAACGTTATATAGCATTACGTTAGATCTTATAACGTTATATACTAATACTATACATCGTGTAAAGTTATGTAGTATTACGTTATAACGTATAACGATATATGGTATTACGTTATAACGTATAACATTATATACTATTACGATATAACGTATAGCGTTATATACTATTACTACACAGCGTGTAACGTTATATAGTATTACGTTATAACGTATAACGGTATATACTAATTCGGTATAATGTACAACGTTATGTAGTATTACGTTATAACGTATAACGTCATATAGCATTTCGTTAGAACGTATAACGTTATATAGCATTACGTTAGAACGTATAACGTTATATAGTATTACGTTATAACTTATAACATTACATACTATTACGATATAACGTGCAACGTTATATAGTATTAAGTTATATCGTATAACGGTATATACTATTTCGGTATTATGTATAACGTTATGTAGTATTACGTTATAACGTACAACGTTATATAGCATTACGTTAGAACGTATAACGCTATATAGTATTACGTTTTAACGTATAGCGTTATATAGTATTACGTAATAACGTATAACGTTATATACTATTACGATATGACGTATAACGTTATATACTATTACGATATACCGCATACCGTTATATACTAATACCATACATCGTGTAACGTTAAATAGTATTACGTTATAACGAGTAACGTTATATACTATCACGTTATAACGTATAACGTTATATATTATCACGTTATAACGTATAACGTTATATACTATTACGGTATAACGTATAACGTTATGTAGTATTACGTTATAACGTATAACGGTATATACTATTACGGTATAATGTATAACGTTATATACTAGTACTATACATCGTGTAAAGTTATGTAGTATTACGTTATAACGTATAACGTTATATGGTATTACGTTATAACGTATAACATTATATACTATTACGATATATCGTATAACGTTATATACTATTACGATATGACGTATAACGTTGTATACTATTACGATATACCGCATAACGTTATATACTATTACCATACAACGTGTAACGTTTTATAGTATTACGTTATAAAGAATAACGGTATGTACTAATTCGGTGTAATGTATAACGTTATGTAGTATTACGTTATAACGTATAACGTTATATAGCATTACGTTAGAACGTATAACGTTGAATGGCGTTACGTTATAACGTATGATGTTATATACTATTACGGTATTACGTATAACGTTATATAGTGTTACGTTATAATGTATGACGTTATATACTATTACGATATACCGCATAACGTTACATACTATTACCATACAACGTGTTACGTTATATAGTGTTACGTTATAACGTATAACGGTATATACTATTTCGGTATAATGTATAACGTTATGTAGTATTACGTTATAACGCATAACGTTATATAGCATTACGTTAGAACGTATAACGTTAAATAGCGTTACGTTATAACGTATAACGTTATATACTATTACGGTATTACGTATAACGTTATATAGTATTACGTTATAACGTATAACATTATACACTATTACGATATAACGTGCAACGTTATATAGTAGTACGTTATAACGTGTAACGTTATATACTATTACTATACAACGTGTAAAGTTACATAGTATTACGTTGTAACGTATAACGTTATATACTACTACGTTATAACAAGTAACGTTATATACTATCACGTTATAACGTATAAGGGTATATACTATTACGGTATAACGTATAACGTTATGTGGTATTACGTTATAACGTATAACTTTATATAGCATTACGTTAGAACGTATAACGTTATATACTAATACTATACATCGTGCAACGTTATATAGTATTACGTTATAACGTATAACATTATATACTCTATCGTTATAACGTATAACGTTATACGGTATTACGATATATCGTTATATCGTATAACGTTATATGGTATTACGTTATATGGTATAACATTATATACTATTACTATATGACGTATAGCGATATGTACTATTACTATACAGAGTGTAACGTTATATAGTATTGAGTTATAACGTATAGCGGTATATACTATTTCGCTATAATGTATAGCGTTATGTAGTATTACGTTATAACGTATAACGTTATATAGCATTACGTTAGATCTTATAACGTTATATACTAATACTATACATCGTGCAATGTTATGTAGTATTACGTTATAACGTATAACGTTATATGGTATTACGTTATAACGTATAACATTATATACTATTACGATATAACGTATAGCGTTATATACTATTACTATACAACGTGTAACGTTATATAGTATTACGTTATAACGTATAACGGTATATACTAATTCGGTATAATGTATAACGTTATGTAGTATTTCGTTATAACGTATAACGTTATATAGCATTTCCTTAGAACGTATAACGTTATATAGCATTACGTTAGAACGTATAACGTTATATAGTATTACGTTATAACTTATAACATTACATGCTATTACGATATAACGTGCAACGTTATATAGTATTACGTTATAACGTATAACGGTATATACTATTTCGGTATAATGTATAACGTTATATAGTGTTACGTTATAACGTACAACGTTATATACTATTACGTTATAACGTATAACGTTATATATTATTACGTTATAACGTATAACGTTATATGGTATTACGAAATAACGTATAACGTTGCATACAAATACGGTTTAATGTATAACGTTATGGAGTATTACGTCATAACGTATAACTTTATATTCTATTACGGTATAACGTATAACGTTATATACTATCACGTTATAACGTATAATTTTATATACTATTACGGTATAACGTATAACGTTATATAGCATTACGTTATAACGTATAACATTATATACTATTACGATATAACGTATAGCGTTATATACTATTACTATACAACGTGTAACGTTATATAGTATTACGTTATAACGTATAACGGTATATACTACTACGTTATAACGAGTAACGTTATATACTATCACGTTATAACGTATAAGGGTATATACTATTACGGTATAACGTATAACGTTATGTGGTATTACGTTATAACGTATAACTTTATATAGCATTACGTTAGAACGTATAACGTTATATAGTATTACGTTGTAACGTATAACGTTATATAGTAACACGTTATAACGTATAACGTTATATAGTATTACGTTATAACGTATAACGTTATATACTATTACGATATGACGTGTAACGCTGTATAGTATTACGATATGACGTGTAACGCTGTATACTATTACGATATGACGTATAACGTTATATACTATTACGATATACCGCATAACGTTATATACTAATACTATACATCGTGCAATGTTATGTAGTATTACGTTATAACGTATAAAGATATATGGTATTACGTTATAACGTATAACATTATATACTATTACGATATAACGTATAACGTTATATACTATTACGATATGACGTAAAACGTTGTATACAATTACGATATACCGCATAACGTTATATACTATTACCATACAACGTGTAACATAATATAGTATTACGTTATAACGTATAACGGTATGTACTAATTCGGTGTAATGTATAACGTTATGTAGTATTACGTTATAACGTATAACGTTATATAGCATTACGTTAGAATGTATAACGTTGAATAGCGTTACGTTATAACGTATGACGTTATATACTATTACGGTATTACGTATAACGTTATATAGTGTTACGTTATAATGTATGACGTTATATACTATTACGATATACCGCATAACGTTATATACTATTACCATACAACGTGTTACGTTATATAGCGTTACGTTATAACGTATAACGGTATATACTATTTCGGTATAATGTATAACGTTATGTAGTATTACGTTATAACGCATAACGTTATATAGCATTACGTTAGAACGTATAACGTTAAATAGCGTTACGTTATAACGTATAACGTTATATACTATTACGGTATTACGTATAACGTTATATAGTATTACGTTATAACGTATAACATTATATACTATTTCGATATAACGTGCAACGTTATATAGTAGTACGTTATAACGTATAACGTTATTTACTATTATTATACAACGTGTAAAGTTATATAGTATTACGTTGTAACGTATAACGTTATATACTACTACGTTATAACGAGTAACGTTATATACTATCACGTTATAACGTATAAGGGTATATACTATTACGGTATAACGTATAACGTTATGTTGTATTACGTTATAACGTATAACTTTATATAGCATTACGTTAGAACGTATAACGTTATATACTAATACTATACATCGTGCAACGTTATATAGTATTACGTTATAACGTATAACATTATATACTCTATCGTTATAACGTATAACGTTATACGGTATTACGTTATATCGTTATATCGTATAACGTTATATGGTATTACGTTATATGGTATAACATTATATACTATTACTATATAACGTATAGCGATATGTACTATTACTATACAGCGTGTAACGTTATATAGTATTGAGTTATAACGTATAGCGGTATATACTATTTCGGTATAATGTATAGCGTTATGTAGTATTACGTTATAACGTATAACGTTATATAGCATTACGTTAGATCTTATAACGTTATATACTAATACTATACATCGTTTAAAGCTATGTGGTATTACGTTATAACGTATAACGTTATATGGTATTACGTTATAACGTATAACATTACATACTATTACGATATAACGTATAGCGTTATATACTATTACTATACAACGTGTAACGTTATATAGTATTACGTTATAACGTATAACGGTATATACTAATTCGGTATAATGTATAACGTTATGTAGTATTACGTTATAACGTATAACGTTATATAGCATTTCGTTAGAACGTATAACGTTATATAGCATTACGTTAGAACGTATAACGTTATATAGTATTACGTTATAACTTATAACATTACATACTATTACGTTATAACGTGCAACGTTATATAGTATTACGTTATAACGTATAACGGTATATACTAATTCCGTATAATGTATAACGTTATATAGTGTTACGTTATAACGTACAACGTTATATACTATTACGTTATAACGTATAACGTTATATATTATTACGTTATAACGTATAACGTTATATGGTATTACGAAATAACGTATAACGTTACATACTAATACGGTTTAATGTATAGCGATATGGAGTATTACGTCATAACGTATAACTTTATATTCTATTACGGTATAACGTATAACGTTATATACTATCACGCTATAACGTATAACGTTATATACTATTACGGTATAACGTATAACGTTATATAGCATTACGTTAGAACGTATAACGTTATATAGTGTTACGTTATAACGTATAACGTTATATACTATTACGCTATAACGTATAACGCTATATACTATTACGGTATAACGTATAACGTTATGTAGTATTACGTTATAACGTATAACGGTATATACTATTGTGGTATAACGTTTAACGTTATATACTAGTACTATACATCGTGTAAAGTTATGTAGAATTACGTTATAACGTATAACGTTATATGGTATTACGTTATAACGTATAACATTGTATACTATTGCGATATAACGAATAGCGCTATATACTATTGCTATACAGCGTGTAACGTTATATAGTATTAAGTTATAACGTATAACGGTATATACTATTTCGGTATTATGTATAACGTTATGTAGTATTACGTTATAACGTACAACGTTATATAGCATTACGTTAGAACGTATAACGTTATATAGTATTACGTTATAACTTATAACATTACATGCTATTACGTTATAACGTGCAACGTTATATAGTATTACGTTATAACGTATAACGGTATATACTATTTCGGTATAATGTATAACGTTATGTAGTATTACGTTATAACGTACAACGTTATATTGTACTACGTTATTACGAGTAACGTTACATACTATCACGTTATAACGTATAACGTTATATATTATCACGTTATAACGTATAACGTTATATACTATTACGATATAACGTGCAACGTTATATAGTATTACGTTATAACGTATAACGGTATATACTAATTCGGTATAATGTATAACGTTATGTAGTATTACGTTATAACGTATAACGTTATATGGTATTACGTTATAACGTATAACATTATATACTATTACGATATAACGTGCAACGTTATATAGTATTACGTTATAACGTATAACGGTATATACTAATTCGGTATAATGTATAACATTATGTAGTATTACGTTATAACGTATAACGTTATATAGCATTTCGTTGGAACGTATAACGTTAAATAGTATTACGTTATAACGTATAACGTTATATACTTTTACGATATGACGTATAACGTTATATACTATTACGATATACCGCATAACGTTATATACTATTACCATACAACGTGTAACGTTACATAGTATTACGTTATGACGTATAACGTTATATACTATTACGATATAACGTATAATGTTATATACTATTACGATATAACGCATGACGTTATATGCAATTACTATACAACGTGTAACGTTATATAGCATTACGTTATTACGTATAACGGTATATACTAATTCGGTATAATGTATAACGTTATATAGTATTGCGTTATAACGTATAACATTATATACTATTACGATATAACGTGCAACGTTATATAGTATTACGTTATAACGTATAACGGTATATACTAATTCGGTATAATGTATAACGTTATGTAGTATTACGTTATAACGTATAACGTTATATAGCATTTCGTTAGAACGTATAACGTTATATAGTATTACGTTATAACGTATAACGTTATATACTTTTACGATATAACTTATAGCGTTATAAACTATTACTATACAACGTGTAACGTTATACAGTATTGCGTTATAACGTATAACGGTATATACTAATTCGGTATAATGTATAACGTTATATAGTATTGCGTTATAACGTATAACATTATATACTATTACGATATAACGTGCAACGTTATATAGTATTACGTTATAACGTATAACGGTATATACTATTTCGGTATAATGTATAACGTTATGTAGTATTACGATATAACGTATAACGTTATATAGCATTTCGTTAGAACGTATAACGTTATATAGTGTTACGTTATAACGTATAACGTTTTATACTATTACGGTATAACGTATAACGTTATGTAGTATTACGTTATAACGAATAACGTTATATAGTATTACGTTATAACGTATAACATTATATACTCTATCGTTAAAACGTATAACGATATACGGTATTACGTTATATCGTTATATCGTATAAAGTTATATGGTATTACGTTATACGGTATAACATTATATACTATTACTATATAACGTATAGCGATATGTACTATTACTACACAACGTGTAACGTTATATAGTATTGAGTTATAACGTATAGCGGTATATACTATTTAGGTATAATGTATAGCGTTATCTAGTATTACGTTATAACGTATAACGTTATATAGCATTACGTTAGATCTTATAACGTTATATACTAATACTATACATTGTGTAAAGTTATGTAGTATTACGTTATAACGTATAACGTTATATGGTATTACGTTATAACGTATAACGTTATATAGCATTTCGTTAGAACGTATAACGTTATATAGCATTACGTTAGAACGTGCAACGTTATATAGTATTACGTTATAACGTATAACGGTATATACTAATTCGGTATAATGTATAACGTTATGTAGTATTACGTTATAACGTATAACGTTATATAGCATTTCGTTAGAACGTATAACGTTATATAGTATTACGTTATAACGTATAACGTTATATACTTTTACGATATGACGTATAACGTTATATACTACTACGATATACCGCATAACGTTATATACTATTACCATACAACGTGTAACGTTATATAGTATTACGTTATGACGTATAACGCTATATACTATTACGATATAACGTATAATGTTATATACTTTTACGATATGACGTATAACGTTATATACTATTACGATATAACGTGCAACGTTATATACTATTACGTTATAACGTATAACGGTATATACTAATTCGGTATAATGTATAACGTTATATAGTATTGCGTTATAACGTATAACATTATATACTATTATGATATAACGTGCAACGTTATATTGTATTACGTTATAACGTATAACGGTATATACTAATTCGGTATAATGTATAACGTTATGTAGTATTACGTTATAACGTATAACGTTATATAGCATTTCGTTAGAACGTATAATGTTATATAGTATTACGTTATAACGTATAACGTTATATACTTTTACGATATAGGGTATAGCGTTATATACTATTACTATACAACGTGTAACGTTATACGGTATTGCGTTATAACGTATAACGGTATATACTAATTCGGTATAATGTATAACGTTATATAGTATTGCGTTATAACGTATAACATTATATACTCTATCGTTATAACGTATAACGTTATACGGTATTACGTTATATCGTTATATCGTATAACGTTATATGGTACTACGTTATATGGTATAACATTATATACTATTACTATATAACGTATAGCGATATGTACTATTACTATACAACGTGTAACGTTATATAGTATTGAGTTATAACGTATAGCGGTATATACTATTTCGGTATAATGTATGGCGTTATGTAGTATTACGTTATAACGTATAACGTTATATAGCATTACGTTAAATCTTATAACGTTATATACTAATACTATACATCGTGTAAAGTTATGTAGTATTACGTTATAACGTATAACGTTATATGGTATTACGTTATAACGTATAACATTATATACTATTACGATATAACGTATAGCGTTATATACTACTACCATACATCGTGTAACGTTAAATAGTATTACGTATATTAGTATTACGTTAAATAGTATTACGTATATACTATTTCGGTATAATGTATAACGTTATGTAGTATTACGTTATAACGTACAACGTTATATTGTACTACGTTATAACGAGTAACGTTATATACTATCACGTTGTAACGTATAACGGTATATACTATTACGGTATAACGTATAACGTTATATAGTACTACGTTATAACGTATAACGTTATATAGTACTACATTATAACGTATAACGTTATATACTATTGCGATATACTGCATAACGTTATATACTATTACCATACAACGTGTTACGTTATATAGTATTACGTTATAACGTATATCGGTATATACTATTACGATATATCGTATAACGTTATATAGCATTACGTTAGAACGTATAACGTTATATAGTATTACGATTTAACGTATAGCTTTATATAGTATTGCGTTATAACTTATAACGTTGTATAGTATTACGTTATAACGTATAACGTTATATACTATTACGAAATAACGTATAATGTTATATACTATTACGATGTAACGCATAACGTTATATACAATTGCCATACAACGTGTAACGTTATATAGTATTACGTTGTAACTTATAACGGTATATAGTACTACGTTATAACGTATAACGGTATATACTATTACGGTATAACGTGTAACGTTATATACTATTACGTTATAACGTATAACGGTATATACTATTACGGTATAACGTGTAACGTTATATACTATTATGTTATAACGTATAACGGTATATACTATTACGGTATAACGTATAACATTATGTAGTATTACGTTATAACGTATGACGTTATATACAATTACGCTATAACGTATGACGTTATATACAATTACGCTATAACGTATGACGTTATATAGTATTACTATACAACGCGTAACGTAATATAGTATTACGTAATAACGTATAACGTTGTATAGTATTAGGATATAACGTATAACGTTGTATAGTGTTACGATATAAAGTATAACGATATGTAATATACCGTTACAACGTATAAGGTTACATAGTTTTACGATATAACGTATGACGTTATATAACAATACGATATAGCGTATAAAGTTATGTAGTATGCCGTTACAACGCTGAACGTTATATTGTATTACGATATAACGTTTAACGATCAATAGTATTACGATATAACGTATAACGTTATGTAGTATATCGTAACAACGTATAACGTTTTATATTCTTACGATATAACGTATAACGTTGTATTGTATTTCGATATAACGTATAACGTTATATAGTATTACGTTATAACGTATAACATTACATTCTATATCGTTATAACGTATAACGGTATATACTATTACGGTATAACGTATAACGTTATGTAGTATTACGTTATAACGTATAACGTAATATAGTATTACGTTATAACGTATAACATTACATTCTATATCGTTATAACGTATAACGTTATATAGCATTACGTTAGAGCGTATAACGTTATATAGTGTTACGTTTCGCTATCGATATTTTCAAATTTTAAACAATGTAGTAGTCGCTGCGACCAGAAACAGTCTAAGGACTGTTTCAATTATATAATTCCTGTTAGATTAAGTAGCGTTGATTGGAGTTTAGGCCACTGGTCAACAATCTCCACGTTTCGGCTAACCTGCTATGCGCAGGAATACTAGCACGGGAGAGGATTGTTTGGAATAAACAATTATATTATAAATAATTATTACTGGCGGAATTAATGACGAATTATACTAATTATTGAGATTATTTATTATTTTAATTATTAATTATTAATAATAATTAAAGTTTACTCACCTGGCGTTGGCCTCCGCTCATGAACGGGCAGGCCGCTGGGGTGATTCCGCTTTTACAAAGATGGACACTTCTATAATTTTTCGTTTTAATCTTTACTTAATTTGAACAGTGTAAACAACAGTGTGTCCGGTCGTGTTTAACAATTCGAGATACTATCACAAAAATTGAGCCAACTATTGTTTAAATTCTAACAGACTAATAACAATTATTTTATAATTCGAACTGACTAATAACATTTATATCTCGTAATTCTTAAACTCGAACTGGAACGAACAATTATTCTCTAATCCTAACTTAAATTCTAATTAAATCAACTGAACGAACTGATATCAGACTCACTCAAATTCAATTGAACGACTAATAATTACTCTCCTTATTTTCTCTAAATTCTCCCGAACGCTAGCAATTACTCTTCTATTCCTTTATTCAACTGACCCGCTAACAATTACTCTTCTTTATTTTCGTTAAATTCTCCCGAACGCTACAATTTCTCTCCTATTCCTTTATTCAACTGACCCGCTAACAATTACTCTCTCTATTTTCGCTAAATTCTCCCGAACCGCTACCAATTACTCTCTTACTCTATTATTCAACTGGTAACGATTACTCCGATTCGAATTGTGTCGCTACGCTTATTATAATGACATCCCCAATCGGATGACAGTCACGTGACAGTTCGTTCCGGTGGGAATCGCAATGCTGCAGGTTTTCAGAGTTTCCATGAGAGAACGTGGAGTTTGATGATTACAGGTTATGTTGAGTCATGGACACAAAAGCGTCCGCGCCTGTGCGAACTGTGTGAGTGTGTTTTTAGTATTCTGTCTCGTTTCGCATGTTGTTTGTTTCCTTAAACTGGTGAATTTGTTTGAGCGCAAGAGGAGGAAGATATGTGAATGGTACGAGATGACGTGATCGACGTGCGTGTGTGAATATGTGCGAGGGATGATGCTGAAGTGGCGGTTTTCCATCCAAATAGGCACAGTGGCACCTTCGTTCGCGTCGTGTCCTGATGATCTTTTGACAATTTGGTTTTATTTGACAATATGAGATATATTTTGCTCCTTGTAGATTTATATGTCCATATTTGCTATATATTAAATCGTGTATATTTTATATTACTTTCTTGTTATTAGGTTATTAGTTGTGTAACTCCAGTTTCTGATCTATGGAAAGTGGTGAAACGTCTTCACGAAATACAATTTCATTCGTTTTCCTCCCTTGCATTGGCACGCTGTGAGTGGTGTCGACTTCCAAATGATGTTTGTGCATCTTGATTATTATGCGTTTAATGATAGATACGGAGGTATCTTTGTCAGAGGTTCCCATGCGCACTGTCTCGGTGTGTATCTTGTTATGATTTCTTTTATTTAGTTCATCCTGCTTCTTTCGTGTTTTATTCACTGCATATGATATTTCAGTGCAAGAAGAAGAAGGATTGTAAAGAATCCGTAAGTAGCCCTAGAAGACGCAGTCATCGTGTGAGGTGTTGTCGGCAGGAACGAAGAGTCGAAGTTGTTGAATAAGTCGTGTGACATTTGTATTGTTTCTGGTTATATACAGCGCTGATATTTCACATATCTATGTATATATATATATATATATATATATATATATATTATTATATTATTATATATTATTATATTAAATCTTCAGTTGGCTTAGTTGAATGTTCAGTAATGTAATTTTTTCAAGGTGGTTTTGTATATTAGATGAGTAGTTGTTCGATATAATAATATTTGTATATATATATGTGTCGGGTTGGCGTTAAGATTTGAGTTAGGTTTGAGGGCGTGAAACGAATCCCTATTGGCGCTAGACGTGATCATTATGCAATAGAGGAGATATTTACTAGTGCAAATATGACTATGATGGAATTGGACAAGTAATTTCGATAATTAGATACTCGAGAAGCTAATGACAATGATCCTAGGCTCACTAACGAGTCCGCGGTCAAGGGGATGACGAACTCTACTTTTCTTCAGCGTCTAAGTTGTACTCCATGTTAATGCACGAGGCAATCACTACGTATCTGAGAGTTACTTGAATCGTCTTTGAGATCGTACCGGAGAGTGGTTCTCCATCACGGTAACGCTGTCGAGGAAAACTATGACGGGTGTGCCTAAGGGCACGACATCATCGGATTCGTGGAGAAAAGCCTTCATTCGGAAAGTGAGGGAAATTGGCGTTACTGTTAATTGGTCAATTTCCATGTTGGTGGTTAGGGAAGGGTGCTAGCCGCCCTTAAGAGAAAGTTCGAGAAGGGGAAGCGTCGTTGGTGAGAAAAATAGATTTCTCCTATTTTCTAGTAGTTGGGACGAGGACTGTTTGTCGGTTTGAAGGACTTTAGTTAAACAGATCTTAAGATTTATAGCGGGTCCTCGGGCTAGCTGAACATGTACTGTGGAGACGCGTCGACATCTGGTAATCATCTTACTCAAAGAATAGAGTCTGCGTGTGGCGAGCCACGGGACAGAAATCGTTGAAATGCTTACCGTCGTGCCCCGTCCTAAGTATTTCTTTTAAGGAGAGCTATAGAGTTACTTCATGCCTTTGTTAGACAAAACGTTCATCCCTTGACCGCGACTACGTTCGGCGAATGGTTGTCGCCTGGAGCCCGAGCTCACTATCATAAATCTCAAATAAGTACAGTCGAATCGAATGACAACAGTTTCTTAATTCGGCTATGGTGAAATCTAAATTACAATACTAGGGGTCTTCCCAAAGTTCCGAAGGGAAGGTTCCAGTATTCTTTCATCTCCGTCATATATATACATTTCACAATGTAATTTTCCATTATGTAAAATATATATATGCATATGTATATGTGAGTGTATTGTTATTCTCATTGTTTCTCAGATAGTTAATTGGTTGAATATTCCATAATGTGGATTTCGTATATAATTCTCTAGGTTCGTAGAAATGTAATTCTATATATTTATTTCTTTGCGTTTTAATGGTTTAATAACGTATACATACATATATATATATTATGAATTTTTCCCAAAGATACGCGTACGCATGTGTATATCTATATATGTGTGTGTCGCAGAGCAATCTTGTATACAATTTTCACTTTCATTAGAATGCTGATGTAGTGTAGTATATTTTATTTCTTTTATATTTTATTAGATTACCAATTATTCAGATTCACGAAGTAGGTCACACGCACAGATATGCATACACGTGTGTGTATATACATGTGTTTTCGCAGAGAAATCTCATACAATTGAATCGCGACTTGTTTTATTTATTGGTTCATTTAATTATTTCATTTTCTTTGTATTTTATATGTCATTGCTGATTGGTTGTAGTGTTTCTCCTTATTGACTCATTTATATCATTCTTTTTATATTGATTGGTTAGTTATTAGTTAATTTATTATTATTGGTCGTGTTTAATTATTCAAAAGTTATTGGTTCGTGGCGTCACGTGCGGAACGCGAGACGTGACAATAGTATAACGTTTTAACGTATAGCGTTATATAGTATTACTTTATAACGTATAACGTTATATAGAATTACGTTATAACGTATAACGTTATATACTATTACGATATAACGTATAATGTTATATACTATTACGATATAAAGCATAACATTATATACAATTGCCACACAACGTGTAACGTTATATAGTATTACGTTGTAACGTATAACGTTATATAGTACTACGTTATGACGTATAACGATATATATATCACGTTATAACGTATAACGGTATATACTATTACGGTATAACGTATAACGTTATGTGGTATTACGTTATAACGTATAACGATATATACTAATACTATACATCGTGTAACGTTATATAGTATTACGTTATAACGTATAACATTATATTCTATATCGTTATAACGTATAACGTTATATAGAATTACGTTATAACGTATAACGTTATATACTATTACGATATAACGTATAATGTTATATACTATTACGATATAAAGCATAACATTATATACAATTGCCACACAACGTGTAACGTTATATAGTATTATGTTGTAACGTATAACGTTATATAGTACTACGTTATGACGTATAACGATATATATATCACGTTATAACTTAAGACGGTATATACTATTACGGTATAACGTATAACGTTATGTGGTATTACGTTATAACGTATAACGATATATACTAATACTATACATCGTGTAACGTTATATAGTATTACGTTATAACGTATAACATTATATTCTATATCGTTATAACGTATAACGTTACATAGTATTACGATATAACGTATAACGTCATATATTATTACTATACAACGTGTAACGTTATATAGCATTACGGTATAACGTATAACATTATACACTATAACGTTATAACGTGCAACGTTATATACTAATACTATACATCCTGTAACGTTATATAGTATTAGGTTATAACGTATAACATTATATTCTATATCGTTATAACGTATAACATTATAAACTATTACGATATAACGTATAGCGTTATACACTATTACTACATATCGTGTAACGTTATATAGTATTACGTTATAACATATAACGTTATATACTATTACGGTATAACGTATGAAGTTATGAAGTATTACGTTATAACGTATAATGTTATTTACTATTACGGCATAACGTATAACATTATGTAGTATTACGTTATAACATATGACGTTATATAGTATTACGATATATCGTATAACGTTATATACTAATACTATACATCGTGTAAAGTTATATAGTATTACGTTATAACTTATAACGTTATATGGTATTACGTTATAACGTATAACATTATATACTATTACGAAATAACGTATAATGTTATATACTATTACGATATAACGCATAACGTTATATACTATTACGTTATAACGTATAACGGTATATACTATTACGGTATAACGTATAACATTATGTAGTATTACGTTATAACGTATGACGTTATATACAATTACGGTATAACGTATGACGTTATATAGTATTACTATACAACGCGAAACGTAATGTAGTATTACTTAATAACGTATAACGTTACATACTATTACGGTATAACGTATAACGTTATGTAGTATTACGTTATAACGTTTAACGTTATATACTATTACGATATAACGTGTAACGCTATATAGTATTACGTTATAACGTATAACGTTATATACTATTACGTTATAACGTATAACGTTATATACTATTACGATATGACGTATAGCGTTATATAGTATTACGTTATAACGTAAAACGTTATATACTATTACGATATAACGTATAACGTTATATACTAATACTATACAACGTGTAACGTTATATAGCATTACGTTAGAACGTATAACGTTAAATACTATTACGTTATAACGTATAACGATATATACTATTACGTTATAACGTATAACGGTATATAATATTACTGTATAACGTATAACGTTATGTGGTATTACGTTATAACGTATAATTTTATATACTATTACGGTATAACGTATAACGTTATGTAGTATTACGTTGTAACGTATAATGTTATTTACTATTACGGTATAACGTATAACGTTATGTGGTATTACGTTATGACGTATAACTTTATATACTATTACGTTATAACTTATAACGTTATATGGTATTACGTTATAACGTATAACAATATATACTATTACAATATAACGTATAGCGTTATATACTATTACTATACAACGCGTAACGTTATGTAGTATTACGTTATAACGTATAACGTTATATAGTATTACGTTGTAACGTATAACTTTATATAGTATTACGTTACAAAGTATAACGTTATATACTAATACTATACATCGTGTAAAGTTATATAGTATTACGTTGTAACGTATAACGTTATATAGTACTACGTTATAACGAGTAACGATATATACTATCACGTTATAACGTATAACGGTAAATACTATTACGGTATAACCTATAACGTTATGGAGTATTACGTTGTAATGTATAACGCTATGAAGTATTACGTTATAACGTATAACTTTATATACTATCACTATACAACGTGAAACGTTATATTGTATTACGTTATAACGTGTAACGTTATATAGTATTACGTTATAACGTATAACGTTATATACTAATACTATATATCGTGTAACGTTATATCGTATTATGTTATAGCGTATAACGTTATATACTATTACGGTATAACGTATAACGTTATGAAGTATTACGTTATAACTTTTAATGGTATTTACTATTACGGCATAACGTATAACATTATGTAGTATTACGTTATAACGTATAACGTTATATACTATTACGATATAACGTATAAAGTTATATACCATTACTATACAATTTCTGACGTTATGTAGTATTTGTTATAACATATAACGTTATATAGGACTACTATGCAACGTGTAACGTTACATAGTATTGCTTTATAACGTTTAACGTTACATACTATTACGGTATAATGTGTAACGTTATATAGTATTACGTTATGACGTATAACATTATATACTATTACGATATAACGTATAACGTTATATGCTATTGTCACGTCCGCGTTCCGCACGTGACGCCACGAACCAATAACTTATGAATAATTAAACACGACCAATAATAATAAATTAACTAATAACTAACCAATCAAAATAAAAAGAATTATACGACAGACAATCAAAGTGAAATAAATGAATCAATAAGAAGGAACACTACAACCAATCAGCAATGACATATAAGATACAAATAAAATGAAATAATTTAATGAACCAATGAATAAAAGAAGCCGCGATTCAAATGTATGATATTTCTCTGCGAAAGCACATGTATATACACACACGTGTATGCATATCTGTGTGTGTGACCTACTTCCTGAATCTGAATAATCGGTAATCTAATAAAATAAATAAAAGAAATAAAATATAGTATACTACATCAGCATTCTCATAAACGTGAAAATTGTATTCAAGATTGCTCTGCGACACACACATATATAGATATACACATGCGTACGCGTATCTTTGGGAAAAATTCATAATATATATATATATATGTCGGAGATGAAAGAACACCGGAACTCCTCCTTGGATTCGCGGGAATACCGTAACTCTGTAACTTAGCATAAACAAATGTTGCTCCGATTGTTCGAGATTTGTGATCATGAGCTTGGGCTCGGGGCGACAATCGGTCGCCGAACGTAGCCGCGGTCAAGGGATGAACGTTTTATCTAACAAGGGCACAGAGTAACTCCATACCTCTCCTTTAAAGAAGTGGCCGTAGTGACACATGGCAGTAAATATTTCAAAGGTTTCTGTTCCGTGGCTCGCCACACGCAGATCCTATCCTTCGGGTAAGATGATCTCCAGATATCGATATACCTCCGCAGTATGTTTAGCTAACGTGAGGACCCGCAATAAATTTTAAGATTTAGTCAAGCAAAGTTCTTCATTTAGACAAACAGTCCTTGTCGCAACTACGGGAAGATAGGAGAAGCCTATCTTCCACGAACGATGCCCCGTCAACAACCCCCCCTTAAGGGCGGCCAGCATCTCTTTCAAAACGCCGATATGGAGATCGACCAATTAGCAACAGCGCTAATTTCCCGCACTTTTGGAACGAAAGCTTTCTTTGACGAATCCGAGGATCTCATATCCTTAGACCCACCCTATATAGTTTTCCTCGACGACATCGTCGAGGCGGAGAGTCATTCTTTCGTGTGGACTCATTGACGAGTGACAGTACTATCTTACAACCAGTGAATATCTCACGTCTAGTTAACAAAGAGTTAGACTTGAACTGTGCGATAACATACGTTTATCATCCCGTGACCGCGGATTCGTTCGAACCTAAGGTCATCATCACTAGTGCTACGAGTGCTTAATCTTGTTAATAAGCCTGTGCTAATAAACTCTCTGTCGTATCACGACAATGGCTAATTCTAATGAAAATCCATTAAACGCCCATTTCCTTAATCCTGACTCTAATCCGACATATATATATATATGTATGTATACGTTATTAAACCATTAAAACGCAAAGAAATAAATATATAGAATTACATTTCTACGAACCTAGAGAATTATATACGAAAACCACATTATGGAATATTCAACCAATTAACGATCCGAGAAACAATGAGAATAACAATACACGCACATATACATATGCATATATATATTTAACATAATGGAAATTTACATTGTGAAATGTATATATATATATATATACACATATTATTATATCGAATAACTACTCACCTAATATACAAAACCACCTTGTAAAAATTACATTACTGAACATTCAACTAAACCAACTGAAGATTTAATATAATAATATATAATAATATAATAATATATATATATATACATAGATATGTGAAATATCAGCGTTGTATATAACCAGAAACAATACAAATGTCACACGACTTCTTCAACAACTTAGACTCTTCGTTCCTGCCGACAACACCTCACACGATGACTGCGTCTTCTAGGGCCACTTACGGATTCTTTACAATCCTTCTTCTTTTTGCACTGAAATATCATATGCAGTGAATAAAACACGAAAGAAGCAGGATGAACTAAATAAAAGAAATCATAACAAGATACACACCGAGACAGTCCGCATGGGAACCTCTGACAAAGCTACCTCCGTATCTATCATTAAACGCATAATAATCAAGATGCACAAACCTCATTTGGAAGTCGACACCACTCACAGCGTGCCAGTGCAAGGGAGGAAAACGAATGAAATTGTATTTCGTGAAGACGTTTCACCACTTTCCATAGATCAGAAACTGGAGTTACACAACTAATAACCTGATAACAAGAAAGTAATATAAAATATACACGATTTAATATATAGCAAATATGGACATATAAATCTACAAGGAGCAAAATATATCTCATATTGTCAAATAAAACCAAATTGTCAAAAGATCATCAGGACACGACGCCAACGAAGGTGCCACTGTGCCTACTTGGATGGAAAACCGCCCCTTCAGCATCATCCTTCGCACATATTCACACACGCACGTCGATCACGTCATCTCGTACCATTCACATATCTTCCTCCTCTTGCGCTAAAACAAATTCACAAGTTTAAGGAAACAAACAACATGCGAAACGAGATAGAATACTAAAAACACATACTCACACAGTTCGCACAGGCGCGGACGCTTTTGTGTCCATGACTCAACATAACCTGTAATTATCAAAATCCACGTTCTCTCATGGAAACTCTAAAAACCTGCAGCATTGCGATTCCCACCGGAACGAACTGTCACGTGACTGTCATCCGATTGGGGATGTCATTATAAAAAGCGTAGCGACACAATTCAAATCAGAGTAATTGTTAGCGAGTCAGTTGAATAAAAGAGTAAGAGAGTAATTGTTAGCGGTTCGGGAGAATTTAGCGAAAATAAAGAAGAATAATTGTTAGTGGTTCAGTTAGAATAAAGAAGAGTCAGATTAATTGTTAGCGTTAGCGTTAGCGATTAATTGTTAGTGGTTCAGTTGGAACAAAGGAGAGTAATTGTGAAGAGAGAGTAACTGCCATTAGTTGGTTCAGTTAGAATATAGTCAGAGAAATTGTTAGCGTTCGGGAGAATTTAACGAAATTAAAGAAGAGTAATTCAGTTAGAATAAAGAAATAGGATAGAGCAATTGTGATTAGTTGGTTCAGTAGAATTTAGCGAAAATAGTATAGATTAATTGTTAGCGTTCGGGAGAATTTAGCGAAAATAAGGAGATTATTGTTAATCGTTCAATTGAATTTGAGTGAGTCTGATATCAGTTCGTTCAGTTGATTTAATTAGAATTTAAGTTAGAATTAGAGAATAATTGTTCGTTCCAGTTCGAGTTTAAGAGTTACGAGATATAAATGTAATTAGTCAGTTCGAATTATAAAATTATTGTTATTAGTCAGTTAGAATTAAAACAATAGTTGGCTCAAGTTTTTGTGTGAGAATTTCGAATTGTTAAACACGTCCGGACACACCGTTGTTTACACTGTTCAAATTAAATAAAGATTAAAACAAAAAATTATGGAAGTGTCAATCTTTGTAAAATCGGAATCACCCCAGCGGCCTGCCCGTTCATCAGCGGAGGCCAACGTCAGGTGAGTCAACTTTTAATTATTATTAATAATTAATAATTAAAATAATAAATAATATCAATAATTAGTATAATTCGTCATTAATTCCGCCAGTAATAATTATTTATAATATAATTGTTTATTCCAAACAATCCTCTCCCGTGCTAGTATTCCTGCGCATAGCAGGTTAGCCGAAACGTGGAGATTGTTGACCAGTGGCCTAGACTCCAATCAACGCTACTTAATCTAACAAGAAATATCTAATTGAAACAGTCCTTAGACTGATTCTGGTGGCAGCGACTACTACACTGTTTAAAATTTGAAAATTTGGATAGCCAAACGTAACACTATTACGGTATAACGTATAACGTTATGTAGTATTACGTTGTAACGTATAACGTTATATACTATTACGCTATAACGTTTGACGTTATATACTATTACTATACAACGTGTAACGTTATATAGTATTACGTAATAACGTATAACGTTACATAATATTACGGTATAACGTATAACGATACATACTATTACCGTACAACGTGTAACGTCATATAGCATTACGTTATAACGTATAACGGTATATACTATTACGGTATAACGTGTAACGTTATATAGTATTACGATATATAGTGTTACGTTATAACACATAACGTTATATACTATTACGGTATAACGTATAACGTTATAGAGTATTACGTTGTAACGTATAACGTTATATAGTATTACGTTACAAAGTATAACGTTATATACTAATACTATACATCCTGTAAAGTTATATAGTATTACGTTATAACGTAAAACGTTATATACTATTACGATATAACATATAACGTTATATACTAATACTATATATCGTATAACGTTATATCGTATTACGTTATAGCGTATAACGTTATATACTATTACGATGTAACGGATAACGTTATATACTGTTACAATATAACGTATGACGTTATATACTATTCCTACACAACGTGTAACGTTATATACTATAACGTTATAACTATATATCCTGTAACGCTATATAGTATTACGCTATAACGTATAACGGTATATACTATTTCCGTATAATGTATATCGTTATGTTGTATTACGTTATATCGTACAGCGTTATATAGCATTACATTAGAACGTATAACGTTATATACTATTACGATATATAAAGTTATATACCATTACTATACAATATCTGACGTTATGTAGTATTACGTTATAACATATAACGTTATATAGGACTGCTATACAACGTGTAACGTTACATAGTATTACGTTATAACGTATAACGTTATATACTATCACTATACAACGTGTAACGTTATATAGTATTTCGTTATACCGTATAACGTTTTATACTATTACGATATAACGTATCTCGTTATATACTATCACTATACAACGTGCAACGTTATATAGTATTACGTTATAACGTATAACGGTATATACTATTTCCGTATAATGTATATCGTTATGTTGTATTACGTTATATCGTACAACGTTATATAGCATTACATTAGAACGTATAACGTTATATACTATTACGATATAACGTATAAAGTTATATACCATTACTATACAATATCTGACGTTATGTAGTATTACGATATAACATATAACGTTATATAGGACTGCTATACAACGTGTAACGTTACATTGTATTACGTTATAACGTAAAACGTTATATACTATTACGATATAACGTATAACGTTATATACTAATACTATATATCGTGTAACGTTATATGGTATTACGTTATAACGTATAACGGTATATACTATTTCGGCATACTGTATAACGTTATGTAATATTACGTTATAACGTATAACGTTATACAGCATTACGTTAGAACGTATAACGTTATATACTAATACTATAAATCGTGTAAAGTTATATAGTATTACGTTATAACTTTTAACGTTACATACTATTACGGTATGACGGGTAACGTCATATAGTATTACTTTATAACGTGTAACGTTATAAAGTATTACGTTGTAACGTATAACGTTATATACTATTACGATTTAACATATAACGTCATATACTATTACTATATAACGTGTAACGTTATATACCATTACGATATAACATATAACGTTGTATTCTAATTCTATATATCGTGTGACGTTATATAGTATTACGTTATAACGTAAAACGTTATATACTATTACGATATAACGTATAACGTTATATACTAATAGTATACATCGTGTAAAGTTATATAGTATTACGATATAACGTATAAAGTCATATAGTATTACTCTATAACGTATGACGTTATATAGTATTACGCTATATCGTGTAACGTTATATGCTAATACTATATATCGTGTAACGTGATATAGTATTACGTTATAACGTATAACGTTTTATACTATTACGCTTTAACGTATAACATTATATACTATAACCTTATGACGTATAACGTTATATAGTATTACGGTATAACGTATAACGTTATGTGGTATTACGGTATAACGTATAACGTTATGTAGGATTACGATATAACGTATAACGTCATATAGTATTACGATATAACGTATAACGTCATATAGTATTACTTTATAACGTATGACGTTATATAGTATTACGCTATATCGTGTAACGTTATATACTAATACTATATATCGTGTAACGTGATATAGTATTACGTTATAACGTATAACGTTTTATACTATTACGCTTTAACGTATAACATTATATACTATGACGTTATGACGTATAACGTTATATAGTATTACGGTATAACGTATAACGTTATATACTATCACGATGTAACGGATAACGTTATATACTGTTACAATATAACGTATGACGTTATATACTATTACTATACAACGTGTAAAGTTATATAGTATTACGGTATGACGTGTAACGTTATATACTATTAGGATATAACGTATAACGGTATATACTATTACGATATAACGTATAACGTTATATACTAATACTATACAACGTGTAACGTTATATAGTATTACGTTATAACGTATAACGTTATATACTATTACGCTTTAACGTATAACATTATATACTATAACGTTATGACGTATAACGTTATATAGTATTACGGTATAACGTATAACGTTATATGCTATTACGGTATAACGTATAACGTTATGTAGGATTACGATATAACGTATAACGTCATATAGTATTACGTTATAACGTATAACGGTATATACTATTTCGGTATAATGTATAACGTTATATACTATTACGATATAACGTATAGCGTTATATACTATTACGTTATAACATATAACGATATAAACTATTACGGTATTACGTGTGACGTTATATAGTATTACGTTATATACCATTACGCTATAACGTATGACGCTATATACTATTACTATACAACGTGTACCGTTATATAGTATTACGTTATATACCATTACGCTATAACGTATGACGCTATATACTATTACTATACAACGTGTAACGTTATATAGTATTACGTTGTAACGTATAACGTTATATACTATTACTATACAACGTCTAACGTTATATAGTATTACGTTATAACGTATAACGTTATATGGTATTACGTTATAACGTATAACGGTATATACTATTTCGGTATAATGTATAACGTTATACAGTATTACGTTATAACGTATAACGTTATATACTATTACGATTTAACATATAACGTTATATACTATTACTATACAACGTCAAACGTTATATAGTATTACGATATAACGTATAACGTTATATAGTATTACGTTATAACGTATAACGTTATATGGTATTGTCACGTCCCGCGTTCCGCACGTGACGCCACGAACCAATAACTTATGAATAATTAAACACGACCAATAATAATAAATTAACTAATAACTAACCAATCAAAATAAAAAGAATTATACGACAGACAATCAAAATGAAATAAATGAATCAATAAGAAGAAACACTACAACCAATCAGCAATGACATATAAAATACAAATAAAATGAAATAATTAAATGAACCAATAAATAAAACAAGCCGCGATTCAAATGTATGAGATTTCTCTGCGAAAACACATGTATATACACACACGTGTATGCATATCTGTGTGTGTTACCTACTTCGTGAATCTGAATAATTGGTAATCTAATAAAATATAAAAGAAATAAAATATACTACACTACATCAGCATTCTAATGAAAGTGAAAATTGTATACAAGATTACTCTGCGACACACACATATATAGATATACACATGCGTACGCGTATCTTTGGGAAAAATTCATAATATATAGATATATATATATATATATGTATGTATACGTTATTAAACCATTAAAGCGCAAAGAAATAAATATATAGATTTACATTTCTACGAACCTAGAGAATTATATACGAAATCCACATTATGGAATATTCAACCAATTAACGATCCGAGAAACAATGAGAATAACAATACGCGCACATATACATATGCATATATATATTTTACATAATGGAAAATTACATTGTAAAATGTATATATATATATACACATATTATTATATCGAACAACTACTCATCTAATATACAAAACCACCTTGTAAAAATTACATTACTGAACATTCAACTAAACCAACTGAAGATTTAGTATAATAATATATAATAATATAATAATATATATATATATACATAGATATGTGAAATAGCGTTGTATATAACCGGAAACAATACAAATGTCACACGACTTCTTCAACAACTTCGACTCTTCGTTCCTGCCGACAACACCTCACACGATGACTGCGTCTTCTAGGGCCACTTACGGATTCTTTACAGTTCTTCTTCTTCTTGCACTGAAATATCATATGCAGTGAATAAAACACGAAAGAAGCAGGATGAACTAAATAAAAGAAATCATAACAAGATACACACCGAGACAATCCGCATGGGAACCTCTGACAAAGTATCTATCATTAAACGCATAATAATCAAGATGCACAAACCTCATTTGGAAGTCGACACCACTCACAGCGTGCCAATGCAAGGGAGGAAAACGAATGAAATTGTATTTCGTGAAGACGTTTCACCACTTTCCATAGATCAGAAACTGGAGTTACACAACTAATAACCTAATAACAAGAAGGTAATATAAAATATACACGATTTAATATATAGCAAATATGGACATATAAATCTACAAGGAGCAAAATATATCTCATATTGTCAAATAAAACCAAATTGTCAAAAGATCATCAGGACACGACGCCAACGAAGGTGCCACTGTGCCTATTTGGATGGAAAACCGCCACTTCAGCATCATCCTTCGCACATATTCACACACGCACGTCGATCACGTCATCTCGTACCATTCACATATCTTCTTCCTCTTGCGCTAAAACAAATTCACAAGTTTAAGGAAACAAACAACATGCGAAACGAGATAGAATACTAAAAACACATACTCACACAGTTCGCACAGGCGCGGACGCTTTTGTGTCCATCACTCAACATAACCTGTAATCATCAAAATCCACGTTCTCTCATGGAAACTCTAAAAACCTGCAGCATTGCGATTCCCACCGGAACGAACTGTCACGTGACTGTCATCCCATTGGGGATGTCATTATAAAAAGCGTAGCGACACAATTCAAATCGGAGTAATTGTTAGCGGGTCAGTTGAATAAAGGAATAGAAGGGAGTAATCGTTACCAGTTGAATAAAAGAGTAAGGGAGTAATTGTTAGCGGGTCAGTTGAATAAAGGAATAGAAGAGAGTAATTGTTAGCGGGTCAGTTGAATAAAGGAATAGAAGAGAGTAATTGTTTGCGTTCGGGAGAATTTAGCGAAAAATAAAGAAGAGTCAGATTAATTGTTAGCGTTAGCGTTAGCGATTAATTGTTAGTGGTTCAGTTAGAACAATCAGAGTAATTGTGAAAAGAGAGTAACTGCCATTAGTTGGTTCAGTTAGAATATAGTCAGAGAAATTGTTAGCGTTCGGGAGAATTTAACGAAATTAAAGAAGAGTAATTCAGTTAGAATAAAGAAATAGGATAGAGCAATTGTGATTAGTTGGTTCAGGAGAATTTAGCGAAAATAAGGAGAGTAATTGTTAGCGGGTCAGTTGAATAAAGGAATAGAAGAGAGTAATTGTTAGCGTTCGGGAGAATTTAGCGAAAAATAAAGAAGAGTCAGATTAATTGTTAGCGTTAGCGTTAGCGATTAATTGTTAGTGGTTCAGTTAGAACAATCAGAGTAATTGTGAAAAGAGAGTAACTGCCGTTAGTTGGTTCAGTTAGACTATAGTCAGAGAAATTGTTAGCGTTCGGGAGAATTTAACGAAATTAAAGAAGAGTAATTCAGTTAGAATAAAGAAATACGATAGAGCAATTGTGATTAGTTGGTTCAGGAGAATTTAGCGAAAATAAGGAGAGTAATTGTTAGTCGTTCAATTGAATTTGAGTGAGCCTGATATCAGTTCGTTCAGTTGATTTAATTAGAATTTAAGTTAGGATTAGAGAATAATTGTTCGTTCCAGTTCGAGTTTAAGAATTACGAGATATAAATGTTATTAGTCAGTTCGAATTATAAAATAATTGTTATTAGTCAGTTAGAATCAAAACAATAGTTGGCTCAAGTTTTTGTGTTAGAATTTCGAATTGTTAAACACGTCCGGACACACTGTTGCTTACACTGTTCAAATTAAATAAAGATTAAAACGAAAAATTATAGAAGTGTCGATCTTTGTAAAACCGGAATCACCCCAGCGGCCTGCCCGTTCATCAGCGGAGACCAACGTCAGGTGAGTTAACTTTAATTATTATTAATAACTAATAATTAAAATAATAAATAATATCAATGATTAGTATAATTCGTCATTAATTCCGCCTGTAATAATTATTTATAATATAATTGTTTATTCCAAACAATCCTCTCCCGTGCTAGTATTCCTGCGCATAGCAGGTTAGCCGAAACGTGGAGATTGTTGACCAGTGGCCTAAACTCCGATCAACGCTACATAATCTAACAAGAAATATCTAATTGAAACAGTCCTTAGACTGTTTCTGGTGGCAGCGACTACTACATTGTTTAAAATTTCAAAATTTGGATAGCGAAACGTAACAGTATAACGTTATAACGTATAACGGTATATGGTATTACGTTATAACGTATAACGGTATATACTATTTCGGTATAATGTATAACGTTATGTAGTATTACGTTATAACGTATAACGTCATATAGTATTACGTTATAACGTACAACGTTATATGGTATTACGTTATAACGTATAACATTATATACTATTACGATATAACGTATAGCGTTATATACTATTACTATACAACGTGTAACGTTACATAGTATTACGTTATAACGTATAACGTTACATACTATTACGGTATAACGTATAACGATATCCACTATTACGGTATTACGTGTAACGTTATATAGTATTACGGTATTACGTGTAACGTTATATAGTATTACGTTATATAGTATTACATTATAACGTAAAACGTTATATACTGTTACGATACAACGTATAACGTTGTGTACTAATACTATATATCGTGTAACATTATATAGTATTACGTTATAACGTATAACGGCATATACTATTTCGGTATACTGTATAACGTTATGTAATATTACGTTATAACGTATAACGTTATACAGCATTACGATAGAACGTATAACGTTATATACTAATACTATACATCGTGTAAAGTTATATAGTATTACGTTATAGCGTATAACGTTATATACTCATACGATATAACGCATAGCGTTCTATACTATTACTATATAACGTGTGACGTTATATACTATGACTATACAACGTGTAACGTTATATAGTATTACGTTATGACGTATAACGTTATATAATATCACTATACAACGTGTAACGTTATATAGTATTACGCTATATCGTGTAACGTTATATACTAATACTATATATCGTGTAACGTGATATAGTATTATGTTATAACGTATAACGTTTTGTACTATTACGAAATAACGTATAACGTTATATACTATCACTATACAACGTGAAACGTTATATAGTATTACGTTATAACGTAAAACGTTATATACTGTTACGATACAACGTATAAAGTTGTGTACTAATACTATATATCGTGTAACGTTATAAACTACGTATAACGGTATATACTATTTCGGTACACTGTATAACGTTATGTAATATTACGTTATAACGTATAACATTATACAGCATTACGTTAGAACGTATAACGTTATATACTAATACTATACATCGTGTAAAGTTATATAGTATTACGTTATAGCGTATAACGTTATATACTCTTACGATATAACGCATAGCGTTCTATACTATTACTATATAACGTGTAACGTTATATAGTATTACGTTATATCGTTTAACGTTACATACTATTACGGTATGACGGGCAACGTTATACAGTATTACGTTATAACGTGCAACGTTATATAGTATTACGTTATAACGTATAACGTTATATACTATTACGATTTAACATATAACGTCATATACTATTACTATATAACGTGTAACGTTATATACCATTACGATATAACATATAACGTTGTATTCTAATTCTATATATCGTGTGACGTTATATAGTATTACGTTATAACGTAAAACGTTATATACTATTACGATATAACGTATAACGTTATATACTAATAGTATACATCGTGTAAAGTTATATAGTATTACGATATAACGTATAAAGTCATATAGTATTACTTTATAACGTATGACGTTATATAGTATTACGCTATATCGTGTAACGTTATACACTAATACTATATATCGTGTAACGTGATATAGCATTACGTTATAACGTATAACGTTTTATACTATTACGCTTTAACGTATAACATTATATACTATAACGTTATGACGTATAACGTTATATAGTATTACGGTATAACGTATAACGTTATATGCTATTACGGTATAACGTATAACGTTATGTAGGATTACGATATAACGTATAACGTCATATAGTATTACGATATAACGTATAACGTCATATAGTATTACTTTATAACGTATGACGTTATATAGTATTACGCTATATCGTGTAACGTTATATACTAATACTATATATCGTGTAACGTGATATAGTATTACGTTATAACGTATAACGTTTTATACTATTACGCTTTAACGTATAACATTATATACTATGACGTTATGACGTATAACGTTATATAGTATTACGGTATAACGTATAACGTTATATACTATCACGATGTAACGGATAACGTTATATACTGTTACAATATAACGTATGACGTTATATACTATTACTATACAACGTGTAACGTTATACAGTATTACGGTATGACGTGTAACGTTATATACTATTAGGATATAACGTATAACGGTATATACTATTACGATATAACGTATAACGTTATATACTAATACTATACAACGTGTAACGTTATATAGTATTACGTTATAACGTATAACGTTATATACTATTACGCTTTAACGTATAACATTATATACTATAACGTTATGACGTATAACGTTATATAGTATTACGGTATAACGTATAACGTTATATGCTATTACGGTATAACGTATAACGTTATGTAGGATTACGATATAACGTATAACGTCATATAGTATTACGTTATAACGTATAACGTTATATGGTATTACGTTATAACGTATAACATTATATACTATTACGATATAACGTATAGCGTTATGTACTATTACGTTATAACATATAACGATATAAACTATTACGGTATTACGTGTGGCGTTATATAGTATTACGTTAGATACCATTACGCTATAACGTATGACGCTATATACTATTACTATACAACGTGTACCGTTATATAGTATTACGTTATATACCATTACGCTATAACGTATAACGCTATATACTATTACTATACAACGTGTAACGTTATATAGTATTACGTTGTAACGTATAACGTTATATACTATTAATATACAACGTCTAACGTTATATAGTATTACGTTATAACGTATAACGTTATGTAGTATTACGTTATAACGTATAACGGTATATGGTATTACGTTATAACGTATAACGGTATATACTATTTCGGTATAATGTATAACGTTATGTAGTATTACGTTATAACGTATAACGTCATATAGTATTACGTTATAACGTACAACGTTATATGGTATTACGTTATAACGTATAACATTATATACTATTACGATATAACGTATAGCGTTATATACTATTACTATACAACGTGTAACGTTATATAGTATTACGTTATAACGTATAACGTTACATACTATTACGGTATAACGTATAACGATATCCACTTTTACGGTATTACGTGTAACGTTATATAGTATTACGGTATTACGTGTAACGTTATATAGTATTACGTTATATAGTATTACATTATAACGTAAAACGTTATATACTGTTACGATACAACGTATAACGTTGTGTACTAATACTATATATCGTGTAACGTTATATAGTATTACGTTATAACGTATAACGGCATATACTATTTCGGTATACTGTATAACGTTATGTAATATTACGTTATAAAGTATGACGTTATACAGCATTACGTTAGAACGTATAACGTTATATACTAATACTATACATCGTGTAAAGTTATATAGTATTACGTTATAGCGTATAACGTTATATACTACTACGATATAACGAATAGTGTTCTATACTATTACTATACAACGTGAAACGTTATATAGTGTTACGTTATAACGTATAACGTTATATACTATCACTATACAACGTGTAACGTTATATAGTATTACGTTATAACGTATAACGTCATATAGTATTACTTTATAACGTATGACGTTATATAGTATTACGCTATATCGTGTAACGTTATATACTAATACTATATATCGTGTAACGTGATATAGTATTATGTTATAACGTATAACGTTTTATACTATTACGATATAACGTATAACGTTATATACTATCACTATACAACGTGAAACGTTATATAGTATTACGTTATAACGTAAAACGTTATATACTGTTACGATACAACGTATAACGTTGTGTACTAATACTATATATCGTGTAACGTTATAAACTACGTATAACGGTATATACTATTTCGGTATACTGTATAACGTTATGTAATATTACGTTATAACGTATAACATTATACAGCATTACGTTAGAACGTATAACGTTATATACTAATACTATACATCGTGTAAAGTTATATAGTATTACGTTATAGCGTATAACGTTATATACTATTACGATTTAACATATAACGTTATATACTATTACTATACAACGTGTAACGTTATAAAGAATTACGTTATAACGTAAAACGTTATATGCTATTACGATATAACGTATAACGTTATATAGTGTTACGTTATAACATGTGACGTTATACAGTATTAGGATATAAAGTATAATGTTATATACTAATACTATACATCGTGTAAAGATATACAGTATTACGTTATGACGTATAACGTTATATACCATTACGATTTAACATATAACGTTGTATACTATTACTATACAACGTGTAACGTTATATAGTATTACGTTATGACGTATAACGTTATATAATATCACTATACAACGTGTAACGTTATATAGTATTACGTTATAACGTATAACGTTATATATTATTACGCTATAACGTATGACGCTATATACTATTACTATACAACGTGTAACGTTATATAGTATTTCGTTATAACGTATAACATTATATACTATTACTATACAACGTGTAATGTTATATAGTATTACGTTATGACGTATAACGTTATATAATATCACTATACAACGTGTAACGTTATATAGTGTTACGTTATAACGTATAACGTTATATATTATACGCTATAACGTATGACGCTATATACTATTACTATACAACGTGTAACGTTTTATAGTATTACGTTATAACGTATAACATTATATAGTATTACGTTATAACGTATAACGCTATATAGTATTACGTTATAACGTATAACATTATATACTATTACTATACAACGTGTAACGTTATATAGTATTACGTTATAACGTATAACGTTATATACTATTACGGTATAACGTATAACGTAATATAGTGTTACGTTATAGCGTATAACGTTATATACTATTACGTTATAACGTATGACGATATACACTATTACGGTATTACGTGTAACGTTATATAGTATTACGTTATAACGTATAACGTCATATTCTATTACGATATAACGTATAACGTTATATACTATCACTATACAAAGTGAAACGTTATATAGTATTACGTTATAACGTATAACGGCATATAGTATTACTTTGTAACGTATAACGTTATATACTATTACGCTATAACGTATGACGCTATATACTATTACTATACAACGTGTAACGTTATATAGTAGTACATTGTAACGTATAACGTTATATACTATTACGATTTAACATATAACGCTATATACTATTAATAAACAACGTGTACCGTTAAAGAGTATTACGTTACAACATATAACGTTATATACTATTAGGGTATAACGTATAACGTTATATAGAGTTACGTTATATCGTATGACGTTATATAGTATTACGTTATAACGTATAAGGTTACATACTAATACTATACACCGTGTAAAGTTATATAGTATTACGCTATAACGTATAACATTATATACTATTACGTCATAACGTATAACGTTATATAGTATTACGGTATAACGTATAACGTTATATGCTATTACGTATACGGTATAACGTATAACATTATGTAATATTACGTTATAACGTATAACGTTATATACTATTACGCTATAACGTATGACGCTATATACTATTACTATACAACGTGTAACGTTATATAGTAGTACATTGTAACGTATAACGTTATATACTATTACGATTTAACATATAACGCTATATACTATTAATAAACAACGTGTAACGTTAAAGAGTATTACGTTACAACATATAACGTTATATACTATTAGGGTATAACGTATAACGTTATATAGAGTTACGTTATATCGTATGACGTTATATAGTATTACGTTATAACGTATAAGGTTACATACTAATACTATACACCGTGTAAAGTTATATAGTATTACGCTATAACGTATAACATTATATACTATTACGTTATAACGTATAACGTAATATAGTGTTACGTTATAACGTATAACGTTATATAGTATAACGTTATAGCGTATAACGTTATATAGTATTACGTTATAACGTATAACGCTATATAGTATTACGTTATAACGTATAACATTATATACTATTACTATACAACGTGTAACGTTATATAGTATTACGTTATAACGTATAACGTTATATACTATTACGGTATAACGTATAACGTAATATAGTGTTACGTTATATCGTATAACGTTATATACTATTACGTTATAACGTATAACGATATACACTATTACGGTATTACGTGTAACGTTATATAGTATTACGTTATAACGTATAACGTTATATGGTATTACGTTATAACGTATAACATTATATACTATTACTATACAACGTGTAACGTTATATAGTATTACGTTATGCCGTATAACGTTATATACTATTACGGTATAACTCATAACGTTATATAGTGTTACGTTATAACGTATGACGTTATATAGTATTACGTTATAACGTATAAGGTTATATACTAATACTATACATCGTGTAAAGTTATATAGTATTACGTTATAACGTATAACGTTATATGATATTACCTTATAACGTATAACATTATATACTATTACTATACAACGTGTAACGTTATATAGTATTACGTTATGACGTATAACGCTATATACTATTACGGTATATCTCATAACGTTATATAGTGTTACGTTATCACGTATAACGTTATATACTAATAGTATACATCGTGTAAAGTTATATAGTATTACGTTATAACGTGTATCGTTATATAGTATTACGTTATAACGTATAACATTATATACTATTACGATATAACGCATAACGTTATATAGTATTACGATATAACGTATGACGTTATACAGCATTACGTTCTAATGTATATCGTTATATAGTACTACGTTATAACGTATAACGTTATGTAGTATTATGTTATAACGTATAACGTTATGTAGTATTACGTTGTAACGTATAACGTTATATACTACTACGATTTAACATATAACGTTATATACTATTACTATACAACGTGTAAAGTTATATAGTATTACGTTATAGCGAATAACGTTATATACTCTTACGATATGACGCATAGCGTTCTATACTATTACTATATAACGTGTAACGTTATATAGTACTACGTTATAGCGTATAACGTTACATACTATTACGGTATGACGGGTAACGTTATATAGTATTACGTTATAACGTGTAACGTTATATAGTATTACGTTGTAACTTATAACGTTATATTCTCTTACGATTTAACATATAACGTTATATGCTATTACTATATAACGTGTAATGTTATATGCTATTGGTATATAACGTATAACGTTGTATACTAATACTATATATCGTGTAACGTTGTATACTAATTCTATATAACGTGTAACGTTATATAACGTATATAGCGTTATATTACGTATAACGTAAAACGTTATATACTATTACGATATAACGTATAACGTTGTATGCTAATACTATATAACGTGAAACGTTATATAGTATTACGTTATAACTTATAACGTTATATACTATTACGATATAACGAATAGTGTTCTATACTATTACTATACAACGTTATATAACGTTATATAGTATTACGTTATAACGTTTAACGGTATATACTATTTCGGTAGAATGCAGAAAGTTATGTAATATTACGTTATAACTTATAACGTTATACAGCATTACGTTAGAACGTATAACGTTATATACTAATAGTATACATCGTGCAAACTTATATAGTATTACGTTATCACGTGTAACGTTATATAGTATTACGTTATAACGTATAACGTTATATACTATGACGCTATAACGTATGACGCTATATACTATTACAATACAACGTGTAACGTTATATAGTATTACGTTGTAACGTATTACGTTATATAATATCACTATACAACGTGTAACGTTATATAGTATTACGTTATAACGTATAACGTTATATACTATTACGCTATAACGTATGACGCTATATACTATTACTATACAACGTGTAACGTTATATAGTATTACGTTATAACGTATAACGTTATATAGTATTACGTTATAACGTATAACATTATATACTATTACTATACAACGTGTAACGTTATATAGTATTACGTTATAACGTATAACGTTATATACTATTACGGTATAACGTATAACGTAAAATAGTGTTACGTTATAGCGTATAACGTTATATATTATTACGTTATAACGTATAACGTTATATACTATTACTATACAACGTGTAACGTTATATAGTATTACGTTATAACGTGTAACGTTATATACTAATACGGTACAACGTATAACGTTATATAGTGTTACGTTATAACGTATGACGTTATATAGTATTACGTTATAACGTATAACGTTATATACTGTTACGCTATAACGTATGACGCTATATAGTATTACAATACAACGTGTAACATTATATAGTATTACGTTGTAACGTATAACGTTATATACTATTACGACTTAACATATAACGTTATATACTATTACGCTATAACGTATGACGCTATATACTATTACTATACAACGTGTAACGATATATAGTATTACGTTATAACGTATAACGTTATATAGTATTACGTTATAACGTATAACATTATATACTATTACTATACAACGTGTAACGTTATATAGTATTACGTTATAACGTATAACGTTATATACTATTACGCTATAACGTATGACGCTATATACTATTACTATACAACGTGTAACGTTATATAGTATTACGTTATAACGTTTAACGGTATATACTATTTCGGTATAATGTATAAAGTTATGTAATATTACGTTATAACGTATAACGTTATACAGCATTACGCTAGAACGTATAACGTTATATACTAATAGTATACATCGTGCAAAGTTATATAGTATTACGTTATAACGTATAACGTTATATACTATTACGCTATAACGTATGACGCTATATACTATTACTATACAACGTGTAACGTTATATAGTATTACGTTATAACGTATAACGTTATATAGTATTACGTTATAACGTATAACGTTATATGGTATTACGCTATAAGGTATAACGGTATATACTATTTCGGTATAATGTATAACGTTATGTAGTATTACGGTATAATGTATAACGTTATATGTTATTACGGTATAACGCATAACGTTATATGTTATTACGGTATAACGTATAACGTTATGTAGTATTACGTTATAACGTATAACATTATATTCTATTACTATACAACGTATAACGTTATATAGTATTACATTATAACGTATAACGTTATATACTATTACGGTATAACGTATAACGTTATATAGTGTTAGGTTATAACGTATGACGTTATATAGTATTACGTTATAACGTATAAGGTTATATACTAATACTATACATCGTGTAAAGTTATATAGTATCACGTCATAACGTATAACGTTATATGGTATTACGTTATAACGTATAACATTATATACTATTACGATATAACGTATAGCGTTATATACTATTACTATACAACGTGTAACGTTATATAGTATTACGTTATAACGTATAACATTATATACTATTACGATATACTGTATAACGTTATGTAATATTACGTTATAACGTATATCGTTATACAGCATTACGTTATGACGTATAACGTTATATACTATTACGCTATAACGTATGACGCTATATACTATTACTATACAACGTGTAACGTTATATAGTATTACGTTATAACGTATAAAGTTATATAATAATACTATACATCGTGTAAAGTTATATAGTATTACGCTATAACGTATAACATTATATACTATAACGTTATAACGTATAACGTATCATAGTACTACGGTATAACATACAACGTTATATGCTATTACGGTATAACGTATAACGTTATGTAGTATTACGTTATAACGTATAACGTCATATAGTATTACGTTATAACGTATAACGTCATACGGAATTGCGTTATAACGTATAACATTATATACTATTACTATACAACGTGTAACGTTATATAGTATTACGTTATAACGTATAACGTTATGTACTATTACGGCATAGCGTATAACGTTATATAGTGTTACGTTATAACGTATGAGGTTATATAGTATTACGTTATGACGTATAAGGTTATATACTAATACTATACATCGTGTAAAGTTATATAGTATTACGTTATAACGTATAACGTTATATGGTATTACGTTATAACGTATAACATTATATACTATTACTACACAACATGTAAGGTTATATAGTATTACGTTATAACGTATAACGTTATATACTATTACGGTATAACGTATAACGTTATATAGTGTTACGGTATAACGTATAACATTATATACTATTACAATATAACGTATAGCGTTATATACTATTACTATACAACTTGTAACGTTATATAGTAATACGTTATAACGTATAACGTCATATAGTATTACTTTATAACGTACAACGTTATATACTGTTACGCTATAACGTATGACGCTAAATACTATTACTATACAACGTGTAACGTTTGTATAGTATTACGTTGTAACGTATAACGTTATATACTATTACGATTTAACATATAACGTTATATACTATTACTATACAACGTGTAACGTTATATAGTATTACGTTACAACGTATAACGTTATATAGTATTACGGTATAACGTATAACGTTATATGTTATTACGGTATAACGTATAACGTTATGTAGTATTACGATATAACGTATAGCGTTATATACTATTACTATACAACGTGTAACGTTATATAGTATTACGTTATAACGTATAACGGTATATATATTTTCGGTATAATGTATAACGTTATGTAGTATTACGTTATAATGTATAACGTTATATGCTATTACGGTATAACGTATAACGTTATGTAGTATTATGTTGTAACGTATAACGTTATGTAGTATTACGTTATAACGTATAACGTTATACACTATTACGTTATAACGTATAACGGTATATACTATTACGGTATAACGTATAACGTTATGTAGTATTACGTTATAACGTATAGCTTTATATACTATTACGATATAACGTATAACATTATATAGTATTACGTTATAGCGTATAACGTCATATAGTATCACGCTATAGCGTATAACGTTATGTAGTATTACGTTATAATGTATAGCGTTATATGCTATTACGGTATAACGTATAACGTTATGTAGTATTATGTTGTAACGTATAACGTTATGTAGTATTACGTTATAACGTATAACGTTATATAGTATTACGTTATAATGTATAACGTTATATGCTATTACGGTATAGCGTATAACGTTATGTAGTAATATGTTGTAACATATAACGTTATGTAGTATTACGTTATGACGTATAACGTTATATACTATTACGCTATAACGCATGACACTATATACTATTACTATACAACGTGTAACGTTATATAGTATTACGTTATAACGTATAAGGTTATATAATAATACTATACATCGTGTAAAGTTATATAGTATTACGCTATAACGTATAACATTATATACTATAACGTTATAACGTATAACGTTATATAGTATTACGGTATAACGTATAACGTTATATGCTATTACGGTATAACGTTTAACGTTATGTAGTATTACGTTATAACGTATAACGTCATATAGTATTACGTTATAACGTATAAGGTTATACAATAATACTATACATCGTGTAAAGTTATATAGTATTACGCTATAACGTATAACATTATATACTATAACGTTATAACGTATAACGTTATGTAGCATTACGTCATAATGTATAACGTTATATGCTATTACGGTATAACGTATAACGTTATGTAGTATTATGTTGTAACGTATAACGTTATGTAGTATTACGTTATAACGTATAACGTTATATACTATTACGTTATAACGTATAACGGTATATACTATTACGGTATAACGTATAACGTTATGTAGTATTACGTTATAACGTATAGTTTTATATACTATTACGATATAACGTATAACATTATATAGTATTACGTTGTAACGTATAACGTCATATACTATCACGCTATAGCGTATAACGTTATGTAGTATTACGTTATAACGTATAACGTTATATAGTATTACGTTATAACGTATAACGTTATATACTATTACGTTATAACGTATAACGTTATATACTATTACGCTATAACGTATGACGCTATATACTATTACTATACAACGTGTAACGTTATATAGTATTACGTTATAACGTTTAACGGTATATACTATTTCGGTATAATGTATAAAGTTATGTAATATTACGTTATAACGTATAACGTTATACAGCATTACGCTAGAACGTATAACGTTATATACTAATAGTATACATCGTGCAAAGTTATATAGTATTACGTTATAACGTATAACGTTATATACTATTACGCTATAACGTATGACGCTATATACTATTACTATACAACGTGTAACGTTATATAGTATTACGTTATAACGTATAACGTTATATAGTATTACGTTATAACGTATAACGTTATATGGTATTACGCTATAAGGTATAACGGTATATACTATTTCGGTATAATGTATAACGTTATGTAGTATTACGGTATAATGTATAACGTTATATGTTATTACGGTATAACGCATAACGTTATATGTTATTACGGTATAACGTATAACGTTATGTAGTATTACGTTATAACGTATAACATTATATTCTATTACTATACAACGTATAACGTTATATAGTATTACATTATAACGTATAACGTTATATACTATTACGGTATAACGTATAACGTTATATAGTGTTAGGTTATAACGTATGACGTTATATAGTATTACGTTATAACGTATAAGGTTATATACTAATACTATACATCGTGTAAAGTTATATAGTATCACGTCATAACGTATAACGTTATATGGTATTACGTTATAACGTATAACATTATATACTATTACGATATAACGTATAGCGTTATATACTATTACTATACAACGTGTAACGTTATATAGTATTACGTTATAACGTATAACATTATATACTATTACGATATACTGTATAACGTTATGTAATATTACGTTATAACGTATATCGTTATACAGCATTACGTTATGACGTATAACGTTATATACTATTACGCTATAACGTATGACGCTATATACTATTACTATACAACGTGTAACGTTATATAGTATTACGTTATAACGTATAAAGTTATATAATAATACTATACATCGTGTAAAGTTATATAGTATTACGCTATAACGTATAACATTATATACTATAACGTTATAACGTATAACGTATCATAGTACTACGGTATAACATACAACGTTATATGCTATTACGGTATAACGTATAACGTTATGTAGTATTACGTTATAACGTATAACGTCATATAGTATTACGTTATAACGTATAACGTCATACGGAATTGCGTTATAACGTATAACATTATATACTATTACTATACAACGTGTAACGTTATATAGTATTACGTTATAACGTATAACGTTATGTACTATTACGGCATAGCGTATAACGTTATATAGTGTTACGTTATAACGTATGAGGTTATATAGTATTACGTTATGACGTATAAGGTTATATACTAATACTATACATCGTGTAAAGTTATATAGTATTACGTTATAACGTATAACGTTATATGGTATTACGTTATAACGTATAACATTATATACTATTACTACACAACATGTAAGGTTATATAGTATTACGTTATAACGTATAACGTTATATACTATTACGGTATAACGTATAACGTTATATAGTGTTACGGTATAACGTATAACATTATATACTATTACAATATAACGTATAGCGTTATATACTATTACTATACAACTTGTAACGTTATATAGTAATACGTTATAACGTATAACGTCATATAGTATTACTTTATAACGTACAACGTTATATACTGTTACGCTATAACGTATGACGCTAAATACTATTACTATACAACGTGTAACGTTTGTATAGTATTACGTTGTAACGTATAACGTTATATACTATTACGATTTAACATATAACGTTATATACTATTACTATACAACGTGTAACGTTATATAGTATTACGTTACAACGTATAACGTTATATAGTATTACGGTATAACGTATAACGTTATATGTTATTACGGTATAACGTATAACGTTATGTAGTATTACGATATAACGTATAGCGTTATATACTATTACTATACAACGTGTAACGTTATATAGTATTACGTTATAACGTATAACGGTATATATATTTTCGGTATAATGTATAACGTTATGTAGTATTACGTTATAATGTATAACGTTATATGCTATTACGGTATAACGTATAACGTTATGTAGTATTATGTTGTAACGTATAACGTTATGTAGTATTACGTTATAACGTATAACGTTATACACTATTACGTTATAACGTATAACGGTATATACTATTACGGTATAACGTATAACGTTATGTAGTATTACGTTATAACGTATAGCTTTATATACTATTACGATATAACGTATAACATTATATAGTATTACGTTATAGCGTATAACGTCATATAGTATCACGCTATAGCGTATAACGTTATGTAGTATTACGTTATAATGTATAGCGTTATATGCTATTACGGTATAACGTATAACGTTATGTAGTATTATGTTGTAACGTATAACGTTATGTAGTATTACGTTATAACGTATAACGTTATATAGTATTACGTTATAATGTATAACGTTATATGCTATTACGGTATAGCGTATAACGTTATGTAGTAATATGTTGTAACATATAACGTTATGTAGTATTACGTTATGACGTATAACGTTATATACTATTACGCTATAACGCATGACACTATATACTATTACTATACAACGTGTAACGTTATATAGTATTACGTTATAACGTATAAGGTTATATAATAATACTATACATCGTGTAAAGTTATATAGTATTACGCTATAACGTATAACATTATATACTATAACGTTATAACGTATAACGTTATATAGTATTACGGTATAACGTATAACGTTATATGCTATTACGGTATAACGTTTAACGTTATGTAGTATTACGTTATAACGTATAACGTCATATAGTATTACGTTATAACGTATAAGGTTATACAATAATACTATACATCGTGTAAAGTTATATAGTATTACGCTATAACGTATAACATTATATACTATAACGTTATAACGTATAACGTTATGTAGCATTACGTCATAATGTATAACGTTATATGCTACTACGGTATAACGTATAACGTTATGTAGTATTATGTTGTAACGTATAACGTTATGTAGTATTACGTTATAACGTATAACGTTATATACTATTACGTTATAACGTATAACGGTATATACTATTACGGTATAACGTATAACGTTATGTAGTATTACGTTATAACGTATAGTTTTATATACTATTACGATATAACGTATAACATTATATAGTATTACGTTGTAACGTATAACGTCATATACTATCACGCTATAGCGTATAACGTTATGTAGTATTACGTTATAACGTATAACGTTATATAGTATTACGTTATAACGTATAACGTTATATACTATTACGTTATAACGTATAACGGTATATACTATTACGGTATAACGTATAACGTTATGTAGTATTACGTTATAACGTATAGTTTTATATACTATTACGATATAACGTATAACATTATATAGTGTTAGGTTATAACGTATGACGTTATATAGTATTACGTTATAGCGTATAAGGTTATATACTAATACTATACATCGTGTAAAGTTATATAGTATTACGTTATAGCGTATAACGTCATATAGTATCACGCTATAGCGTATAACGTTATGTAGTATTACGTTATAATGTATAGCGTTATATGCTATTACTCTATAACGTATAACGTTATGTAGTATTATGTTGTAAAGTATAACGTTATGTAGTATTACGTTATAACGTATAACGTTATATAGTATTACGATATAATGTATAACGTTATATGCTATTACAGTATAACGTATAACGTTATGTAGTAATACGTTGTAACGTATAACGTTATGTAGTATTACGTTATAACGTATAACATTATATACTATTACTACACAGCATGTAAGGTTATATAGTATTACGTTATAACGTATAACGTTATATACTATTACGGTATAACGTATAACGTTATGTAGTATTACGTTATAACGTATAGCTTTATATACTATTACGATATAACGTATAACATTATATAGTATTACGTTGTAACGTATAACGTCATATACTATCACGCTATAGCGTATAACGTTATGTAGTATTACGTTATAACGTATAACGTTATATAGTATTACGTTATAACGTATAACGTTATATACTATTACGTTATAACGTATAACGGTATATACTATTACGGTATAACGTATAACGTTATGTAGTATTACGTTATAACGTATAGTTTTATATACTATTACGATATAACGTATAACATTATATAGTATTACGTTATAACGTATGACGTTATATAGCATTACGTTCTAACGTATAAGGTTATATACTAATACTATACATCGTGTAAAGTTATATAGTATTACGCTATAACGTATAACATTATATACTATAACGTTATAACGTATAACGTTATATAGTATTACGGTATAATGTATAACGTTATATGTTATTACGGTATAACGTATAACATTATGTAGTATTACGTTATAACGTATAACGTCATATGGTATTACGTTATAACGTATAACATTATATTCTATTACTATACAACGTGTAACGTTATATAGCATTACGTTATAACGTATAACGGTATATACATTTTCGGTATAATGTATAACGTTATGTAGTATTACGTTATAATGTACAACGTTATATGCTATTACGGTATAACGTATAACGTTATGTAGTATTATGTTGTAACGTATAACGTTATGTAGTATTACATTTTAACGTATAGCTTTATATACTATAACGATATAACGTATAACATTATGTAGTATTACGTTGTAACGTATAACGTCATATAGTATCACGCTATAGCGTATAACGTTATATAGTATTACGTTATAACGTGTAATGGTATATAGTATTACGTTATAACGTATAACGGTATAAATTATTTCGGTATAATGTATAACGTTATACAGCATTACGTTAGAACGTATAACGTAATATACTAATAGTATACATCGTGCAAAGCTATATAGTATTACGTTATAACGTGTAACGTTATATAGTATTACGTTATAACGTATAACGGTATATACTATTTCGGTATACTGTATAACGTTATGTAATATTACGTTATAACGTATAACGTTATACAGCATTACGTTAGAACGTATAACGTTATATACTAATACTATACATCGTGTAAAGTTATATAGTATTACGTTATAGCGTATAACGTTATATAGTATTACGTTATGACGTATAACGTTATATGGTATTACATTATAACGTATAACATTATGTACTATTACTACACAACATGTAACGTTATATAGTCTTACGTTATAACGTATAACGTTATATACGATTAGGGTATAACGTATAACGTTATATAGTGTTACGTTATAACGTATGACGTTATATAGTATTACGTTATAACATATAAGGTTATATACTAATACTATACATCGTGTAAGGTTATATAGTACTACGTTATAAAGTATAACGTTATATGGTATTACGTTATAACGTATAACATTATATACTATTACGATATAACGTATAGCGTTATATACTATTAGTATACAACTTGTAACGTCATATAGCAATACGTTATAACGTATAACGTTATATAGTATTACGGTGTAACGTATAACGTTATATGTTATTACGGTATAACGTATAACGTTATATTCTATTACTATACAACGTGTAACGTTATATAGTATTACATTATAACGTATAACGTTATATACTATTACGGTATAACGTATAACATTATATAGTGTTAGGTTATAACGTATGACGTTATATAGTATTACGTTATAGCGTATAAGGTTATATACTAATACTATACATCGTGTAAAGTTATATAGTATTACGTCATAACGTATAACGTTATATGGTATTACGTTATAACGTATAACATTATATACTATTACGATATAACGTATAGCGTTATATACTATTACTATACAACGTGTAACGTTATATAGTATTACATTATAACGTATAACGTTATATACTATTACGGTATAACGTATAACGTTATATAGTGTTAGGTTATAACGTATGACGTTATATAGTATTACGTTATAGCGTATAAGGTTATATACTAATACTATACATCGTGTAAAGTTATATAGTATTACGTTATAGCGTATAACGTCATATAGTATCACGCTATAGCGTATAACGTTATGTAGTATTACGTTATAATGTATAGCGTTATATGCTATTACTCTATAACGTATAACGTTATGTAGTATTATGTTGTAACGTATAACGTTATGTAGTATTACGTTATAACGTATAACGTTATATAGTATTACGTTATAATGTATAACGTTATATGCTATTACAGTATAACGTATAACGTTATGTAGTAATATGTTGTAACGTATAACGTTATGTAGTATTACGTTATGACGTATAACGTTATATACTATTACGCTATAACGTATGCCGCTATATACTGTTACTATACAACGTGTAACGTTATATAGTATTACGTTATAACGTATAACGTTATATACTATTACGGTATAACGTATAACGTTATATAGTGTTACGTTATAACGTATGACGCTATTTACTATTACTATACAAAGTGTAACGTTATATAGTATTACGGTATAACGTATAACGTTATATGCTATTACGGTATAACGTATAACGTCATATAGTATTACGTTATAACGTATAACGTTATATGGTATTACGTTATAACGTATAACATTATATACTATTACTACACAACATGTAAGGTTATATAGTATTACGTTATAACGTATAACGTTATATACTATTACGGTATAACGTATAACGTTATATAGTGTTACGTTATAACGTATGACGCTATTTACTATTACTATACAAAGTGTAACGTTACATAGTATTACGTTATAACGTATAACGTTATATGGTATCACGTTATAACGTATAACATTATATACTATTACTATACAACATGTAACGTTATATAGTATGACGTTATAACGTATAACGTTATATACTATTACGGTATAACGTATAACGTTATATTGTGTTACGCTATAACGTATAACATTATATACTATTACAATATAACGTATAGCGTTATATACTATTACTATACAACTTGTAACGTTATATAGTAATACGTTATAACGTATAACGTCATATAGTATTACTTTATAACGTATAATGTTATATAATATTACGTTATAACGTATGACGCTAAATACTATTACTATACAACGTGTAACGTTGTATAGTATTACGTTGTAACGTATAACGTTATATACTATTACGATTTAACATATAACGTTATATACTATTACTATACAACGTGTAACGTTATATAGTATTACGTTACAACGTATAACGTTATATAGTATTACGTTACAACGTATAAGGTTATATATTATAACGTTATAACGTATAACGTTATAACGTATAACGTTATATAGTATTACGGTATAACGTATAACGTTATATGTTATTACGGTATAACGTATAACGTTATGTAGTATTACGATATAACGTATAGCGTTATATACTATTACTATACAACGTGTAACGTTATATAGTATTACGTTATAACGTATAACGGTATATATATTTTCGGTATAATGTATAACGTTATGTAGTATTACGTTATAATGTGTAACGTTATATGCTATTACGGTATAACGTATAACGTTATGTAGTAATATGTTGTAACATATAACGTTATGTAGTATTACGTTATAATGTATAGCGTTATATGCTATTACGGTATAACGTATAACGTTATGTAGTATTATGTTGTAACGTATAACGTTATGTAGTACTACGTTATAACGTATAACGTTATATAGTATTACGTTATAATGTATAGCGTTATATGCTATTACGGTATAACGTATAACGTTATGTAGTAATATGTTGTAACATATAACGTTATGTAGTATTACGTTATGACGTATAACGTTAGATACTATTACGCTATAACGCATGACGCTATATACTATTACTATACAACGTGTAACGTTATATAGTATTACGTTATAACGTATAAGGTTATATAATAATACTACACATCGTGTAAAGTTATATAGTATTACGCTATAACGTATAACATTATATACTATAACGTTATAACGTATAACGTTATGTAGTATTACGTTATAACGTATAACGTTATATACTATTACGTTATAACGTATAACGGTATATACTATTACGGTATAACGTATAACGTTATGTAGTATTACGTTATAACGTATAGTTTTATATACTATTACGATATAACGTATAACATTATATAGTATTACGTTGTAACGTATAACGTCATATACTATCACGCTATAGCGTATAACGTTATGTAGTATTACGTTATAACGTATAACGTTATATAGTATTGCGTTATAACGTATAACGTTATAAAGTATTACGTTAAGACGTATAACGTTATATAGTATTACGTTATGACGTATAACGTTATATACATTTACGATATAACGTATAACGTTATATACTATTAGGATATAACGCATAACGTTATATAGTATTACGTTATAACGTATGACGTTATATAGCATTACGTTCTAACGTATAAGGTTATATACTAATACTATACATCGTGTAAAGTTATATAGTATCACGCTATGACGTATAACATTATATACTATAACGTTATAACGTATAACGTTATATAGTATTACGGTATAATGTATAACGTTATATGTTATTACGGTATAACGTATAACATTATGTAGTATTACGTTATAACGTATAACGTCATATGGTATTACGTTATAACGTATAACATTATATTCTATTACTATACAACGTGTAACGTTATATAGTATTACGTTATAACGTGTAGCGGTATATAGTATTACGTTATAACGTATAACGGTATAAATTATTTCGGTATAATGTATAACGTTAAACAGCATTACGTTAGAACGTATAACGTAATATACTAATAGTATACATCGTGCAAAGCTATATAGTATTACGTTATAACGTGTAACGTTATATAGTATTACGTTATAACGTATAACGGTATATACTATTTCGGTATTCTGTATAACGTTATGTAATATTACGTTATAACGTATAACGTTATACAGCATTACGTTAGAACGTATAACGTTATATACTAATACTATACATCGTGTAAAGTTATATAGTATTACGTTATAGCGTATAATGTTATATAGTATTACGTTATGACGTATAACGTTATATGGTATTACATTATAACGTATAACATTATGTACTATTACTATACAACGTGTAACGTTATATAGTATTACATTATAACGTATAACGTTATATACTATTACGGTATAACGTATAACGTTATATAGTGTTAGGTTATAACGTATGACGTTATATAGTATTACGTTATAACGTATAAGGTTATATACTAATACTATACATCGTGTAAAGTTATATAGTATCACGTCATAACGTATAACGTTATATGGTATTACGTTATAACGTATAACATTATATACTATTACGATATAACGTATAGCGTTATATACTATTACTATACAACGTGAAACGTTAAATAGTATTACGTTATAACGTATAACGGTATATACTATTTCGGTATACTGTATAACGTTATGTAATATTACGTTATAACGTATATCGTTATACAGCATAACGTTAGAACGTATAACGTTATATACTAATACTATACATCGTGTAATGTTATATAGTATTACGTTATAGCGTATAACGTCATATAGTATCACGCTATAGCGTATAACATTATGTAGTATTACGTTATGACGTATAACGTTATATACTATTACGCTATAACGTATAACGTTATGTAGTATTACGTTATAACGTATAACGTCATATAGTATTACGTTATAACGTATAACGTTATACGGAATTACGTTATAACGTATAACATTATATACTATTACTATACAACGTGTAACGTTATATAGTATTACGTTATAACGTATAACGTTATGTACTATTACGGCATAACGTATAACGTTATATAGTGTTACGTTATAACGTATGACGTTATATAGTATTACGTTATGACGTATAAGGTTATATACTAATACTATACATCGTGTAAAGTTATGTAGTATTACGTTATAACGTATAACGTTATATGGTATTACGTTATAACGTATAACATTATATACTATTACTACACAACATGTAAGGTTATATAGTATTACGTGATAACGTATAACGTTATATACTATACGGTATAACGTATAACGTTATATAGTGTTACGCTATAACGTATAACATTATATACTATTACAATATAACGTATAGCGTTATATACTATTACTATACAACTTGTAACGTTATATAGTAATACGTTATAACGTATAACGTCATATAGTATTACTTTATAACGTACAACGTTATATACTGTTACGCTATAACGTATGACGCTAAATACTATTACTATACAACGTGTAACGTTTGTATAGTATTACGTTGTAACGTATAACGTTATATACTATTCCGATTTAACATATAACGTTATATACTATTACTATACAACGTGTAACGTTATATAGTATTACGTTACAACGCATAACGTTATATAGTATTACGTTACAACGTATAAGGTTATATATTATAACGTTATAACGTATAACGTTATAACGTATAACGTTATATAGTATTACGGTATAACGTATAACGTTATATGTTATTACGGTATAACGTATAACGTTATGTAGTATTACGATATAACGTATAGCGTTATATACTATTACTATACAACGTGTAACGTTATATAGTATTACGTTATAACGTATAACGGTATATATATTTTCGGTATAATGTATAACGTTATGTAGTATTACGATATAACGTATAGCGTTATATACTATTACTATACAACGTGTAACGTTATATGCTATTACGGTATAACGTATAACGTTATGTAGTAATATGTTGTAACATATAACGTTATGTAGTATTACGTTATAATGTATAGCGTTATATGCTATTACGGTATAACGTATAACGTTATGTAGTATTATGTTGTAACGTATAACGTTATGTAGTACTACGTTATAACGTATAACGTTATATAGTATTACGTTATAATGTATAGCGTTATATGCTATTACGGTATAACGTATAACGTTATGTAGTAATATGTTGTAACATATAACGTTATGTAGTATTACGTTATGACGTATAACGTTAGATACTATTACGCTATAACGCATGACGGTATATACTATTACTATACAACGTGTAACGTTATATAGTATTACGTTATAACGTATAAGGTTATATAATAATACTACACATCGTGTAAAGTTATATAGTATTACGCTATAACGTATAACATTATATACTATAACGTTATAACGTATAACGTTATGTAGTATTACGTTATAACGTATAACGTTATATACTATTACGTTATAACGTATAACGGTATATACTATCACTATACAAAGTGAAACGTTATATAGTATTACGTTATAACGTATAACGGCATATAGTATTACTTTGTAACGTATAACGTTATATACTATTACGCTATAACGTATGACGCTATATACTATTACTATACAACGTGTAACGTTATATAGTAGTACATTGTAACGTATAACGTTATATACTATTACGATTTAACATATAACGCTATATACTATTAATAAACAACGTGTACCGTTAAAGAGTATTACGTTACAACATATAACGTTATATACTATTAGGGTATAACGTATAACGTTATATAGAGTTACGTTATATCGTATGACGTTATATAGTATTACGTTATAACGTATAAGGTTACATACTAATACTATACACCGTGTAAAGTTATATAGTATTACGCTATAACGTATAACATTATATACTATTACGTTATAACGTATAACGTTATATAGTATTACGGTATAACGTATAACGTTATATGCTATTACGTATACGGTATAACGTATAACATTATGTAATATTACGTTATAACGTATAACGTTATATACTATTACGCTATAACGTATGACGCTATATACTATTACTATACAACGTGTAACGTTATATAGTAGTACATTGTAACGTATAACGTTATATACTATTACGATTTAACATATAACGCTATATACTATTAATAAACAACGTGTAACGTTAAAGAGTATTACGTTACAACATATAACGTTATATACTATTAGGGTATAACGTATAACGTTATATAGAGTTACGTTATATCGTATGACGTTATATAGTATTACGTTATAACGTATAAGGTTACATACTAATACTATACACCGTGTAAAGTTATATAGTATTACGCTATAACGTATAACATTATATACTATTACGTTATAACGTATAACGTAATATAGTGTTACGTTATAACGTATAACGTTATATAGTATAACGTTATAGCGTATAACGTTATATAGTATTACGTTATAACGTATAACGCTATATAGTATTACGTTATAACGTATAACATTATATACTATTACTATACAACGTGTAACGTTATATAGTATTACGTTATAACGTATAACGTTATATACTATTACGGTATAACGTATAACGTAATATAGTGTTACGTTATATCGTATAACGTTATATACTATTACGTTATAACGTATAACGATATACACTATTACGGTATTACGTGTAACGTTATATAGTATTACGTTATAACGTATAACGTTATATGGTATTACGTTATAACGTATAACATTATATACTATTACTATACAACGTGTAACGTTATATAGTATTACGTTATGCCGTATAACGTTATATACTATTACGGTATAACTCATAACGTTATATAGTGTTACGTTATAACGTATGACGTTATATAGTATTACGTTATAACGTATAAGGTTATATACTAATACTATACATCGTGTAAAGTTATATAGTATTACGTTATAACGTATAACGTTATATGATATTACCTTATAACGTATAACATTATATACTATTACTATACAACGTGTAACGTTATATAGTATTACGTTATGACGTATAACGCTATATACTATTACGGTATATCTCATAACGTTATATAGTGTTACGTTATCACGTATAACGTTATATACTAATAGTATACATCGTGTAAAGTTATATAGTATTACGTTATAACGTGTATCGTTATATAGTATTACGTTATAACGTATAACATTATATACTATTACGATATAACGCATAACGTTATATAGTATTACGATATAACGTATGACGTTATACAGCATTACGTTCTAATGTATATCGTTATATAGTACTACGTTATAACGTATAACGTTATGTAGTATTATGTTATAACGTATAACGTTATGTAGTATTACGTTGTAACGTATAACGTTATATACTACTACGATTTAACATATAACGTTATATACTATTACTATACAACGTGTAAAGTTATATAGTATTACGTTATAGCGAATAACGTTATATACTCTTACGATATGACGCATAGCGTTCTATACTATTACTATATAACGTGTAACGTTATATAGTACTACGTTATAGCGTATAACGTTACATACTATTACGGTATGACGGGTAACGTTATATAGTATTACGTTATAACGTGTAACGTTATATAGTATTACGTTGTAACTTATAACGTTATATTCTCTTACGATTTAACATATAACGTTATATGCTATTACTATATAACGTGTAATGTTATATGCTATTGGTATATAACGTATAACGTTGTATACTAATACTATATATCGTGTAACGTTGTATACTAATTCTATATAACGTGTAACGTTATATAACGTATATAGCGTTATATTACGTATAACGTAAAACGTTATATACTATTACGATATAACGTATAACGTTGTATGCTAATACTATATAACGTGAAACGTTATATAGTATTACGTTATAACTTATAACGTTATATACTATTACGATATAACGAATAGTGTTCTATACTATTACTATACAACGTTATATAACGTTATATAGTATTACGTTATAACGTTTAACGGTATATACTATTTCGGTAGAATGCAGAAAGTTATGTAATATTACGTTATAACTTATAACGTTATACAGCATTACGTTAGAACGTATAACGTTATATACTAATAGTATACATCGTGCAAACTTATATAGTATTACGTTATCACGTGTAACGTTATATAGTATTACGTTATAACGTATAACGTTATATACTATGACGCTATAACGTATGACGCTATATACTATTACAATACAACGTGTAACGTTATATAGTATTACGTTGTAACGTATTACGTTATATAATATCACTATACAACGTGTAACGTTATATAGTATTACGTTATAACGTATAACGTTATATACTATTACGCTATAACGTATGACGCTATATACTATTACTATACAACGTGTAACGTTATATAGTATTACGTTATAACGTATAACGTTATATAGTATTACGTTATAACGTATAACATTATATACTATTACTATACAACGTGTAACGTTATATAGTATTACGTTATAACGTATAACGTTATATACTATTACGGTATAACGTATAACGTAAAATAGTGTTACGTTATAGCGTATAACGTTATATATTATTACGTTATAACGTATAACGTTATATACTATTACTATACAACGTGTAACGTTATATAGTATTACGTTATAACGTGTAACGTTATATACTAATACGGTACAACGTATAACGTTATATAGTGTTACGTTATAACGTATGACGTTATATAGTATTACGTTATAACGTATAAGGTTATATACTAATACTATACATCGAGTAAAGTTATATAGTATTACGTTATAACGTATAACGTTATATACTGTTACGCTATAACGTATGACGCTATATAGTATTACAATACAACGTGTAACATTATATAGTATTACGTTGTAACGTATAACGTTATATACTATTACGACTTAACATATAACGTTATATACTATTACGCTATAACGTATGACGCTATATACTATTACTATACAACGTGTAACGATATATAGTATTACGTTATAACGTATAACGTTATATAGTATTACGTTATAACGTATAACATTATATACTATTACTATACAACGTGTAACGTTATATAGTATTACGTTATAACGTATAACGTTATATACTATTACGCTATAACGTATGACGCTATATACTATTACTATACAACGTGTAACGTTATATAGTATTACGTTATAACGTTTAACGGTATATACTATTTCGGTATAATGTATAAAGTTATGTAATATTACGTTATAACGTATAACGTTATACAGCATTACGCTAGAACGTATAACGTTATATACTAATACTATACATCGTGTAAAGTTATGTAGTATTACGTTATAACGTATAACGTTATATGGTATTACGTTATAACGTATAACATTATATACTATTACTACACAACATGTAAGGTTATATAGTATTACGTGATAACGTATAACGTTATATACTATACGGTATAACGTATAACGTTATATAGTGTTACGCTATAACGTATAACATTATATACTATTACAATATAACGTATAGCGTTATATACTATTACTATACAACTTGTAACGTTATATAGTAATACGTTATAACGTATAACGTCATATAGTATTACTTTATAACGTACAACGTTATATACTGTTACGCTATAACGTATGACGCTAAATACTATTACTATACAACGTGTAACGTTTGTATAGTATTACGTTGTAACGTATAACGTTATATACTATTACGATTTAACATATAACGTTATATACTATTACTATACAACGTGTAACGTTATATAGTATTACGTTACAACGCATAACGTTATATAGTATTACGTTACAACGTATAACGTTATATACTATAACGTTATAACGTATAACGGTATATAGTATTACGGTATAACGTATAACGTTATATGTTATTACGGTATAACGTATAACGTTATGTAGTATTACGTTATGACGTATAACGTTATATACTATTACGCTATAACGTATGACACTATATACTATTACTATACAACGTGTAACGTTATATAGTATTACGTTACAACGTATAACGGTATATACATTTTCGGTATAATGTATAACGTTATGTAGTATTACGTTATAATGTATAACGTTATATGCTATTACGGTATAACGTATAACGTTATGTAGTATTATGTTGTAACGTATAACGTTATGTAGTATTACGTTATAACGTATAACGTTATATACTATTACGTTATAACGTATAACGGTATATAGTATTACGGTATAACGTATAACGTTATATGTTATTACGGTATAACGTGTAACGTTTGTATAGTATTACGTTGTAACGTATAACGTTATATACTATTACGATTTAACATATAACGTTATATACTATTACTATACAACGTGTAACGTTATATAGTATTACGTTACAACGTATAACGGTATATAGTATTACGGTATAACGTATAACGTTATATGCTATTACGGTATAACGTTTAACGTTATGTAGTATTACGTTATAACGTATAACGTCATATAGTATTACGTTATAACGTATAAGGTTATATAATAATACTATACATCGTGTAAAGTTATATAGTATTACGCTATAACGTATAACATTATATACTATAACGTTATAACGTATAACGTTATGTAGTATTACGTCATAATGTATAACGTTATATGCCATTACGGTATAACGTATAACGTTATGTAGTATTATGTTGTAACGTATAACGTTATGTAGTATTACGTTATAACGTATAACGTTATATACTATTACGTTATAACGTATAACGGTATATACTATTACGGTATAACGTATAACGTTATGTAGTATTACGTTATGACGTATAGTTTTATATACTATTACGATATAACGTATAACATTATGTAGTATTACGTTGCAACGTATAACGTCATATAGTATCACGCTATAGCGTATAACGTTATGTAGTATTACGTTATAACGTATAACGTTATATAGTATTACGTTATAACGTATAACGTTATATAGTATTGCGTTATAACGTATAACGTTATAAAGTATTACGTTATGACGTATAACGTTATATAGTATTACGTTATGACGTATAACGTTATATACATTTACGATATAACGAATAACGTTATATACTATTACGATATAACGCATAACGTTATATAGTATTACGTTATAACGTATGATGTTATATAGCATTACGTTCTAACGTATAAGGTTATATACTAATACTATACATCGTGTAAAGTTATATAGTATTACGCTATAACGTATAACATTATATAATATAACGTTATAACGTATAACGTTATATAGTATTACGGTATAATGTATAACGTTATATGTTATTACGGTATAACGTATAACATTATGTAGTATTACGTTATAACGTATAACGTCATATGGTATTACGTTATAACGTATAACATTATATTCTATTACTATACAACGTGTAACGTTATATAGTATTACGTTATAACGTATAACGGTATATACATTTTCGGTATAATGTATAACGTTATGTAGTATTACGTTATAATGTATAACGTTATATGCTATTACGGTATAACGTATAACGTTATGTAGTATTATGTTGTAACGTATAACGTTATGTAGTATTACGTTATAACGTATAACGTTATATACTATTACGTTATAACGTATAACGGTATATACTATTACGGTATAACGTATAACGTTATGTAGTATTACATTTTAACGTATAGCTTTATATACTATTACGATATAACGTATAACATTATGTAGTATTACGTTGTAACGTATAACGTCATAGAGTATCACGCTATAGCGTATAACGTTATATAGTATTACGTTATAACGTGTAGCGGTATATAGTATTACGTTATAACGTATAACGGTATAAATTATTTCGGTATAATGTATAACGTTAAACAGCATTACGTTAGAACGTATAACGTAATATACTAATAGTATACATCGTGCAAAGCTATATAGTATTACGTTATAACGTGTAACGTTATATAGTATTACGTTATAACGTGTAACGGTATATACTATTTCGGTATACTGTATAACGTTATGTAATATTACGTTATAACGTATAACGTTATACAGCATTACGATAGAACGTATAACGTTATATACTAATACTATACATCGTGTAAAGTTATATAGTATTACGTTATAGCGTATAATGTTATATAGTATTACGTTATGACGTATAACGTTATATGGTATTACATTATAACGTATAACATTATGTACTATTACTATACAACGTGTAACGTTATATAGTATTACATTATAACGTATAACGTTATATACTATTACGGTATAACGTATAACGTTATATAGTGTTAGGTTATAACGTATGACGTTATATAGTATTACGTTATAACGTATAAGGTTATATACTAATACTATACATCGTGTAAAGTTATATAGTATCACGTCATAACGTATAACGTTATATGGTATTACGTTATAACGTATAACATTATATACTATTACGATATAACGTATAGCGTTATATACTATTACTATACAACGTGAAACGTTAAATAGTATTACGTTATAACGTATAACGGTATATACTATTTCGGTATACTGTATAACGTTATGTAATATTACGTTATAACGTATATCGTTATACAGCATTACGTTAGAACGTATAACGTTATATACTAATACTATACATCGTGTAATGTTATATAGTATTACGTTATAGCGTATAACGTCATATAGTATCACGCTATAGCGTATAACATTATGTAGTATTACGTTATGACGTATAACGTTATATACTATTACGCTATAACGTATAACGTTATGTAGTATTACGTTATAACGTATAACGTCATATAGTATTACGTTATAACGTATAACGTTATACGGAATTACGTTATAACGTATAACATTATATACTATTACTATACAACGTGTAACGTTATATAGTATTACGTTATAACGTATAAGGTTATATAATAATACTACACATCGTGTAAAGTTATATAGTATTACGCTATAACGTATAACATTATATACTATAACGTTATAACGTATAACGTTATGTAGTATTACGTTATAACGTATAACGTTATATACTATTACGTTATAACGTATAACGGTATATACTATTACGGTATAACGTATAACGTTATGTAGTATTACGTTATAACGTATAGTTTTATATACTATTACGATATAACGTATAACATTATATAGTATTACGTTGTAACGTATAACGTCATATACTATCACGCTATAGCGTATAACGTTATGTAGTATTACGTTATAACGTATAACGTTATATAGTATTGCGTTATAACGTATAACGTTATAAAGTATTACGTTAAGACGTATAACGTTATATAGTATTACGTTATGACGTATAACGTTATATACATTTACGATATAACGTATAACGTTATATACTATTAGGATATAACGCATAACGTTATATAGTATTACGTTATAACGTATGACGTTATATAGCATTACGTTCTAACGTATAAGGTTATATACTAATACTATACATCGTGTAAAGTTATATAGTATTACGCTATGACGTATAACATTATATACTATAACGTTATAACGTATAACGTTATATAGTATTACGGTATAATGTATAACGTTATATGTTATTACGGTATAACGTATAACATTATGTAGTATTACGTTATAACGTATAACGTCATATGGTATTACGTTATAACGTATAACATTATATTCTATTACTATACAACGTGTAACGTTATATAGTATTACGTTATAACGTGTAGCGGTATATAGTATTACGTTATAACGTATAACGGTATAAATTATTTCGGTATAATGTATAACGTTAAACAGCATTACGTTAGAACGTATAACGTAATATACTAATAGTATACATCGTGCAAAGCTATATAGTATTACGTTATAACGTGTAACGTTATATAGTATTACGTTATAACGTATAACGGTATATACTATTTCGGTATTCTGTATAACGTTATGTAATATTACGTTATAACGTATAACGTTATACAGCATTACGTTAGAACGTAAAACGTTATATACTAATACTATACATCGTGTAAAGTTATATAGTATTACGTTATAGCGTATAATGTTATATAGTATTACGTTATGACGTATAACGTTATATGGTATTACATTATAACGTATAACATTATGTACTATTACTATACAACGTGTAACGTTATATAGTATTACATTATAACGTATAACGTTATATACTATTACGGTATAACGTATAACGTTATATAGTGTTAGGTTATAACGTATGACGTTATATAGTATTACGTTATAACGTATAAGGTTATATACTAATACTATACATCGTGTAAAGTTATATAGTATCACGTCATAACGTATAACGTTATATGGTATTACGTTATAACGTATAACATTATATACTATTACGATATAACGTATAGCGTTATATACTATTACTATACAACGTGAAACGTTAAATAGTATTACGTTATAACGTATAACGGTATATACTATTTCGGTATACTGTATAACGTTATGTAATATTACGTTATAACGTATATCGTTATACAGCATAACGTTAGTACGTATAACGTTATATACTAATACTATACATCGAGTAATGTTATATAGTATTACGTTATAGCGTATAACGTCATATAGTATCACGCTATAGCGTATAACATTATGTAGTATTACGTTATGACGTATAACGTTATATACTATTACGCTATAACGTATAACGTTATGTAGTATTACGTTATAACGTATAACGTCATATAGTATTACGTTATAACGTATAACGTTATACGGAATTACGTTATAACGTATAACATTATATACTATTACTATACAACGTGTAACGTTATATAGTATTACGTTATAACGTATAACGTTATGTACTATTACGGCATAACGTATAACGTTATATAGTGTTACGTTATAACGTATGACGTTATATAGTATTACGTTATGACGTATAAGGTTATATACTAATACTATACATCGTGTAAAGTTATGTAGTATTACGTTATAACGTATAACGTTATATGGTATTACGTTATAACGTATAACATTATATACTATTACTACACAACATGTAAGGTTATATAGTATTACGTGATAACGTATAACGTTATATACTATACGGTATAACGTATAACGTTATATAGTGTTACGCTATAACGTATAACATTATATACTATTACAATATAACGTATAGCGTTATATACTATTACTATACAACTTGTAACGTTATATAGTAATACGTTATAACGTATAACGTCATATAGTATTACTTTATAACGTACAACGTTATATACTGTTACGCTATAACGTATGACGCTAAATACTATTACTATACAACGTGTAACGTTTGTATAGTATTACGTTGTAACGTATAACGTTATATACTATTACGATTTAACATATAACGTTATATACTATTACTATACAACGTGTAACGTTATATAGTATTACGTTACAACGCATAACGTTATATAGTATTACGTTACAACGTATAACGTTATATACTATAACGTTATAACGTATAACGGTATATAGTATTACGGTATAACGTATAACGTTATATGTTATTACGGTATAACGTATAACGTTATGTAGTATTACGTTATGACGTATAACGTTATATACTATTACGCTATAACGTATGACACTATATACTATTACTATACAACGTGTAACGTTATATAGTATTACGTTACAACGTATAACGGTATATACATTTTCGGTATAATGTATAACGTTATGTAGTATTACGTTATAATGTATAACGTTATATGCTATTACGGTATAACGTATAACGTTATGTAGTATTATGTTGTAACGTATAACGTTATGTAGTATTACGTTATAACGTATAACGTTATATACTATTACGTTATAACGTATAACGGTATATAGTATTACGGTATAACGTATAACGTTATATGTTATTACGGTATAACGTGTAACGTTTGTATAGTATTACGTTGTAACGTATAACGTTATATACTATTACGATTTAACATATAACGTTATATACTATTACTATACAACGTGTAACGTTATATAGTATTACGTTACAACGTATAACGGTATATAGTATTACGGTATAACGTATAACGTTATATGCTATTACGGTATAACGTTTAACGTTATGTAGTATTACGTTATAACGTATAACGTCATATAGTATTACGTTATAACGTATAAGGTTATATAATAATACTATACATCGTGTAAAGTTATATAGTATTACGCTATAACGTATAACATTATATACTATAACGTTATAACGTATAACGTTATGTAGTATTACGTCATAATGTATAACGTTATATGCCATTACGGTATAACGTATAACGTTATGTAGTATTATGTTGTAACGTATAACGTTATGTAGTATTACGTTATAACGTATAACGTTATATACTATTACGTTATAACGTATAACGGTATATACTATTACGGTATAACGTATAACGTTATGTAGTATTACGTTATGACGTATAGTTTTATATACTATTACGATATAACGTATAACATTATGTAGTATTACGTTGCAACGTATAACGTCATATAGTATCACGCTATAGCGTATAACGTTATGTAGTATTACGTTATAACGTATAACGTTATATAGTATTACGTTATAACGTATAACGTTATATAGTATTGCGTTATAACGTATAACGTTATAAAGTATTACGTTATGACGTATAACGTTATATAGTATTACGTTATGACGTATAACGTTATATACATTTACGATATAACGAATAACGTTATATACTATTACGATATAACGCATAACGTTATATAGTATTACGTTATAACGTATGACGTTATATAGCATTACGTTCTAACGTATAAGGTTATATACTAATACTATACATCGTGTAAAGTTATATAGTATTACGCTATAACGTATAACATTATATAATATAACGTTATAACGTATAACGTTATATAGTATTACGGTATAATGTATAACGTTATATGTTATTACGGTATAACGTATAACATTATGTAGTATTACGTTATAACGTATAACGTCATATGGTATTACGTTATAACGTATAACATTATATTCTATTACTATACAACGTGTAACGTTATATAGTATTACGTTATAACGTATAACGGTATATACATTTTCGGTATAATGTATAACGTTATGTAGTATTACGTTATAACGTATAACGTTATATACTATTACGTTATAACGTATAACGGTATATACTATTACGGTATAACGTATAACGTTATGTAGTATTACATTTTAACGTATAGCTTTATATACTATTACGATATAACGTATAACATTATGTAGTATTACGTTGTAACGTATAACGTCATAGAGTATCACGCTATAGCGTATAACGTTATATAGTATTACGTTATAACGTGTAGCGGTATATAGTATTACGTTATAACGTATAACGGTATAAATTATTTCGGTATAATGTATAACGTTAAACAGCATTACGTTAGAACGTATAACGTAATATACTAATAGTATACATCGTGCAAAGCTATATAGTATTACGTTATAACGTGTAACGTTATATAGTATTACGTTATAACGTGTAACGGTATATACTATTTCGGTATACTGTATAACGTTATGTAATATTACGTTATAACGTATAACGTTATACAGCATTACGATAGAACGTATAACGTTATATACTAATACTATACATCGTGTAAAGTTATATAGTATTACGTTATAGCGTATAATGTTATATAGTATTACGTTATGACGTATAACGTTATATGGTATTACATTATAACGTATAACATTATGTACTATTACTATACAACGTGTAACGTTATATAGTATTACATTATAACGTATAACGTTATATACTATTACGGTATAACGTATAACGTTATATAGTGTTAGGTTATAACGTATGACGTTATATAGTATTACGTTATAACGTATAAGGTTATATACTAATACTATACATCGTGTAAAGTTATATAGTATCACGTCATAACGTATAACGTTATATGGTATTACGTTATAACGTATAACATTATATACTATTACGATATAACGTATAGCGTTATATACTATTACTATACAACGTGAAACGTTAAATAGTATTACGTTATAACGTATAACGGTATATACTATTTCGGTATACTGTATAACGTTATGTAATATTACGTTATAACGTATATCGTTATACAGCATTACGTTAGAACGTATAACGTTATATACTAATACTATACATCGTGTAATGTTATATAGTATTACGTTATAGCGTATAACGTCATATAGTATCACGCTATAGCGTATAACATTATGTAGTATTACGTTATGACGTATAACGTTATATACTATTACGCTATAACGTATAACGTTATGTAGTATTACGTTATAACGTATAACGTCATATAGTATTACGTTATAACGTATAACGTTATACGGAATTACGTTATAACGTATAACATTATATACTATTACTATACAACGTGTAACGTTATATAGTATTACGTTATAACGTATAACGTTATGTACTATTACGGCATAACGTATAACGTTATATAGTGTTACGTTATAACGTATGACGTTATATAGTATTACGTTATGACGTATAAGGTTATATACTAATACTATACATCGTGTAAAGTTATGTAGTATTACGTTATAACGTATAACGTTATATGGTATTACGTTATAACGTATAACATTATATACTATTACTACACAACATGTAAGGTTATATAGTATTACGTGATAACGTATAACGTTATATACTATACGGTATAACGTATAACGTTATATAGTGTTACGCTATAACGTATAACATTATATACTATTACAATATAACGTATAGCGTTATATACTATTACTATACAACTTGTAACGTTATATAGTAATACGTTATAACGTATAACGTCATATAGTATTACTTTATAACGTACAACGTTATATACTGTTACGCTATAACGTATGACGCTAAATACTATTACTATACAACGTGTAACGTTTGTATAGTATTACGTTGTAACGTATAACGTTATATACTATTACGATTTAACATATAACGTTATATACTATTACTATACAACGTGTAACGTTATATAGTATTACGTTACAACGTATAACGTTATATAGTATTACGTTACAACGTATAACGTTATATACTATAACGTTATAACGTATAACGGTATATAGTGTTACGGTATAACGTATAACGTTATATGTTATTACGGTATAACGTATAACGTTATGTAGTATTACGTTATGACGTATAACGGTATATACATTTTCGGTATAATGTATAACGTTATGTAGTATTACGTTATAATGTATAACGTTATATGCTATTACGGTATAACGTATAACGTTATGTAGTATTATGTTGTAACGTATAACGTTATGTAGTATTACGTTATAACGTATAACGTTATATACTATTACGTTATAACGTATAACGGTATATAGTATTACGGTATAACGTATAACGTTATATGTTATTACGGTATAACGTGTAACGTTTGTATAGTATTACGTTGTAACGTATAACGTTATATACTATTACGATTTAACATATAACGTTATATACTATTACTATACAACGTGTAACGTTATATAGTATTACGTTACAACGTATAACGGTATATAGTATTACGGTATAACGTATAACGTTATATGCTATTACGGTATAACGTTTAACGTTATGTAGTATTACGTTATAACGTATAACGTCATATAGTATTACGTTATAACGTATAAGGTTATATAATAATACTATACATCGTGTAAAGTTATATAGTATTACGCTATAACGTATAACATTATATACTATAACGTTATAACGTATAACGTTATGTAGTATTACGTCATAATGTACAACGTTATATGCTATTACGGTATAACGTATAACGTTATGTAGTATTATGTTGTAACGTATAACGTTATGTAGTATTACGTTATAACGTATAACGTTATATACTATTACGTTATAACGTATAACGGTATATACTATTACGGTATAACGTATAACGTTATGTAGTATTACGTTATGACGTATAGTTTTATATACTATTACGATATAACGTATAACATTATGTAGTATTACGTTGCAACGTATAACGTCATATAGTATCACGCTATAGCGTATAACGTTATGTAGTATTACGTTATAACGTATAACGTTATATAGTATTACGTTATAACGTATAACGTTATATAGTATTGCGTTATAACGTATAACGTTATAAAGTATTACGTTATGACGTATAACGTTATATAGTATTACGTTATGACGTATAACGTTATATACATTTACGATATAACGAATAACGTTATATACTATTACGATATAACGCATAACGTTATATAGTATTACGTTATAACGTATGACGTTATATAGCATTACGTTCTAACGTATAAGGTTATATACTAATACTATACATCGTGTAAAGTTATATAGTATTACGCTATAACGTATAACATTATATAATATAACGTTATGACGTATAACGTTATATACTATAACGTTATAACGTATAACGGTATATAGTATTACGGTATAACGTATAACGTTATATGTTATTACGGTATAACGTATAACGTTATGTAGTATTACGTTATGACGTATAACGTTATATACTATTACGCTATAACGTATGACACTATATACTATTACTATACAACGTGTAACGTTATATAGTATTACGTTACTACGTATAACGGTATATACATTTTCGGTATAATGTATAACGTTATGTAGTATTACGTTATAATGTATAACGTTATATGCTATTACGGTATAACGTATAACGTTATGTAGTATTATGTTGTAACGTATAACGTTATGTAGTATTACGTTATAACGTATAACGTTATATACTATTACGTTATAACGTATAACGGTATATAGTATTACGGTATAACGTATAACGTTATATGTTATTACGGTATAAGGTGTAACGTTTGTATAGTATTACGTTGTAACGTATAACGTTATATACTATTACGATTTAACATATAACGTTATATACTATTACTATACAACGTGTAACGTTATATAGTATTACGTTACAACGTATAACGGTATATAGTATTACGGTATAACGTATAACGTTATATGCTATTACGGTATAACGTTTAACGTTATGTAGTATTACGTTATAACGTATAACGTCATATAGTATTACGTTATAACGTATAAGGTTATATAATAATACTATACATCGTGTAAAGTTATATAGTATTACGCTATAACGTATAACATTATATACTATAACGTTATAACGTATAACGTTATGTAGTATTACGTCATAATGTATAACGTTATATGCTATTACGGTATAACGTATAACGTTATGTAGTATTATGTTGTAACGTATAACGTTATGTAGTATTACGTTATAACGTATAACGTTATATACTATTACGTTATAACGTATAACGGTATATACTATTACGGTATAACGTATAACGTTATGTAGTATTACGTTATGACGTATAGTTTTATATACTATTACGATATAACGTATAACATTATGTAGTATTACGTTGCAACGTATAACGTCATATAGTATCACGCTATAGCGTATAACGTTATGTAGTATTACGTTATAACGTATAACGTTATATAGTATTACGTTATAACGTATAACGTTATATAGTATTGCGTTATAACGTATAACGTTATAAAGTATTACGTTATGACGTATAACGTTATATAGTATTACGTTATGACGTATAACGCTATATACATTTACGATATAACGAATAACGTTATATACTATTACGATATAACGCATAACGTTATATAGTATTACGTTATAACGTATGACGTTATATAGCATTACGTTCTAACGTATAAGGTTATATACTAATACTATACATCGTGTAAAGTTATATAGTATTACGCTATAACGTATAACATTATATAATATAACGTTATAACGTATAACGTTATATAGTATTACGGTATAATGTATAACGTTATATGTTATTACGGTATAACGTATAACATTATGTAGTATTACGTTATAACGTATAACGTCATATGGTATTACGTTATAACGTATAACATTATATTCTATTACTATACAACGTGTAACGTTATATAGTATTACGTTATAACGTATAACGGTATATACATTTTCGGTATAATGTATAACGTTATGTAGTATTACGTTATAATGTATAACGTTATATGCTATTACGGTATAACGTATAACGTTATGTAGTATTATGTTGTAACGTATAACGTTATGTAGTATTACGTTATAACGTATAACGTTATATACTATTACGTTATAACGTATAACGGTATATACTATTACGGTATAACGTATAACGTTATGTAGTATTACATTTTAACGTATAGCTTTATATACTATTACGATATAACGTATAACATTATGTAGTATTACGTTGTAACGTATAACGTCATAGAGTATCACGCTATAGCGTATAACGTTATATAGTATTACGTTATAACGTGTAGCGGTATATAGTATTACGTTATAACGTATAACGGTATAAACTATTTCGGTATAATGTATAACGTTATACAGCATTACGTTAGAACGTATAACGTAATATACTAATAGTATACATCGTGTAAAGCTATATAGTATTACGTTATAGCGTGTAACGTTATATAGTATTACGTTATAACGTATAACGGTATATACTATTTCGGTATACTGTATAACGTTATGTAATATTACGTTATAACGTATAACGTTATACAGCATTACGTTAGAACGTATAACGTTATATACTAATACTATACATCGTGTAAAGTTATATAGTATTACGTTATAGCGTATAACGTTATATAGTATTACGTTATGACGTATAACGTTATATGGTATTACATTATAACATATAACATTATGTACTATTACTACACAACATGTAACTGTTGAGGTTATTCAGTATATAAAGAGAGAAAAACGCGTGGATGAAGTGTAAGATACAAAGTATATATTTGACTTAATAATGAAATACAGGAATACAATTTGAGCTGGTCCAGATCCGCACGCTAGCAGTGTTACTTTATGACTGAAAACCCCGAAGCCAACGTCGCCTGTCTACAGTTTATGGTCTGCCTCCCTGCTATTCTTTTGTCTATGTGCTGTCGATGGCTTCAGCGCTTGAGAAAGCTAAAAAGACCAGATGTGGAGTTTTCCTAGAAGTGGTGACCACTTCAACAGTAACGTTATATAGTGTTACGTTATAACGTATAACGTTATATACGATTAGGGTATAACGTATAACGTTATATAGTGTTACGTTATAACGTATGACGTTATATAGTATTACGTTATAACATATAAGGTTATATACTAATACTATACATCGTGTAAGGTTATATAGTACTACGTTATAAAGTATAACGTTATATGGAATTACGTTATAACGTATAACATTATATACTATTACGATATAACGTATAGCGTTATATACTATTAGTATACAACTTGTAACGTCATATAGCAGTACGTTATAACGTATAACGTCATATAGTATTACTTTATAACGTATAACGTTATATACTCTTACGCTATAACACATGACGCTATATACTATTACTATACAACGTGTAACGTTATATAGCATTACGTTGTAACGTATAACGTTATATACTATTACGATTTAACATATAACGTTATATACTATTACTATACAACGTGTAACGTTATATAGTATTACGTTACAACGTATAACGTTATATACTATTACGGTATAACGTATAACGTTATATAGTGTTACGTCATAACGTATGACGTTATATAGTATTACGTTATAACGTATAAGGTTATGTACTAATACTATACATCGTGTAAAGTTATATAGTATTACGCTATAACGTATAACATTATATACTATAACGTTATAACGTATAACGTTATATAGTATTACAGTATAATGTATAACGTTATATGTTATTACGGTATAACGCATAACGTTATATGTTATTACGGTATAACGCATAACGTTATGTAGTATTACGTTATAACGTATAACGTCATATGGTATTACGTTATAACGTATAACATTATATTCTATTACTATACAACGTATAACGTTATATAGTATTACGTTATAACGTATAACGGTATATACTATTTCGGTATACTGTATAACGTTATGTAATATTACGTTATAACGTATATCGTTATACAGCATTACGTTAGAACGTATAACGTTATATACTAATACTATACATCGTGTAAAGTTATATAGTATTACGTTATAGCGTATAACGTCATATTGTATCACGCTATAGCGTATAACGTTATGTAGTATTACGTTATGACGTATAACGTTATATACTATTACGCTATAACGTATGACGCTATATACTATTACTATACAACGTGTAACGTTATATAGTATTACGTTATAACGTATAAAGTTATATAATAATACTATACATCGTGTAAAGTTATATAGTATTACGCTATAACGTATAACATTATATACTATAACGTTATAACGTATAACGTATTATAGTATTACGGTATAACATATAACGTTATATGCTATTACGGTATAACGTATAACGTTATGTAGTATTACGTTATAACGTATAACGTCATATAGTATTACGTTATAACGTATAACGTTATGTGCTATTACGGCATAACGTATAACGTTATAGAGTGTTACGTTATAACGTATGACGTTATATAGTATTACGTTATGACGTATAAGGTTATATACTAATACTATACATCGTGTAAAGTTATATAGTATTACGTTATAACGTATTACGTTATACGGAATTACGTTATAACGTATAACATTATATACTGTTACTATACAACGTGTAACGTTATATAGTATTACGTTATAACGTATATCGTTATATGGTATTACGTTATAACGTATAACATTATATACTATTACTACACAACATGTAAGGTTATATAGTATTACGTTATAACGTATAACGTTATATACTATTACGGTATAACGTATAATGTTATATAGTGTTACGTTATAACGTATGACGCTATTTACTATTACTATACAAAGTGTAACGTTACATAGTATTACGTTATAACGTATAACGTTATATGGTATCACGTTATAACGTATAACATTATATACTATTACTATACAACATGTAACGTTATATAGTATGACGTTATAACGTATAACGTTATATAATATTACGGTATAACGTATAACGTTATATTGTGTTACGCTATAACGTATAACATTATATACTATTACAATATAACGTATAGCGTTATATACTATTACTATACAACTTGTAACGTTATATAGTAATACGTTATAACGTATAACGTCATATAGTATTACTTTATAACGTATAACGTTATATACTATTACGTTATAACGTATGACGCTAAATACTATTACTATACAACGTGTAACGTTGTATAGTATTACGTTGTAACGTATAACGTTATATACTATTACGATTTAACATATAACGTTATATACTATTACTATACAACGTGTAACGTTATATAGTATTACGTTACAACGTATAAGGTTATATATTATAACGTTATAACGTATAACGTTATAACATATAACGTTATATAGTATTACGGTATAACGTATAACGTTATATGTTATTACGATATAACGTATAACGTTATGTAGTATTACGATATAACGTATAGCGTTATATACTATTACTATACAACGTGTAACGTTATATAGTATTACGTTATAACGTATAACGGTATATATATTTTCGGTATAATGTATAACGTTATGTAGTATTACGTTATAATGTATAACGTTATATGCTATTACGGTATAACGTATAACGTTATGTAGTATTATGTTGTAACGTATAACGTTATGTAGTATTACGTTATAACGTATAACGTTATATACTATTACGTTATAACGTATAACGGTATAAACTATTACGGTATAACGTATAACGTTATGTAGTATTACGTTATAACGTATAGCTTTATATACTATTACGATATAACGTATAACATTATATAGTATTACGTTATAGCGTATAACGTCATATAGTATCACGCTATAGCGTATAACGTTATGTAGTATTACGTTATAATGTATAGCGTTATATGCTATTACGGTATAACGTATAACGTTATGTAGTATTATGTTGTAACGTATAACGTTATGTAGTATTACGTTATAACGTATAACGTTATATAGTATTACGTTATAATGTATAACGTTATATGCTATTACGGTATAACGTATAACGTTATGTAGTAATATGTTGTAACATATAACGTTATGTAGTGTTACGTTATGACGTATAACGTTATATACTATTACGCTATAACGCATGACACTATATACTATTACTATACAACGTGTAACGTTATATAGTATTACGTTAAAACGTATAAGGTTATATAATAATACTATACATCGTGTAAAGTTATATAGTATTACGCTATAACGTATAACATTATATACTATAACGTTATAACGTATAACGTTATATAGTATTACGGTATAACGTATAACGTTATATGCTATTACGGTATAACGTTTAACGTTATGTAGTATTACGTTATAACGTATAACGTCATATAGTATTACGTTATAACGTATAAGGTTATATAATAATACTATACATCGTGTAAAGTTATATAGTATTACGCTATAACGTATAACATTATATACTATAACGTTATAACGTATAACGTTATGTAGCATTACGTCATAATGTATAACGTTATATGCTATTACGGTATAACGTATAATGTTATGTAGTATTATGTTGTAACGTATAACGTTATGTAGTATTACGTTATAACGTATAACGTTATATACTATTACGTTATAACGTATAACGGTATATACTATTACTGTATAACGTATAACGTTATGTAGTATTACGTTATAACGTATAGTTTTATATACTATTACGATATAACGTATAACATTATATAGTATTACGTTGTAACGTATAACGTCATATACTATCACGCTATAGCGTATAACGTTATGTAGTATTACGTTATAACGTATAACGTTATATAGTATTACGTTATAACGTATAACGTTATATAGTATTGCGTTATAACGTATAACGTTATAAAGTATTACGTTATGACGTATAACGTTATATAGTATTACGTTATGACGTATAACGTTATATACATTTACGATATAACGTATAACGTTATATACTATTACGATATAACGCATAACGTTATATAGTATTACGTTATAACGTATGACGTTATATAGCATTACGTTCTAACGTATAAGGTTATATACTAATACTATACATCGTGTAAAGTTATATAGTATTACGCTATAACGTATAACATTATATACTATAACGTTATAACGTATAACGTTATATAGTATTACGGTATAATGTATAACGTTATATGTTATTACGGTATAACGTATAACATTATGTAGTATTACGTTATAACGTATAACGTCATATGGTATTACGTTATAACGTATAACATTATATTCTATTACTATACAACGTGTAACGTTATATAGTATTACGTTATAACGTATAACGGTATATACATTTTCGGTATAATGTATAACGTTATGTAGCATTACGTTATAATGTACAACGTTATATGCTATTACGGTATAACGTATAACGTTATGTAGTATTATGTTGTAACGTATAACGTTATGTAGTATTACATTTTAACGTATAGCTTTATATACTATTACGATATAACGTATAACATTATGTAGTATTACGTTGTAACGTATAACGTCATATAGTATCACGCTATAGCTTATAACGTTATATAGTATTACGTTATAACGTGTAATGGTATATAGTATTACGTTATAACGTATAACGGTATAAATTATTTCGGTATAATGTATAACGTTATACAGCATTACGTTAGAACGTATAACGTAATATACTAATAGTATACATCGTGCAAAGCTATATAGTATTACGTTATAACGTGTAACGTTATATAGTATTACGTTATAACGTATAACGGTATATACTATTTCGGTATACTGTATAACGTTATGTAATATTACGTTATAACGTATAACGTTATACAGCATTACGTTAGAACGTATAACGTTATATACTAATACTATACATCGTGTAAAGTTATATAGTATTACGTTATAGCGTATAACGTTATATAGTATTACGTTATGACGTATAACGTTATATGGTATTACATTATAACGTATAACATTATGTACTATTACTACACAACATGTAACGTTATATAGTCTTACGTTATAACGTATAACGTTATATACGATTAGGGTATAACGTATAACGTTATATAGTGTTACGTTATAACGTATGACGTTATATAGTATTACGTTATAACATATAAGGTTATATACTAATACTATACATCGTGTAAGGTTATATAGTACTACGTTATAAAGTATAACGTTATATGGTATTACGTTATAACGTATAACATTATATACTATTACGATATAACGTATAGCGTTATATACTATTAGTATACAACTTGTAACGTCATATAGCAATACGTTATAACGTATAACGTTATATAGTATTACGGTGTAACGTATAACGTTATATGTTATTACGGTATAACGTATAACGTTATATTCTACTACTATACAACGTGTAACGTTATATAGTATTACATTATAACGTATAACGTTATATACTATTACGGTATAACGTATAACATTATATAGTGTTAGGTTATAACGTATGACGTTATATAGTATTACGTTATAGCGTATAAGGTTATATACTAATACTATACATCGTGTAAAGTTATATAGTATTACGTCATAACGTATAACGTTATATGGTATTACGTTATAACGTATAACATTATATACTATTACGATATAACGTATAGCGTTATATACTATTACTATACAACGTGTAACGTTATATAGTATTACATTATAACGTATAACGTTATATACTATTACGGTATAATGTATAACGTTATATAGTGTTAGGTTATAACGTATGACGTTATATAGTATTACGTTATAGCGTATAAGGTTATATACTAATACTATACATCGTGTAAAGTTATATAGTATTACGTTATAGCGTATAACGTCATATAGTATCACGCTATAGCGTATAACGTTATGTAGTATTACGTTATAATGTATAGCGTTATATGCTATTACTCTATAACGTATAACGTTATGTAGTATTATGTTGTAACGTATAACGTTATGTAGTATTACGTTATAACGTATAACGTTATATAGTATTACGTTATAATGTATAACGTTATATGCTATTACAGTATAACGTATAACGTTATGTAGCAATATGTTGTAACGTATAACGTTATGTAGTATTACGTTATGACGTATAACGTTATATACTATTACGCTATAACGTATGCCGCTATATACTGTTACTATACAACGTGTAACGTTATATAGTATTACGTTATAACGTATGACGTTCTATACTAATACGGTATAACGTATAACGTTACATAGTGTTACGTTATAACGTATGACGCTATTTACTATTACTATACAAAGTGTAACGTTACATAGTATTACGTTATAACGTATAACGTTATATGGTATCACGTTATAACGTATAACATTATATACTATTACTATACAACATGTAACGTTATATAGTATGACGTTATAACGTATAACGTTATGTAGTATTACGATATAACGTATAGCGTTATATACTATTACTATACAACGTGTAACGTTATATAGTATTACGTTATAACGTATAACGGTATATATATTTTCGGTATAATGTATAACGTTATATAGTATTACGTTATAACGTATGACGTTATATAGCATTACGTTCTAACGTATAAGGTTATATACTAATACTATACATCGTGTAAAGTTATATAGTATTACGCTATAACGTATAACATTATATACTATAACGTTATAACGTATAACGTTATATAGTATTACGGTATAATGTATAACGTTATATGTTATTACGGTATAACGTATAACATTATGTAGTATTACGTTATAACGTATAACGTCATATGGTATTACGTTATAACGTATAACATTATATTCTATTACTACACAACGTGTAACGTTATATAGTATTACGTTATAACGTGTAGCGGTATATAGTATTACGTTATAACGTATAACGGTATAAATTATTTCGGCATAATGTATAACGTTAAACAGCATTACGTTATAACATATAAGGTTATATACTAATACTATACATCGTCTAAGGTTATATAGTACTACGTTATAAAGTATAACGTTATATGGTATTACGTTATAACGTATAACATTGTATACTATTACGATATGACGTATAGCGTTATATACTATTAGTATACAACTTGTAACGTCATATAGCAATACGTTATAACGTATAACGTCATGTAGTATTACGTTATAACGTATAACATTATATACTATTACGATATAACGTATAGCGTTATATACTATTACTATACAACGTGTAACGTTAAATAGTATTACGTTATAACGTATAACGGTATATACTATTTCGGTATACTGTATAACGTTATGTAATATTACGTTATAACGTATATCGTTATACAGCATTACGTTAGAACGTATAACGTTATATACTAATACTATACATCGTGTAATGTTATATAGTATTACATTATAACGTATAACGTTATATACTATTACGGTATAACGTATAACGTTATATAGTGTTAGGTTATAACGTATGACGTTATATAGTATTACGTTATAACGTATAAAGTTATATAATAATACTATAAATCGTGTAAAGTTATATAGTATTACGCTATAACGTATAACATTATATACTATAACGTTATAACCAATAACGTATTATAGTATTACGGTATAACATATAACGTTATATGCTATTACGGTATAACGTATAACGTTATGTAGTATTACGTTATAACGTATGACGTCATATAGTATTACGTTATAACGTATAACGTTATACGGAATTACGTTATAACGTATAACATTATATACTATTACTACACAACATGTAAGGTTATATAGTATTACGTTATAACGTATAACGTTATATACTATTACGAGTTAACATATAACGTTATATACTATTACTATACAACGTGTAACGTTATATAGTATTACGTTACAACGTATAGCGTTATATAGTATTACGTTAGAACGTATAACGTTATATACTATAACGTTATAACGTATAACGTTATATAGTATTACGGTATAACGTATAACGTTATACAGCATTACGTTAGAACGTATAACGTTATATACTAATACTATACATCGTGTAAAGTGATATAGTATTACGTTATAACGTATAACGTTATATGGTATCACGCTATAGCGTATAACATTATGTAGTATTACGTTATAACGTATAAAGTTATATAATAATACTATAAATCGTGTAAAGTTATATAGTATTACGCTATAACGTATAACATTATATACTATAACGTTATAACCAATAACGTATTATAGTATTACGGTATAACATATAACGTTACATGCTATTACGGTATAACGTATAACGTTATGTAGTATTATGTTGTAACGTATAACGTTATGTAGTATTACGTTATAACGTATAACGTTATATACTATTACGTTATAACGTATAACGGTATAAAGTATTAGGTTATGACGTATAACGTTATATAGTATTACGTTATGACGTATAACGTTATATACATTTACGATATAACGAATAACGTTATATACTATTACGATATAACGCATAACGTTATATAGTATTACGTTATAACGTATTACGTTATATGGTATTACGTTATAACGTATAACATTATATACTATTACTACACAACATGTAAGGTTATATAGTATTACGTTATAACGTATAACGTTATATACTATTACGAGTTAACATATAACGTTATATACTATTACTATACAACGTGTAACGTTATATAGTATTACGTTACAACGTATAGCGTTATATAGTATTACGTTAGAACGTATAACGTTATATACTATAACGTTATAACGTATAACGTTATATAGTATTACGGTATAACGTATAACGTTATATGTTATTACGGTATAACGTATAACGTTATGTAGTATTACGATATAACGTATAGCGTTATATACTATTACTATACAACGTGTAACGTTATATAGTATTACGTTAAAACGTATAACGGTATATACATTTTCGGTATAATGTATAACGTTGTGTAGTATTACGTTATAACGTATAGCTTTACATACTATTACGATATAACGTATAACATTATGTAGTATTACGTTGTGACGTATAACGTCATATAGTATCACGCTATAGCGTATAACGTTATGTAGTATTATGTTATAACGTATAACGTTATATAGTATTACGTTATAACGTATAACGGTATATACTATTACGGTATAACGTATAACGTTATGTAGTATTACGTTATAACGTATAGCTTTATATACTATTACGATATAACGTATAACATTATGTAGTATTACATTGTAACGTATAACGTCATATAGTATCACGCTATAGCGTATAACGTTATGTAGTATTACGTTATAACGTATAACGTTATATAGTATTACGTTATAACGTATAACGTTATATAGTATTGCGTTATAACGTATAACGTTATAAAGTATTACGTTATGACGTATAACGTTATATACTATTACGATATAACGTATAACGTTATATACTATTACTATACAACGTGTAACGTTATATAGTATTACGTTATAACGTATGACGTTATATACTATTACGATATAACGTATAACGTTATGTAGTATTACGATATAACGTATAGCGTTATATACTATTGCTATATAACGTGTAACGTTATATAGTACAACGTTATAGCGTATAACGTTACATAAAATTACGGTATGACGGGTAACGTTATATAGTATTACGTTATAACGTGTAACGTTATATAGTATTACGTTATAACGTGTAACGTTATATAGTATTACGTTATGACATATAACGTTGTATACTATTACGATATAACGAATAGTGTTCTATACTATTACTATACAACGTTTAACGTTGTATAGTATTACGTTATAACGTTTAACGTTACATACTATTACGGTATGACGGGTAACGTTATATAGTATTACGTTTTAACGTGTAACGTTATATCGTATTACGTTGTAACGTATAACGTTATATACTATTGCGATTTAACATATAACGTTATATACTATTACTATATAACGTGTAACGTTATATACTATTACGATATAACGTATAACGTTGTATACTAATACTATATATCGTGTAACGTTATATAGTATTACGTTATAACGTATAACGTTATATACTAATACGCTATAACGTATGACGCTATATACTATTACTATACAACGTGTAACGTTATATAGCATTACGTGATAACGTATTACGTAATATAGTGTTACGTTATAGCGTGTAACGTTATATAGTATTACGTTATAACGTATAAGGTTATATACTAATACTATACATCGTGTAAAGTTATATAGTATTACGCTATAACGTATAACATTATATACTATAACGTTATAACGTATAACGTTATATAGTATTACGGTATAACGTATAACGTTATATGTTCTTACGGTATAACGTATATCGTTATATAGTATTACGTTATAACGTGTAACGTTATATACTATAACGGTATAACGTATAACGTTATATAGCGTTACGTTATAACGTATGACGTTATATAGTATTACGTTATAATGTGTAAGGTTACATACTAATACTATACATCGAGTAAAGTTATATAGTATTACGTTATAACGTATAACGTTATATGGTATTACGTTATAACGTATAGTGTTATATACCATTGCTATACAACGTGTAACGTTATACGGTATTACGTTATAACGTATAACGTCATATGGTATTACGTTATAACGTATAACATTATATATTATTACGATATAACGTATAGCGTTATATACTATTACTATACAACGTGTAACGTTATATACTATTACTATACAACGTATAACGTTATATACTATTACGATTTAACATATAACGTTATATACCATTACTATACAACGTGTAACATTATATAGTATTACGTTATAACGTATAACGTTATATACTATTACGGTATAACGTATAACGTTATGTAATATTACGTTATTACGTATAACGTTATACAGCATTACGTTAGAACGTATAACGTTATATACTAATACTATACATCGTGTAAAGTGATATAGTATTACGTTATAACGTATAACGTTATATGGTATCACGCTATAGCGTATAACATTATGTAGTATTACGTTATAACGTATAAAGTTATATAATAATACTATAAATCGTGTAAAGTTATATAGTATTACGCTATAACGTATAACATTATATACTATAACGTTATAACCAATAACGTATTATAGTATTACGGTATAACATATAACGTTACATGCTATTACGGTATAACGTATAACGTTATGTAGTATTATGTTGTAACGTATAACGTTATGTAGTATTACGTTATAACGTATAACGTTATATACTATTACGTTATAACGTATAACGGTATAAAGTATTAGGTTATGACGTATAACGTTATATAGTATTACGTTATGACGTATAACGTTATATACATTTACGATATAACGAATAACGTTATATACTATTACGATATAACGCATAACGTTATATAGTATTACGTTATAACGTATTACGTTATATGGTATTACGTTATAACGTATAACATTATATACTATTACTACACAACATGTAAGGTTATATAGTATTACGTTATAACGTATAACGTTATATACTATTACGAGTTAACATATAACGTTATATACTATTACTATACAACGTGTAACGTTATATAGTATTACGTTACAACGTATAGCGTTATATAGTATTACGTTAGAACGTATAACGTTATATACTATAACGTTATAACGTATAACGTTATATAGTATTACGGTATAACGTATAACGTTATATGTTATTACGGTATAACGTATAACGTTATGTAGTATTACGATATAACGTATAGCGTTATATACTATTACTATACAACGTGTAACGTTATATAGTATTACGTTAAAACGTATAACGGTATATACATTTTCGGTATAATGTATAACGTTGTGTAGTATTACGTTATAACGTATAGCTTTACATACTATTACGATATAACGTATAACATTATGTAGTATTACGTTGTGACGTATAACGTCATATAGTATCACGCTATAGCGTATAACGTTATGTAGTATTATGTTATAACGTATAACGTTATATAGTATTACGTTATAACGTATAACGGTATATACTATTACGGTATAACGTATAACGTTATGTAGTATTACGTTATAACGTATAGCTTTATATACTATTACGATATAACGTATAACATTATGTAGTATTACATTGTAACGTATAACGTCATATAGTATCACGCTATAGCGTATAACGTTATGTAGTATTACGTTATAACGTATAACGTTATATAGTATTACGTTATAACGTATAACGTTATATAGTATTGCGTTATAACGTATAACGTTATAAAGTATTACGTTATGACGTATAACGTTATATACTATTACGATATAACGTATAACGTTATATACTATTACTATACAACGTGTAACGTTATATAGTATTACGTTATAACGTATGACGTTATATACTATTACTATACAACGTGTAACGTTATATAGTATTACGTTATAACGTATGACGTTATATACTATTACGATATAACGTATAACGTTATGTAGTATTACGATATAACGTATAGCGTTATATACTATTGCTATATAACGTGTAACGTTATATAGTACAACGTTATAGCGTATAACGTTACATAAAATTACGGTATGACGGGTAACGTTATATAGTATTACGTTATAACGTGTAACGTTATATAGTATTACGTTATAACGTGTAACGTTATATAGTATTACGTTATGACATATAACGTTGTATACTATTACGATATAACGAATAGTGTTCTATACTATTACTATACAACGTTTAACGTTGTATAGTATTACGTTATAACGTTTAACGTTACATACTATTACGGTATGACGGGTAACGTTATATAGTATTACGTTTTAACGTGTAACGTTATATCGTATTACGTTGTAACGTATAACGTTATATACTATTGCGATTTAACATATAACGTTATATACTATTACTATATAACGTGTAACGTTATATACTATTACGATATAACGTATAACGTTGTATACTAATACTATATATCGTGTAACGTTATATAGTATTACGTTATAACGTATAACGTTATATACTAATACGCTATAACGTATGACGCTATATACTATTACTATACAACGTGTAACGTTATATAGCATTACGTGATAACGTATTACGTAATATAGTGTTACGTTATAGCGTGTAACGTTATATAGTATTACGTTATAACGTATAAGGTTATATACTAATACTATACATCGTGTAAAGTTATATAGTATTACGCTATAACGTATAACATTATATACTATAACGTTATAACGTATAACGTTATATAGTATTACGGTATAACGTATAACGTTATGTAGTATTACGTTATAACGTATAGCTTTATATACTATTACGATATAACGTATAACATTATGTAGTATTACATTGTAACGTATAACGTCATATAGTATCACGCTATAGCGTATAACGTTATGTAGTATTATGTTATAACGTATAACGTTATATAGTATTACGTTATAACGTATAACGGTATATACTATTACGGTATAACGTATAACGTTATGTAGTATTACGTTATAACGTATAGCTTTATATACTATTACGATATAACGTATAACATTATGTAGTATTACATTGTAACGTATAACGTCATATAGTATCACGCTATAGCGTATAACGTTATGTAGTATTACGTTATAACGTATAACGTTATATAGTATTACGTTATAACGTATAACGTTATATAGTATTGCGTTATAACGTATAACGTTATAAAGTATTACGTTATGACGTATAACGTTATATACTATTACGATATAACGTATAACGTTATATACTATTACTATACAACGTGTAACGTTATATAGTATTACGTTATAACGTATGACGTTATATACTATTACTATACAACGTGTAACGTTATATAGTATTACGTTATAACGTATGACGTTATATACTATTACGATATAACGTATAACGTTATGTAGTATTACGATATAACGTATAGCGTTATATACTATTGCTATATAACGTGTAACGTTATATAGTACAACGTTATAGCGTATAACGTTACATAAAATTACGGTATGACGGGTAACGTTATATAGTATTACGTTATAACGTGTAACGTTATATAGTATTACGTTATAACGTGTAACGTTATATAGTATTACGTTATGACATATAACGTTGTATACTATTACGATATAACGAATAGTGTTCTATACTATTACTATACAACGTTTAACGTTGTATAGTATTACGTTATAACGTTTAACGTTACATACTATTACGGTATGACGGGTAACGTTATATAGTATTACGTTTTAACGTGTAACGTTATATCGTATTACGTTGTAACGTATAACGTTATATACTATTGCGATTTAACATATAACGTTATATACTATTACTATATAACGTGTAACGTTATATACTATTACGATATAACGTATAACGTTGTATACTAATACTATATATCGTGTAACGTTATATAGTATTACGTTATAACGTATAACGTTATATACTAATACGCTATAACGTATGACGCTATATACTATTACTATACAACGTGTAACGTTATATAGCATTACGTGATAACGTATTACGTAATATAGTGTTACGTTATAGCGTGTAACGTTATATAGTATTACGTTATAACGTATAAGGTTATATACTAATACTATACATCGTGTAAAGTTATATAGTATTACGCTATAACGTATAACATTATATACTATAACGTTATAACGTATAACGTTATATAGTATTACGGTATAACGTATAACGTTATATGTTCTTACGGTATAACGTATATCGTTATATAGTATTACGTTATAACGTGTAACGTTATATACTATAACGGTATAACGTATAACGTTATATAGCGTTACGTTATAACGTATGACGTTATATAGTATTACGTTATAATGTGTAAGGTTACATACTAATACTATACATCGAGTAAAGTTATATAGTATTACGTTATAACGTATAACGTTATATGGTATTACGTTATAACGTATAGTGTTATATACCATTGCTATACAACGTGTAACGTTATACGGTATTACGTTATAACGTATAACGTCATATGGTATTACGTTATAACGTATAACATTATATATTATTACGATATAACGTATAGCGTTATATACTATTACTATACAACGTGTAACGTTATATACTATTACTATACAACGTATAACGTTATATACTATTACGATTTAACATATAACGTTATATACCATTACTATACAACGTGTAACATTATATAGTATTACGTTATAACGTATAACGTTATATACTATTACGGTATAACGTATAACGTTATGTAATATTACGTTATTACGTATAACGTTATACAGCATTACGTTAGAACGTATAACGTTATATACTAATACTATACATCGTGTAAAGTGATATAGTATTACGTTATAGCGTATAACGTTATAAACTCTTACGATATAACGCATAGCGTTCTATACTATTACTTTTTAACGTGTAACGTTATATAGTACTACGTTATAGCGTATAACGTTACATACTATTACGGTATGACGGGTAACGTTATATAGTATTACGTTATAATGTGTAAGGTTATATAGTATTACGTTATGACGTATAACGTTATAACGTTATAATAGTATATATACTATTACGATATAACGAATAGTGTTCTATACTATTACTATACAACGTTTAACGTTGTATAGTATTACGTTATAACGTTTAACGTTACATACTATTACGGTATGACGGGTAACGTTATATAGTATTACGTTATAACGTGTAACGTTATATCGTATTACGTTATAACGTATAACGTTATATACTATTACGCTATAACGTATGACGCTATATACTATTACAATACAACGTGTAACGTTATATAGTATTACGTTGTAACGTATAACGTTATATACTATTACGATTTAACATATAACGTTATATACTATTACGCTATAACGTATGACGCTATATACTATGACTATACAACGTGTAACGTTATATAGTACTACGTTATAGCGTATAAAGTTACATACTATTACGTTATAACGTATAACGTTATATACTATTACGCTATAACGTATGACGCTATATACTATTACAATACAACGTGTAACGTTATATAGTATTACGTTGTAACGTATAACGTTACATACTATTACGATTTAACATATAACGTTATATACTATTACGCTATAACGTATGACGCTATATACTATGACTATACAACGTGTAACGTTATATAGTATTACGTTATAACGTATAACGTTATATAGTATTACGTTATAACGTATAACGTTATATACTATTACTATACAAGGTGTAACGTTATATAGTATTACGTTATAACGTGTAACGTTATATACTATTACGTTATAACGTATAACGGTATATACTATTACGGTATAACGTATAACGTTATGTAGTATTACGTTATAACGTATAGCTTTATATACTATTACGATATAACGTATAGCATTATATAGTATTACGTTATAGCGTATAGCTTTATATACTATTACGATATAACGTATAGCATTATATAGTATTACGTTATAGCGTATAACGTCATATAGTATCACGCTATAGCGTATAACGTTATGTAGTATTACGTTATAATGTATAGCGTTATATGCTATTACGGTATAACGTATAACGTTATGTAGTATTACGTTGTAACGTATAACGTCATATACTATCACGCTATAGCGTATAACGTTATGTAGTATTACGTTATAACGTATAACGTTATATAGTATTACGTTATAACGTATAACGTTATATAGTATTGCGTTATAACGTATAACGTTATAAAGTATTACGTTAAGACGTATAACGTTATATAGTATTACGTTATGACGTATAACGTTATATACATTTACGATATAACGTATAACGTTATATACTATTACGATATAACGCATAACGTTATATAGTATTACGTTATAACGTATGACGTTATATAGCATTACGTTCTAACGTATAAGGTTATATACTAATACTATACATCGTGTAAAGTTATATAGTATTACGCTATAACGTATAACATTATATACTATAACGTTATAACGTATAACGTTATATAGTATTACGGTATAATGTATAACGTTATATGTTATTACGGTATAACGTATAACATTATGTAGTATTACGTTATAACGTATAACGTCATATGGTATTACGTTATAACGTATAACATTATATTCTATTACTACACAACGTGTAACGTTATATAGTATTACGTTATAACGTGTAGCGGTATATAGTATTACGTTATAACGTATAACGGTATAAATTATTTCGGCATAATGTATAACGTTAAACAGCATTACGTTATAACATATAAGGTTATATACTAATACTATACATCGTCTAAGGTTATATAGTACTACGTTATAAAGTATAACGTTATATGGTATTACGTTATAACGTATAACATTATATACTATTACGATATGACGTATAGCGTTATATACTATTAGTATACAACTTGTAACGTCATATAGCAATACGTTATAACGTATAACGTCATGTAGTATTACGTTATAACGTATAACATTATATACTATTACGATATAACGTATAGCGTTATATACTATTACTATACAACGTGTAACGTTAAATAGTATTACGTTATAACGTATAACGGTATATACTATTTCGGTATACTGTATAACGTTATGTAATATTACGTTATAACGTATATCGTTATACAGCATTACGTTAGAACGTATAACGTTATATACTAATACTATACATCGTGTAATGTTATATAGTATTACATTATAACGTATAACGTTATATACTATTACGGTATAACGTATAACGTTATATAGTGTTAGGTTATAACGTATGACGTTATATAGTATTACGTTATAACGTATAAAGTTATATAATAATACTATAAATCGTGTAAAGTTATATAGTATTACGCTATAACGTATAACATTATATACTATAACGTTATAACCAATAACGTATTATAGTATTACGGTATAACATATAACGTTATATGCTATTACGGTATAACGTATAACGTTATGTAGTATTACGTTATAACGTATAACGTCATATAGTATTACGTTATAACGTATAACGTTATACGGAATTACGTTATAACGTATAACATTATATACTATTACTATACAACGTGTAACGTTATATAGTATTACGTTATAACGTATAACGTTATGTACTATTACGGCATAACGTATAACGTTATATAGTGTTACGTTATAACGTATGACGTTATATAGTATTACGTTATGACGTATAAGGTTATATACTAATACTATACATCGTGTAAAGTTATATAGTATTACGTTATAACGTATAACGTTATATGGTATCACGCTATAGCGTATAACATTATGTAGTATTACGTTATAACGTATAAAGTTATATAATAATACTATAAATCGTGTAAAGTTATATAGTATTACGCTATAACGTATAACATTATATACTATAACGTTATAACCAATAACGTATTATAGTATTACGGTATAACATATAACGTTACATGCTATTACGGTATAACGTATAACGTTATGTAGTATTATGTTGTAACGTATAACGTTATGTAGTATTACGTTATAACGTATAACGTTATATACTATTACGTTATAACGTATAACGGTATAAAGTATTAGGTTATGACGTATAACGTTATATAGTATTACGTTATGACGTATAACGTTATATACATTTACGATATAACGAATAACGTTATATACTATTACGATATAACGCATAACGTTATATAGTATTACGTTATAACGTATTACGTTATATGGTATTACGTTATAACGTATAACATTATATACTATTACTACACAACATGTAAGGTTATATAGTATTACGTTATAACGTATAACGTTATATACTATTACGAGTTAACATATAACGTTATATACTATTACTATACAACGTGTAACGTTATATAGTATTACGTTACAACGTATAGCGTTATATAGTATTACGTTAGAACGTATAACGTTATATACTATAACGTTATAACGTATAACGTTATATAGTATTACGGTATAACGTATAACGTTATATGTTATTACGGTATAACGTATAACGTTATGTAGTATTACGATATAACGTATAGCGTTATATACTATTACTATACAACGTGTAACGTTATATAGTATTACGTTATAACGTATGACGTTATATACTATTACGATATAACGTATAACGTTATGTAGTATTACGATATAACGTATAGCGTTATATACTATTGCTATATAACGTGTAACGTTATATAGTACAACGTTATAGCGTATAACGTTACATAAAATTACGGTATGACGGGTAACGTTATATAGTATTACGTTATAACGTGTAACGTTATATAGTATTACGTTATAACGTGTAACGTTATATAGTATTACGTTATGACATATAACGTTGTATACTATTACGATATAACGAATAGTGTTCTATACTATTACTATACAACGTTTAACGTTGTATAGTATTACGTTATAACGTTTAACGTTACATACTATTACGTTATGACGGGTAACGTTATATAGTATTACGTTTTAACGTGTAACGTTATATCGTATTACGTTGTAACGTATAACGTTATATAGTATTACGTTATAACGTGTAACGTTATATAGTATTACGTTATAACGTGTAACGTTATATAGTATTACGTTATGACATATAACGTTGTATACTATTACGATATAACGAATAGTGTTCTATACTATTACTATACAACGTTTAACGTTGTATAGTATTACGTTATAACGTTTAACGTTACATACTATTACGTTATGACGGGTAACGTTATGTAGTATTACGTTATAACGTATAACGTTATATACTATTACGTTATAACGTATAACGGTATAAAGTATTACGTTAGAACGTATAACGTTATATACTATAACGTTATAACGTATAACGTTATATAGTATTACGGTATAACGTATAACGTTATATGTTATTACGGTATAACGTATAACGTTATGTAGTATTACGATATAACGTATAGCGTTATATACTATTACTATACAACGTGTAACGTTATATAGTATTACGTTATAACGTTTAACGTTATATAGTATTACGTTATGACGTATAACGTTATATACTATTACGATTTAACATATAACGTTATATACCATTACTATACAACGTGTATAATTATATAGTATTACGTTATAACGTATAACGTTATATACTATTACGGTATAACGTATAACGTTATATGGTGTTACGTTATACAGTATGACGTTATATAGTATTACGTTATAACGTATAAGGTTATATACTAATACTATACATTGTGTAAAGTTATATAGTATTACGTTATAACGTATAACGTTATATAGTATTATGTTATAACGTATAACGTTATATAGTATTGCGTTATAACGTATAGCGTTATATAGTATTACGTTATGACGTATAACGTTATATACTATAACGTTATAACGTATAACGTTATATAGTATTACGGTATAACGTATAACGTTATATGTTATTACGGTATAACGTATAACGTAATATAGTGTTACGTTATAGCGCATAACGTTATATAGTATTACGCTATAACGTATAATTATATACTATTACTATACAACGTGTAACGTTATATAGTATTACGTTATAACGTGTAACGTTATATAGTATTACGTTATAACGTATAACGTTATATACTAATACGCTATAACGTATGACGCTATATACTATTACTATACAACGTGTAACGTTATATAGCATTACGTGATAACGTATTACGTAATATAGTGTTACGTTATAGCGTGTAACGTTATATAGTATTACGTTATAACGTATAAGGTTATATACTAATACTATACATCGTGTAAAGTTATATAGTATTACGCTATAACGTATAACATTATATACTATAACGTTATAACGTATAACGTTATATAGTATTACGGTATAACGTATAACGTTATATGTTATTACGGTATAACGTATATCGTTATATAGTATTACGTTATAACGTGTAACGTTATATACTATAACGGTATAACGTATAACGTTATATAGCGTTACGTTATAACGTATGACGTTATATAGTATTACGTTATAATGTGTAAGGTTACATACTAATACTATACATCGAGTAAAGTTATATAGTATTACGTTATAACGTATAACGTTATATGGTATTACGTTATAACGTATAGTGTTATATACCATTGCTATACAACGTGTAACGTTATACGGTATTACGTTATAACGTATAACGTCATATGGTATTACGTTATAACGTATAACATTATATATTATTACGATATAACGTATAGCGTTATATACTATTACTATACAACGTGTAACGTTATATACTATTACTATACAACGTATAACGTTATATACTATTACGATTTAACATATAACGTTATATACCATTACTATACAACGTGTAACATTATATAGTATTACGTTATAACGTATAACGTTATATACTATTACGGTATAACGTATAACGTTATGTAATATTACGTTATTACGTATAACGTTATACAGCATTACGTTAGAACGTATAACGTTATATACTAATACTATACATCGTGTAAAGTGATATAGTATTACGTTATAGCGTATAACGTTATAAACTCTTACGATATAACGCATAGCGTTCTATACTATTACTTTTTAACGTGTAACGTTATATAGTACTACGTTATAGCGTATAACGTTACATACTATTACGGTATGACGGGTAACGTTATATAGTATTACGTTATAATGTGTAAGGTTATATAGTATTACGTTATGACGTATAACGTTATAACGTTATAATAGTATATATACTATTACGATATAACGAATAGTGTTCTATACTATTACTATACAACGTTTAACGTTGTATAGTATTACGTTATAACGTTTAACGTTACATACTATTACGGTATGACGGGTAACGTTATATAGTATTACGTTATAACGTGTAACGTTATATCGTATTACGTTATAACGTATAACGTTATATCGTATTACGTTATAACGTATAACGTTATATACTATTACGCTATAACGTATGACGCTATATACTATTACAATACAACGTGTAACGTTATATAGTATTACGTTGTAACGTATAACGTTATATACTATTACGATTTAACATATAACGTTATATACTATTACGCTATAACGTATGACGCTATATACTATGACTATACAACGTGTAAAGTTATATAGTATTACGTTATAACGTATAACGTTATATGGTATCACGCTATAGCGTATAACATTATGTAGTATTACGTTGTGACGTATAACGTCATATAGTATCACGCTATAGCGTATAACGTTATGTAGTATTATGTTATAACGTATAACGTTATATAGTATTACGTTATAACGTATAACGTTATATACTATTACGTTATAACGTATAACGGTATAAAGTATTAGGTTATGACGTATAACGTTATATAGTATTACGTTATGACGTATAACGTTATATACATTTACGATATAACGAATAACGTTATATACTATTACGATATAACGCATAACGTTATATAGTATTACGTTATAACGTATGACGTCATATAGTATTACGTTATAACGTATTACGTTATATGGTATTACGTTATAACGTATAACATTATATACTATTACTACACAACATGTAAGGTTATATAGTATTACGTTATAACGTATAACGTTATATACTATTACGAGTTAACATATAACGTTATATACTATTACTATACAACGTGTAACGTTATATAGTATTACGTTACAACGTATAGCGTTATATAGTATTACGTTACAACGTATAACGTTATATACTATAACGTTATAACGTATAACGTTATATAGTATTACGGTATAACGTATAACGTTATATGTTATTACGGTATAACGTATAACGTTATGTAGTATTACGATATAACGTATAGCGTTATATACTATTACTATACAACGTGTAACGTTATATAGTATTACGTTAAAACGTATAACGGTATATACATTTTCGGTATAATGTATAACGTTGTGTAGTATTACGTTATAACGTATAGCTTTACATACTATTACGATATAACGTATAACATTATGTAGTATTACGTTGTGACGTATAACGTCATATAGTATCACGCTATAGCGTATAACGTTATGTAGTATTATGTTATAACGTATAACGTTATATAGTATTACGTTATAACGTATAACGGTATATACTATTACGGTATAACGTATAACGTTATGTAGTATTACGTTATAACGTATAGCTTTATATACTATTACGATATAACGTATAACATTATGTAGTATTACATTGTAACGTATAACGTCATATAGTATCACGCTATAGCGTATAACGTTATGTAGTATTACGTTATAACGTATAACGTTATATAGTATTACGTTATAACGTATAACGTTATATAGTATTGCGTTATAACGTATAACGTTATAAAGTATTACGTTATGACGTATAACGTTATATACTATTACGATATAACGTATAACGTTATATACTATTACTATACAACGTGTAACGTTATATAGTATTACGTTATAACGTATGACGTTATATACTATTACGATATAACGTATAACGTTATGTAGTATTACGGTATAACGTATAGCGTTATATACTATTGCTATATAACGTGTAACGTTATATAGTACAACGTAATAGCGTATAACGTTACATAAAATTACGGTATGACGGGTAACGTTATATAGTATTACGTTATAACGTGTAACGTTATATAGTATTACGTTATAACGTGTAACGTTATATAGTATTACGTTATGACATATAACGTTGTATACTATTACGATATAACGAATAGTGTTCTATACTATTACTATACAACGTTTAACGTTGTATAGTATTACGTTATAACGTTTAACGTTACATACTATTACGGTATGACGGGTAACGTTATATAGTATTACGTTTTAACGTGTAACGTTATATCGTATTACGTTGTAACGTATAACGTTATATACTATTGCGATTTAACATATAACGTTATATACTATTACTATATAACGTGTAACGTTATATACTATTACGATATAACGTATAACGTTGTATACTAATACTATATATCGTGTAACGTTATATAGTATTACGTTATAACGTTTAACGTTATATAGTATTACGTTATGACGTATAACGTTATATACTATTACGATTTATCATATAACGTTATATACCATTACTATACAACGTGTATAATTATATAGTATTACGTTATAACGTATAACGTTATATACTATTACGGTATAACGTATAACGTTATATGGTGTTACGTTATACAGTATGACGTTATATAGTATTACGTTATAACGTATAAGGTTATATACTAATACTATACATTGTGTAAAGTTATATAGTATTACGTTATAACGTATAACGTTATATAGTATTACGTTATTACGTATAACGTTATATAGTATTATGTTATAACGTATAACGTTATATAGTATTGCGTTATAACGTATAGCGTTATATAGTATTACGTTATGACGTATAACGTTATATACTATTACGATATAACGTATAACGTTGTATACTAATACTATATAACGTATAACGTTGTATAGGACTACGTAATAACGTATAACGTTATATACTATTACGGTATAACGTATAACGTAATATAGTGTTACGTTATAGCGTATAACGTTATATAGTATTACGCTATAACGTATAATTATATACTATTACTATACAACGTGTAACGTTATATAGTATTACGTTATAACGTGTAACGTTATATAGTATTACGTTATAACGTATAACGTTATATACTAATACGCTATAACGTATGACGCTATATACTATTACTATACAACGTGTAACGTTATATAGCATTACGTTATATCGTATAACGTAATATAGTGTTACGTTATAGCGTATGACGTTATTTAGCATTACGTTATAACGTATAACGGTATAAACTATTTCGGTATAATGTATAACGTTATGTAATATTACGTTATTACGTATAACGTTATACAGCATTACGTTAGAATGTATAACGTTATACACTAATACTATACATCGTGTAAAGTTATATAGTATTACGTTATAGCGTATAACGTTATATAATCTTACGATATAACGCATAGCGTTCTATACTATTACTTTATAACGTGTAACGTTATATAGTACTACGTTATAGCGTATAACGTTACATACTATTACGGTATGACGGGTAACGTTATATAGTATTACGTTATAATGTGTAAGGTTATATAGTATTACGTTATGACGTATAACGTTATAACGTGATAATAGTATATATACTATTACGATATAACGAATAGTGTTCTATACTATTACTATACAACGTTTAACGTTGTATAGTATTACGTTATAACGTTTAACGTTACATACTATTACGGTATGACGGGTAACGTTATATAGTATTACGTTATAACGTGTAACGTTATATCGTATTACATTGTAACGTATAACGTTATATACTATTGCGATTTAACATATAACGTTAAGTACTATTACTATATAACGTGTAACGTTATATACTATTACTATATAACGTGTAACGTTATGTACTATTACGATATAACGTATAACGTTGTATACTAATACTTTATGTCGTGTAACGTTATATAGTATTACGTTATAACGTGTAACGTTATATAGTATTACGTTATAACGTATAACGTTATATACTATTACGATTTAACATATAACGTTATATACCATTACTATACAACGTGTAACATTATATAGTATTACGTTATAACGTATAACGTTATATACTATTACGGTATAACGTATAACGTTATGTAATATTACGTTATAACGTATAACGTTATATACTATTACTATACAAGGTGTAACGTTATATAGTATTACGTTATAACGTGTAACGTTGTATACTATTACGGTATAACGTATAACGTTATATAGTGTTACGTTATAACGTATGACGTTATATAGTATTACGTTATAACGTATAACGTTATATAGTATTACGTTATAACGTATAACGTTATATACTATTACTATACAAGGTGTAACGTTATATAGTATTACGTTATAACGTGTAACGTTATATACTATTACGGTATAACGTATAACGTTATATAGTGTTACGTTATAACGTATGACGTTGTATAGTATTACGTTATAACGTATAAGGTTATATACTAATACTATGCATCGAGTAAAGTTATATAGTATTACGTTATAACGTATAACGTTATATACTATTACGCTATAACGTATGACGTTATATAGCATTACGTTCTAACGTATAACGTTATATAGTACTACGTTATAACGTATAACGTTATATACTATTACTGTGCAAGGTGTAGCGTTATATAGTATTACGTTATAACGTGTAACGTTATATACTATTACGGTATAACGTATAACGTAATATAGTGTTACATTATAGCGTATAACGTTATATAGTATTACGTTATAACGTATAACGTTATATACTATTACTATACAAGGTGTAACGTTATATACTATTACGATATAACGTATAACGTTATATACTATTACGATATAACGCATAACGATATATAGTATTACGTTATAACGTATGACGTTATATAGCATTACGTTATAACGTATAACGGTATAAACTATTTCGGTATAATGTATAACGTTATGTAATATTACGTTATTACGTATAACGTTATACAGCATTACGTTAGAACGTATAACGTTATACACTAATACTATACATCGTGTAAAGTTATATAGTATTACGTTATAGCGTATAACGTTATATAATCTTACGATATAACGCATAGCGTTCTATACTATTACTTTATAACGTGTAACGTTATATAGTACTACGTTATAGCGTATAACGTTACATACTATTACGGTATGACGGGTAACGTTATATAGTATTACGTTATAACGTGTAACGTTATATCGTATTACGTTATAACGTATAACGTTATATACTATTACGCTATAACGTATGACGCTATATACTATTACAATACAACGTGTAACGTTATATAGTATTACGTTGTAACGTATAACGTTATATACTATTACGATTTAACATATAACGTTATATACTATTACGCTATAACGTATGACGCTATATACTATTACTTTATAACGTGTAACGTTATATAGTACTACGTTATAGCGTATAACGTTACATACTATTACGGTATGACGGGTAACGTTATATAGTATTACGTTATAATGTGTAAGGTTATATAGTATTACGTTATAACGTATAACGTTATAACGTGATAATAGTATATATACTATTACGATATAACGAATAGTGTTCTATACTATTACTATACAACGTTTAACGTTGTATAGTATTACGTTATAACGTTTAACGTTACATACTATTACGGTATGACGGGTAACGTTATATAGTATTACGTTATAACGTGTAACGTTATATCGTATTACATTGTAACGTATAACGTTATATACTATTGCGATTTAACATATAACGTTATATACTATTACTATATAACGTGTAACGTTATATACTATTACTATATAACGTGTAACGTTATGTACTATTACGATATAACGTATAACGTTGTATACTAATACTTTATGTCGTGTAACGTTATATAGTATTACGTTATAACGTGTAACGTTATATAGTATTACGTTATAACGTATAACGTTATATACTATTACGATTTAACATATAACGTTATATACCATTACTATACAACGTGTAACATTATATAGTATTACGTTATAACGTATAACGTTATATACTATTACGGTATAACGTATAACGTTATGTAATATTACGTTATAACGTATAACGTTATATACTATTACTATACAAGGTGTAACGTTACATAGTATTACGTTATAACGTGTAACGTTATATACTATTACGCTATAACGTATAACGTTATATAGTGTTACGTTATAACGTATGACGTTATATAGTATTACGTTATAACGTATAACGTTATATAGTATTACGTTATAACGTATAACGTTATATAGTATTACGTTATAACGTATAACGTTATATACTATTACTATACAAGTTGTAACGTTATATAGTATTACGTTATAACGTGTAGCGTTATATACTATTACGGTATAACGTATAACGTTATATAGTGTTACGTTATAACGTATGACGTTGTATAGTATTACGTTATAACGTATAAGGTTATATACTAATACTATGCATCGAGTAAAGTTATATAGTATTACGTTATAACGTATAACGTTATATACTATTACGCTATAACGTATGACGTTATATAGCATTACGTTCTAACGTATAACGTTATATAGTACTACGTTATAACGTATAACGTTATATACTATTACTATGCAAGGTGTAGCGTTATATAGTATTACGTTATAACGTGTAACGTTATATACTATTACGGTATAACGTATAACGTAATATAGTGTTACATTATAGCGTATAACGTTATATAGTATTACGTTATAACGTATAACGTTATATACTATTACTATACAAGGTGTAACGTTATATACTATTACGATATAACGTATAACGTTATATACTATTACGATATAACGCATAACGATATATAGTATTACGTTATAACGTATGACGTTATATACTATCACTATACAATGTGAAACGTTATATAGTATTACATTTTAACGTATTACGTTATATAATATCACTATACAACGTGTAACGTTATATAGTATTACGTTATAACGTGTAACGTTATATAATATTACGGTATAACGTATAACGTTATATACTATTACGCTATAACGTATGACGCTATATACTATTACTATACAACGTGTAACGTTATATAGTATTACGTTATAACGTATAACATTATATACTATTACTATACAACGTGTAACGTTATATAGTATTACGTTATAACGTGTAACGTTATATACTATTACGGTATAACGTATAACGTTATATAGTGTTACGTTATAACGTATGACGTTATATAGTATTACGTTATAACGTATAACGTTATATACTATTACGATATAACGCATAACGATATATAGTATTACGTTATAACGTATGACGTTATATACTATCACTATACAACGTGAAACGTTATATAGTATTACATTTTAACGTATTACGTTATATAATATCACTATACAACGTGTAACGTTATATAGTATTACGTTATAACGTGTAACGTTATATAATATTACGGTATAACGTATAACGTTATATACTATTACGCTATAACCTATGACGCTATATACTATTACTATACAACGTGTAACGTTATATAGTATTACGTTATAACGTATAACATTATATACTATTACTATACAACGTGTAACGTTATATAGTATTACGTTATAACGTGTAACGTTATATACTATTACGGTATAACGTATAACGTTATATAGTGTTACGTTATTACGTATGACGTTATATAGTATTACGTTATAACGTATAAGGTTACATACTAATACTATACATCGAGTAAAGTTATATAGTTTTACGTTATAACGTATAACGTTATATGGTATTACGTTATAACGTATAACATTATATACTATTACGATATAACGTATAACGTTATATACTATTACGATATAACGCATAACGATATATAGTAATACGTTATAACGTATGACGTTATATAGCATTACGTTATAACGTATAACGGTATAAACTATTTCGGTATAATGTATAACGTTATGTAATATTACGTTATTACGTATAACGTTATACAGCATTACGTTAGAACGTATAACGTTATACACTAATACTATACATCGAGTAAAGTTATATAGTATTACGTTATAGCGTATAACGTTATATACTCTTACGATATAACGCATAGCGTTCTATACTATTACTTAGAACGTGTAACGTTATATAGTATTACGTTATAACGTATAACATTATATACTATTACTATACAACGTGTAACGTTATATAGTACTACGTTATAACGTAATACGTTATATACTATTACTATACAACGTGTAACGTTATATAGTATTACGTTATAACGTATAATGGTATATACCATTTCGGTATAATGTATAACGTTATGTAGTACTACGTTATGACGTATAACGTTATATACTATGACGATATAACGTATAACGTTATATACTATTACGATATAACGCATAACGATATATAGTAATACGTTATAACGTATGACGTTATATAGCATTACGTTATAACGTATAACGGTATAAACTATTTCGGTATAATGTATAACGTTATGTAATATTACGTTATTACGTATAACGTCATACAGCATTACGTTAGAACGTATAACGTTATACACTAATACTATACATCGAGTAAAGTTATATAGTATTACGTTATAGCGTATAACGTTATATACTCTTACGATATAACGCATAGCGTTCTATACTATTACTTTATAACGTGTAACGTTATATAGTACTACGTTATAGCGTATAACGTTACACACTATTACGGTATGACGGGTAACGTTATATAGTATTACGTTATATTGTGTAAGGTTATATAGTATTACGTTATGACGTATAACGTTATAACGTTATAATAGTATATATACTATTACGATATAACGAATAGTGTTCTATACTATTACTATACAACGTTTAACGTTGTATAGTATTACGTTATAACGTTTAACGTTTCATACTATTACGGTATGACGGGTAACGTTATATAGTATTACGTTATAACGTGTAACGTTATATCGTATTACGTTGTAACGTATAACGTTATATACTATTGCGATTTAACATATAACGTTATATACTGTTACTATATAACGTGTAACGTTATATACTATTACGATATAACGTATAACGTTGTATACTATTACGATATAACGTATAACGTTGTATACTAATACTATATATCGTGTAACGTTATATAGTATTACGTTATAACGTGTAACGTTATATAGTATTACGTTATAACGTATAACGTTATATACTATTACGATTTAACATATAACGTTATATACCATTACTATACAACGTGTAACATTATATAGTATTACGTTATAACGTATAACGTTATATACTATTACGGCATAACGTATAACGTTATGTAATATTACGTTATTACGTATAACGTTATACAGCATTACGTTAGAACGTATAACGTTATATACTAATAGGATGCATCGTGTAAAGTTATATCGTATTGCTTTATAGCGTATAACGTTATATACTCTTACGATATAACGCATAGCGTTCTATACTATTACTTTTTAACGTGTAACGTTATATAGTACTACGTTATAGCGTATAACGTTACATCCTATTACGGTATGACGGGTAACGTTATATAGTATTACGTTATAATGTGTAAGGTTATATAGTATTACGTAATGACGTATACCGTTATAACGTTATAATAGTATATATACTATTACGATATAACGAATAGTGTTCTATACTATTACTATACAACGTTTAACGTTGTATAGTATTACGTTATAACGTTTAACGTTACATACTATTACGGTATGACGGGTAACGTTATATAGTATTACGTTATAACGTGTAACGTTATATAGTATTACGTTATAACGTATAACATTATATACTATTACTATACAACGTGTAACGTTATATAGTATTACGTTATAACGTATAACGTTATATACTATTGCGGTATAACGTATAACGTAATATAGTGTTACATTATAGCGTATACCGTTATATAGTATTACGTTATAACGTATAACGTTATATACTATTACTATACAAGGTGTAACGTTATATAGTATTACGTTATAACGTGTAACGTTATATAGTATTACGTTATAACGTATAAGGTTATATACTAATACTATACATCGAGTAAAGTTATATAGTATTACGTTATAACGTATAACGTTATATACTATTACGCTATAACGTATGACGTTATATAGCATTACGTTCTAACGTATAACGTTATATAGTACTACGTTATAACGTATAACGTTATATACTATTACTATACAAGGTGTAACGTTATATAGTATTACGTTATAACGTGTAACGTTATATACTATTACGGTATAACATATAACGTAATATAGTGTTACATTATAGCGTATAACGTTATATAGTATTACGTTATAACGTATAACGTTATAACGTATAACGTTATATACTACTACGATTTAACATATAACGTTATATACTATTACTATACAACGTGTAACGTTATATAGTATTACGTTATAACGTATAACATTATGTACTATTACGATATAACGTATAGTGTTATATACCATTGCTATACAACGTGTAACGTTATATAGTAATACGTTATAACGTATAACGTCATATATTATTACGTTATAACGTATAACGTTATATACTATTACGCTATAACGTATAACGCTATATACTATTACTATACAACGTGTAACGTTATATAGCATTACGTTATAACGTATAACGTTATATGGTATTACGTTATAACGTATAACATTATATACTATTACTATACAACGTGTAACGTTATATAGTATTACGTTATAACGTGTAACGTTACATAGTACTACGTTATAACGTAATACGTTATATACTATTACTATACAACGTGTAACGTTATATAGTATTACGTTATAACGTATAATGGTATATACCATTTCGGTATAATGTAAGACGTTATATACTATTACGATATAACGCATAACGATATATAGTATTACGTTATAACGTACGACGTTATATAGCATTACGTTATAACGTATAACGGTATAAAATATTTCGGTATAATGTATAACGTTATGTAATATTACGTTATTACTTATAACGTTATACAGCATTACGTTAGAACGTATAACGTTATACACTAATACTATACATCGTGTAAAGTTATATAGTATTACGTTATAGCGTATAACGTTATATACTCTTACGATATAACGAATAGTGTTCTATACTATTACTATACAACGTTTAACGTTGTATAGTATTACGTTATAACGTTTAACGTTACATACTATTACGGTATGACGGGTAACGTTATATAGTATTACGTTATAACGTGTAACGTTATATCGTATTACGTTGTAACGTATAACGTTATATACTATTGCGATTTAACATATAACGTTATATACTATTGCTATATAACGTGTAACGTTATATACTATTTCGATATAACGTATAACGTTGTATACTAATACTATATATCGTGTAACGTTATATAGTATTACGTTATAACGTATAACGTTATATACTATTACTATACAAGGTGTAACGTTATATAGTATTACGTTATAACGTGTAACGCTATATACTATTACGGTATAACATATAACGTAATATAGTGTTACATTATAGCGTATAACGTTATATAGTATTACGTTATAACGTATAACGTTATATACTATTACTATACAAGGTGTAACGTTATATAGTATTACGTTATAACGTGTAACGTTATATACTATTACGGTATAACGTATAACGTTATATACTATTATACGTTATAACGTATGACGTTATATAGTATTACGATATAACGTATAAGGTTATATACTAATACTATACATCGACTAAAGTTATATAGTATTACGTTATAACGTATAACGTTATATACTATTACGGTATAACGTATAACGTAATATAGTGTTACATTACAGCGTATAACGTTATATAGTATTACGTTATAACGTATAACGTTATATACTATTACTATACAAGGTGTAACGTTATATAGTATTACGTTATAACGTGTAACGTTATATACTATTACGGTATAACGTATAACGTTATATAGTGTTACGTTATAACGTATGACGTTATATAGTACTACGTTATAACGTATAACGTTATATACTATTACGCTATAACGTATGACGCTATATACTATTACTATACAACGTGTAACGTTATATAGTATTACGTTATAACGTATAACGTAATATAGTGTGACGTTATAGCGTATAACGATATATAGTATTACGTTATAACGTATAACGTTATATGGTATTACGTTATAACGTATAACGTTATATAGTATTACGTTATAACGTATAACGTTATATAGTAATACGTTATAACGTATAACGTCATATATTATTACGCTATAACGTATAACGTTATATACTATTACGCTATAACGTACGACGCTATATACTATTACTATACAACGTGTAACATTATATAGTATTACGTTATAACGTATAACGTTATATGGCATTACGTTATAACGTATAACATTATATACTATTACTATACAACGTGTAACGTTATATAGTATTACGTTATAACGTATAACGTTATATAGTAATACGTTATAACGTATAACGTCATATATTATTACGCTATAACGTATAACGTTATATACTATTACGCTATAACGTATGACGCTATATACTATTACTATACAACGTGTAACATTATATAGTATTACGTTATAACGTATAACATTATATACTATTACTATACAACGTGTAACGTTATATAGTATTACGTTATAACGTGTAACGTTATATAGTATTACGTTATAACGTATAATGGTATATACCATTTCGGTATAATGTATAACGTTATGTAGTACTACGTTATGACGTATAACGTTATATACTATCACGATATAACGTATAACGTTATATACTCTTACGATATAACGCATAGCGTTCTATACTATTACTTTTTAACGTGTAACGTTATATAGTACTACGTTATAGCGTATAACGTTACATACTATTACGGTATGACTGGTAACGTTATATAGTATTACGTTATAATGTGTAAGGTTATATAGTATTACGTTATGACGTATAACGTTATAACGTTATAATAGTATATATACTATTACGATATAACGAATAGTGTTCTATACTATTACTATACAACGTTTAACGTTGTATAGTATTACGTTATAACGTTTAACGTTACATACTATTACGGTATGACGGGTAACGTTATATAGTATTACGTTATAACGTGTAACGTTATATCGTATTACGTTATAACGTATAACGTTATATACTATTACGCTATAACGTATGACGCTATATACTATTACAATACAACGTGTAACGTTATATAGTATTACGTTATAACGTATGACGTTATATACTATTACGATATAACGTATAACGTTATATACTATTACGATATAACGCATAACGATATATAGTATTACGTTATAACGTATGACGTTATATACTATCACTATACAACGTGAAACGTTATATAGTATTACAGTTTAACGTATTACGTTATATAATATCACTATACAACGTATAAAGTTATATACTATTACTATACAAGGTGTAACGTTATATAGTATTACGTTATAACGTATAACGTTATATACTATTACTATACAAGGTGTAACGTTATATAGTATTACGTTATAACGTGTAACGTTATATACTATTACGGTATAACGTATAACGTTATATAGTGTTACGTTATAACGTATCACGTTATATAGTATTACGTTATAACGTATAACGTTATAACGTATAACGTTATATACTACTACGATTTAACATATAACGTTATATACTATTACTATACAACGTGTAACGTTATATAGTATTACGTTATAACGTATGACGTTATATACTATTACGATATAACGTATAACGTTATATACTATTACGATATAACGCATAACGATATATAGTATTACGTTATAACGTATGACGTTATATACTATCACTATACAACGTGAAACGTTATATAGTATTACAGTTTAACGTATTACGTTATATAATATCACTATACAACGTGTAACGTTATATAGTATTACGTTATAACGTGTAACATTATATACTATCAATATACAACGTGTAACGTTATATAGTATTACGTTATAACGTGTAACGTTATATACTATTACGGTATAACGTATAACGTTATATAGTGTTGCGTTATTACGTATGACGTTATATAGTATTACGTTATAACGTATAAGGTTACATACCAATACTATACATCGAGTAAAGTTATATAGTATTACGTTATAACGTATAACGTTATATGGTATTATGTTATAACGTATAACATTATATACTATTACGATATAACGTATAGCGTTATATACTATTACTATACAACGTGTAACGTTATATAGTACTACGTTATAACGTAATACGTTATATACTATTACTATACAACGTGTAACGTTATATAGTATTACGTTATAACGTATAATGGTATATACCATTTCGGTATAATGTATAACGTTATGTAGTACTACGTTATGACGTATAACGTTATATACTATGACGATATAACGTATAACGTTATATACTATTACGATATAACGCATAACGATATATAGTAATACGTTATAACGTATGACGTTATATAGCATTACGTTATAACGTATAACGGTATAAACTATTTCGGTATAATGTATAACGTTATGTAATATTACGTTATTACGTATAACGTTATACAGCATTACGTTAGAACGTATAACGTTATACACTAATACTATACATCGAGTAAAGTTATATAGCATTACGTTATAGCGTATAACGTTATATACTCTTACGATATAACGCATAGCGTTCTATACTATTACTTTATAACGTGTAACGTTATATAGTACTACGTTATAGCGTATAACGTTACATACTATTACGGTATGACGGGTAACGTTATATAGTATTACGTTATATTGTGTAAGGTTATATAGTATTACGTTATGACGTATAACGTTATAACGTTATAATAGTATATATACTATTAAGATATAACGAATAGTGTTCTATACTATTACTATACAACGTTTAACGTTGTATAGTATTACGTTATAACGTTTAACGTTTCATACTATTACGGTATGACGGGTAACGTTATATAGTATTACGTTATAACGTGTAACGTTATATGGTATTACGTTGTAACGTATAACGTTATATACTATTGCGATTTAACATATAACGTTATATACTGTTACTATATAACGTGTAACGTTATATACTATTACGATATAACGTATAACGTTGTATACTATTACGATAGAACGTATAACGTTGTATACTAATACTATATATCGTGTAACGTTATATAGTATTACGTAATAACGTGTAACGTTATATAGTATTACGTTATAACGTATAACGTTATATACTATTACGATTTAACATATAACGTTATATACCATTTCTATACAACGTGTAACATTATATAGTATTACGTTATAACGTATAACGTTATATACTATTACGGCATAACGTATAACGTTATGTAATATTACGTTATTACGTATAACGTTATACAGCATTACGTTAGAACGTATAACGTTATATACTAATACGATGCATCGTGTAAAGTTATATCGTATTGCGTTATAGCGTATAACGTTATATACTCTTACGATATAACGCATAGCGTTCTATACTATTACTTTTTAACGTGTAACGTTATATAGTACTACGTTATAGCGTATAACGTTACATCCTATTACGGTATGACGGGTAACGTTATATAGTATTACGTTATAATGTGTAAGGTTATATAGTATTACGTAATGACGTATACCGTTATAACGTTATAATAGTATATATACTATTACGATATAACGAATAGTGTTCTATACTATTACTATACAACGTTTAACGTTGTATAGTATTACGTTATAACGTTTAACGTTACATGCTATTACGGTATGACGGGTAACGTTATATAGTATTACGTTATAACGTGTAACGTTATATAGTATTACGTTATAACGTATAACGTTATATACTATTACGGTATAACGTATAACGTAATATAGTGTTACATTATAGCGTATAACGTTATATAGTATTACGTTATAACGTATGACGCTATATACTATTACAATACAACGTGTAACGTTATATAGTATTACGTTGTAACGTATAACGTTATATACTATTACGATTTAACATATAACGTTATATACTATTACGCTATAACGTATGACGCTATATACTATTACTATACAACGTGTAGCGTTATATAGTATTACGTTATGACGTATAACGTTATATACTATTACGATATAACGTATAACGTTGTATACTAATACTATATAACGTGTAACGTTGTATAGGACTACGTTATAACGTATAACGTTATATACTATTACTGTACAACGTGTAACGTTATATAGTATTACGTTATGACGTATAACGTTATATACTATTACGGTATAACGTATAACGTTATATACTATCACTATACAACGTGAAACATTATATAGTCTTACGTTATAACGTATTACGTTATATAATATCACTATACAACGTGTAACGTTATAGAGTATTACGTTATAACGTATAACGTAATATAGTGTTACGTTATAGCGTATAACGTTATGTACTATTATGTTGTAACGTATAACGTTATGTAGCATTACGTTATAACGTATAACGTTATATACTATTACGTTATAACGTATAACGATATACACTATTACGGTATTACGTGTAACGTTATATAGTATTACGTTATATAGTATCACGTTATAGCGTATAACGTCATATAATATTACGATATAACGTTATATACTATCACTATACAACGTGAAATGTTATATAGTATTACGTTATAAAGTATAACGTTATATACTATCACTATACAACGTGTAACATTATATAGTATTACGTTATAACGTATAACGGCATATAGTATTACTTTATAACGTATAACGTTATATACTATAGCGCTATAACGTATGACGCTATATACTATTACAATACAACGTGTAACGTTATATAGTATTACGTTGTAACGTATAACGTTATATACTATTACGATTTAACATATAACGTTATATACTATTACGCTATAACGTATGGCGCTATATACTATTACTATACAACGTGTAACGTTATATAGTATTACGTTATGACGTATAACGTTATATACTATTGCGATATAACGTATAACGTTGTATACTAATACTATATAACGTGCAACGTTGTATAGGACTACGTTATAACGTATAACGTTATATACTATTACTATACAACGTGTAACGTTATATACTATGACGTTATGACGTATAACGTTATATACTATTACGCTATAACGTATGCCGCTATATACTATTACAATACAACGTGTAACGTTATATAGTATTACGTTATGACGTATAACGTTATATACTATTACGATATAACGTATAACGTTGTATACTAATACTATATAACGTGCAACGTTATATAGTATTAGGTTATAACGTATAACGTTATATACTATTACTATACAACGTGTAACGTTATTTAGTATTACGTTATAACGTATAAGGTTATATACTAATAGTATACATCGAGTAAAGTTATATAGTATTACGTTATAACGTATAACGTTATATACTATTAGGGTATTACGTATAACGTTATATAGTGTTACATTATAGCGTATAACGTTATATAGTATTACGTTATAACGTATAACGTTATATACTATTACTATACAAGGTGTAACGTTATATAGTATTACGTTATAACGTGTAACGTTATATACTATTACGGTATAACGCATAACGTTATATAGTATTACGTTATGACGTATAACGTTATATACTATTACGATATAACGTATAACGGTGTATACTAATACTATATAACGTGTAACGTTGTATAGGACTACGTTATAACGTATAACGTTATATACTATTACTATACAACGTGTAACTTTATATAGTATTACGTTGTAACGTATAGCGTTATATACTATTACGATTTAACATATAACGTTATATACTATTACGCTATAACGTATGACGCTATATACTATTACTATACAACGTGTAACGTTATATAGTATTACGTTATGATGTATAACGTTATATACTATTACGATATAATGTATAACGTTGTATACTAATACTATATAACGTGTAACGCTGTATAGGACTACGTTATAACGTATAACGTTATATACTATTACTGTACAACGTGTAACGTTATATAGTATTACGTTATGCCGTATAACGTTATATACTATTACTATACAACGTGTAACGTTATATAGTATTACGTTATAACGTATAACGTTATATACTATTACGGTATAACGTATAACGTAATATAGTGTTACATTATAGCGTATAACGTTATATAGTATTACGTTATAACGTATAACGTTATATACTATTACTATACAACGTGTAACGTTATATAGTATTACGTTATGACGTATAACGTTATATACTAATACGGTATAACGTATAACGTTATAGACTATCACAATACAACGTGAAACGTTATATAGTATTACGTTATAACGTATTACGTTATATAATATCACTATACAACGTCTAACGTTATATAGTATTACGTTATAACGTATAACGTTATATACTATTACACTATAACTTATGGCGCTATATACTATTACTATACAACGTGTAACGTTACATAGTATTACGTTATAACGTATAACGTTATATAGTATTACGTTATAACGTATAACATTATATACTATTACTATACAACGTGTAACGTTATATAGTATTACGTTATAACGTATAACGTTATATAGTATTACGTTATAACGTATAACATTATATACTATTACTATACAACGTGTAACGTTATATAGTATTACGTTATAGCGTATAAGGTTATATACTAATAGTATACATCGAGTAAAGTTATATAGTATTACGTTATAACGTATAACGTTATATACTATTACGCTATAACGTATGACGCTATATACTATTACAATACAACGTATAACGTTATATACTATTACGCTATAACGTATGGCGCTATATACTATTACTATACAACGTGTAACGTTATATAGTATTACGTTATAACGTATAACGTTATATAGTTTTACGTTATAACGTATAACATTATATACTATTACTATACAACGTGTAACGTTATATAGTATTACGTTATAACGTATAACGTCATATGCTATTACGGTATAACGTATAACGTTATATAGTGTTACATTATAGCGTATAACGTTATATAGTATTACGTTATAACGTATAACGTTATATACTATTACGCTATAACGTATGACGCTATATACTATTACAATACAACGTGTAACTTTATATAGTATTATGTTGTAACGTATAACGTTATATACTATTACGTTATAACGTATAACGTTATATACTATTACGTTATAACGTATAACGATATACACTATTACGGTATTACGTGTAACGTTATATAGTATTACGTTATATAGTATTACGTTATAGCGTATAACGTCATATACTATTACGCTATAACGTATGACGCTATATACTATCACAATACAACGTGTAACGTTATATAGTATTACGTTGTAACGTATAACGTTATATACTATTACGACTTAACATATAACGTTATATACTATTACTATACAAGGTGTAACGTTATATAGTATTACGTTATAACGTGTAACCTTATATACTATTACGGTATAACGCATAACGTTATATACTATTACGATATAACGCATAACGTTATAAAGTATTACGTAATAACGTATGACGTTATAAAGCATTACGTTATAACGTATAACGTTATATAGTATTACGTTATAATGTATAACGTTATGTAGTATTACGGTATAATGTATAACGTTATATGCTATTACGGTATAACGTATAACGTTATGTAGTATTATGTTGTAACGTATAACGTTATGTAGTATTACGTTATAACGTATAACGTTATATACTATTACGATTTAACATATAACGTTATATACTATTACGCCTTAACGTATGACGCTATATACTATGACTATACAACGTGTAACGTTATATAGTATTAGGTTATAACGTATAACGTTATATAGTTTTACGTTATAACGTATAACATTATATACTATTACTATACAACGTGCAACGTTATATAGTATTACGTTATAACGTATAACGATATATACTATTACGGTATAACGTATAACGTTATATAGTGTTACATTATAGCGTATAACGTTATATAGTATTACGTTATAACGTATAAGGTTATATACTATTACTATACAAGGTGTAACTTTATATAGTATTACGTTGTAACGTATAACGTTATATACTATTACGCTATAACGTATGACGCTATATACTATTACTATACATCGTGTAACGTTATATAGTATTACGTTATGATGTATAACGTTATATACTATTACGATATAATGTATAACGTTATATACTATTACTATACAACGTGTAACGTTATATAGTATTACGTTATGACGTATAACGTTATATACTATTACGATTTAACATATAACGTTATATACTATTACGTTATAACGTATAACGTTATATACTATTACTATACAACGTGTAACGTTATATAGTATTACGTTATGACGTATAACGTTATATACTAATACGGTATAACGTATAACGTTATAGACTATCACAATACAACGTGAAACGTTATATAGTATTACGTTATAACGTATTACGTTATATAATATCACTATACAACGTGTAACGTTATATAGTATTACGTTATAACGTATAACGTTATATACTATTACGCTATAACGTATGGCGCTATATACTATTACTATACAACGTGTAACGTTATATAGTATTACGTTGTAACGTATAACGTTATATACTATTACGATTTAACATATAACGTTATATACTATTACGATATAACGCATAACGTTATATAGTATTACGTTATAACGTATAACGTTATATACTATTACGATATAACGTATAACGTTATATACTATTACGATATAACGCATAACGTTATAAAGTATTACGTAATAACGTATGACGTTATAAAGCATTACGTTATAACGTATAACGTTATATAGTATTACGTTATAATGTATAACGTTATGTAGTATTACGGTATAATGTATAACGTTATATGCTATTACGGTATAACGTATAACGTTATGTAGTATTATGTTGTAACGTATAACGTTATGTAGTATTACGTTATAACGTATAACGTTATATAGAATTACGTTATAATGTATAACGTTATATGCTATTACGGTATAACGTATAACGTTATGTAGTAATATGTTGTAACGTATAACGTTATGTAGTACTACGTTATGACGTATAACGTTATATAGTATTACGTTATGACGTATAACGTTATATACTATTACGATATAACGTATATCGTTATATACTATTACGATATAACGCATAACGTTATATAGTATTACGTTATAACGTATGACGTTATATAGCATTACGTTATAACGTATAACGATATAAACTATTTCAGTATAATGTATAACGTTATGTAATATTACGTTATAACGTATAACGTTATACAGCATTGCGTTAGAACGTATAACGTTATATACTAATAGTATACATCGTAAAAAGTTATATAGTATTTCGTTATAGCGTATAACGTCATATACTCTTACGATATAACGCATAGCGTTCTATACTATTACTATATAACGTGTATCGTTATATAGTATTACGTTATAGCGTTTAACGTTACATACTATTACGGTATGACGGGTAACGTTATATATTATTACGTTATAACGTGTAACGTTATATAGTATTACGTTGTAACTTATAACGTTATATACTCTTACGATTTAACATATAGCGTTATATACTATTACTATATAACGTGTAACGTTATATGCTATTAGGATATAACGTATAACGTTGTAGACTAATACTATATATCGTGTAACGTTGTATACTAATACTATATAACGTGTAACGTTATATAACGTATATAGCGTTATATTATGTATAACGTAAAACGTTATATACTATTACGATATAACGTATAACGTTGTATACTATTACGATATAACGCATAACGATATATAGTAATACGTTATAACGTATGACGTTATATAGCATTACGTTATAACGTATAACGGTATAAACTATTTCGGTATAATGTATAACGTTATGTAATATTACGTTATTACGTATAACGTTATACAGCATTACGTTAGAACGTATAACGTTATACACTAATACTATACATCGAGTAAAGTTATATAGTATTACGTTATAGCGTATAACGTTATATACTCTTACGATATAACGCATAGCGTTCTATACTATTACTTTATAACGTGTAACGTTATATAGTACTACGTTATAGCGTATAACGTTACATACTATTACGGTATGACGGGTAACGTTATATAGTATTACGTTATATTGTGTAAGGTTATATAGTATTACGTTATGACGTATAACGTTATAACGTTATAATAGTATATATACTATTACGATATAACGAATAGTGTTCTATACTATTACTATACAACGTTTAACGTTGTATAGTATTACGTTATATAACGTTTAACGTTTCATACTATTACGGTATGACGGGTAACGTTATATAGTATTACGTTATAACGTGTAACGTTATATCGTATTACGTTGTAACGTATAACGTTATATACTATTGCGATTTAACATATAACGTTATATACTGTTACTATATAACGTGTAACGTTATATACTATTACGATATAACGTATAACGTTGTATACTATTACGATATAACGTATAACGTTGTATACTAATACTATATATCGTGTAACGTTATATAGTATTACGTTATAACGTGTAACGTTATATAGTATTACGTTATAACGTATAACGTTATATACTATTACGATTTAACATATAACGTTATATACCATTACTATACAACGTGTAACATTATATAGTATTACGTTATAACGTATAACGTTATATACTATTACGGCATAACGTATAACGTTATGTAATATTACGTTATTACGTATAACGTTATACAGCATTACGTTAGAACGTATAACGTTATATACTAATACGATGCATCGTGTAAAGTTATATCGTATTGCGTTATAGCGTATAACGTTATATACTCTTACGATATAACGCATAGCGTTCTATACTATTACTTTTTAACGTGTAACGTTATATAGTACTACGTTATAGCGTATAACGTTACATCCTATTACGGTATGACGGGTAACGTTATATAGTATTACGTTATAATGTGTAAGGTTATATAGTATTACGTAATGACGTATACCGTTATAACGTTATAATAGTATATATACTATTACGATATAACGAATAGTGTTCTATACTATTACTATACAACGTTTAACGTTGTATAGTATTACGTTATAACGTTTAACGTTACATGCTATTACGGTATGACGGGTAACGTTATATAGTATTACGTTATAACGTGTAACGTTATATAGTATTACGTTATAACGTATAACGTTATATACTATTACGGTATAACGTATAACGTAATATAGTGTTACATTATAGCGTATAACGTTATATAGTATTACGTTATAACGTATGACGCTATATACTATTACAATACAACGTGTAACGTTATATAGTATTACGTTGTAACGTATAACGTTATATACTATTACGATTTAACATATAACGTTATATACTATTACGCTATAACGTATGACGCTATATACTATTACTATACAACGTGTAGCGTTATATAGTATTACGTTATGACGTATAACGTTATATACTATTACGATATAACGTATAACGTTGTATACTAATACTATATAACGTGTAACGTCGTATAGGACTACGTTATAACGTATAACGTTATATACTATTACTGTACAACGTGTAACGTTATATAGTATTACGTTATGACGTATAACGTTATATACTATTACGGTATAACGTATAACGTTATATACTATCACTATACAACGTGAAACATTATATAGTCTTACGTTATAACGTATTACGTTATATAATATCACTATACAACGTGTAACGTTATAGAGTATTACGTTATAACGTATAACGTAATATAGTGTTACGTTATAGCGTATAACGTTATGTAGTATTATGTTGTAACGTATATAGTAACGTATAGAGTATTACGTTATAACGTATAACGTAATATAGTGTTACGTTATAGCGTATAACGTTATGTAGTATTATGTTGTAACGTATAACGTTATGTAGCATTACGTTATAACGTATAACGTTATATACTATTACGTTATAACGTATAACGATATACACTATTACGGTATTACGTGTAACGTTATATAGTATTACGTTATAACGTATAACGTCATATAATATTACGATATAACGTTATATACTATCACTATACAACGTGAAATGTTATATAGTATTACGTTATAAAGTATAACGTTATATACTATCACTATACAACGTGTAACATTATACTGTATTACGTTATAACGTATAACGGCATATAGTATTACTTTATAACGTATAACGTTATATACTATAGCGCTATAACGTATGAAGCTATATACTATTACAATACAACGTGTAACGTTATATAGTATTACGTTGTAACGTATAACGTTATATACTATTACGATTTAACATATAACGTTATATACTATTACGCTATAACGTATGGCGCTATATACTATTACTATACAACGTGTAACGTTATATAGTATTACGTTATGACGTATAACGTTATATACTATTGCGATATAACGTATAACGTTGTATACTAATACTATATAACGTGCAACGTTGTATAGGACCACGTTATAACGTATAACGTTATATACTATTACTATACAACGTGTAACGTTATATACTATGACGTTATGACGTATAACGTTATATACTATTACGCTATAACGTATGCCGCTATATACTATTACAATACAACGTGTAACGTTATATAGTATTACGTTATGACGTATAACGTTATATACTATTACGATATAACGTATAACGTTGTATACTAATACTATATAACGTGCAACGTTATATAGTATTAGGTTATAACGTATAACGTTATATACTATTACTATACAACGTGTAACGTTATTTAGTATTACGTTATAACGTATAAGGTTATATACTAATAGTATACATCGAGTAAAGTTATATAGTATTACGTTATAACGTATAACGTTATATACTATTAGGGTATTACGTATAACGTTATATAGTGTTACATTATAGCGTATAACGTTATATAGTATTACGTTATAACGTATAACGTTATATACTATTACTATACAACGTCTATCGTTATATAGTATTACGTTATAACGTATAACGTTATATACTATTACACTATAACTTATGGCGCTATATACTATTACTATACATCGTGTAACGTTACATAGTATTACGTTATAACGTATAACGTTATATAGTATTACGTTATGACGTATAACGTTATATACTATTACGATATAACGTATAACGGTGTATACTAATACTATATAACGTGTAACGTTGTATAGGACTACGTTATAACGTATAACGTTATATACTATTACTATACAAGGTGTAACGTTAATGGGTATTACGTTATAACGTGTAACGTTATATAGTATTACGTTGTAACGTATAACGTTATATACTATTACGATTTAACATATAACGTTATATACTATTACGCCTTAACGTATGACGCTATATACTATGACTATACAACGTGTAACGTTATATAGTATTACGTTATAACGTATAACGTTATATAGTTTTACGTTATAACGTATAACATTATATACTATTACTATACAACGTGCAACGTTATATAGTAATAGGTTATAACGTATAACGTTATATACTATTACTATACAAGGTGTAACGTTAATGGGTATTACGTTATAACGTGTAACGTTATATACTATTAGGGTATAACGTATAACGTTATATAGTATTACGTTATGACGTATAACGTTATATACTATTACGATATAACGTATAACGTTGTATACTAATACTAAATAACGTGTAACTTTGTATAGGACTACGTTATTACGTATAACGTTATATACTATTACTATACAACGTGTAACTTTATATAGTATTACGTTGTAACGTATAGCGTTATATACTATTACGATTTAACATATAACGTTATATACTATTACGCTATAACGTATGACGCTATATACTATTACTATACAACGTGTAACGTTATATAGTATTACGTTATGATGTATAACGTTATATACTATTACGATATAATGTATAACGTTGTATACTAATACTATATAACGTGTAACGTTGTATAGGACTACGTTATAACGTATAACGTTATATACTATTACTGTACAACGTGTAACGTTATATAGTATTACGTTATGACGTATAACGTTATATACTATTACTATACAACGTGTAACGTTATATAGTATTACGTTATAACGTATAACGTTATATACTATTACGGTATAACGTATAACGTAATATAGTGTTACATTATAGCGTATAACGTTATATAGTATTACGTTATAACGTATAACGTTATATACTATTACTATACAACGTGTAACGTTATATAGTATTACGTTATGACGTATAACGTTATATACTAATACGGTATAACGTATAACGTTATAGACTATCACAATACAACGTGAAACGTTATATAGTATTACGTTATAACGTATTACGTTATATAATATCACTATACAACGTCTAACGTTATATAGTATTACGTTATAACGTATAACGTTATATACTATTACACTATAACTTATGGCGCTATATACTATTACTATACAACGTGTAACGTTACATAGTATTACGTTATAACGTATAACGTTATATAGTATTACGTTATAACGTATAACATTATATACTATTACTATACAACGTGTAACGTTATATAGTATTACGTTATAACGTATAACGTTATATACTATTACGGTATAACGTATAACGTAATATAGTGTTACATTATAGCGTATAACGTTATATACTATTACGATATAACGTATAACGGTGTATACTAATACTATATAACGTGTAACGTTGTATAGGACTACGTTATAACGTATAACGTTATATACTATTACTATACAACGTGTAACGTTATATAGTATTACGTTATGACGTATAACGTTATATACTATTGCGATATAACGTATAACGTTGTATACTAATACTATATAACGTGCAACGTTGTATAGGACTACGTTATAACGTATAACGTTATATACTATTACTGTACAACGTGTAACGTTATATAGTATTACGTTATGACGTATAACGTTATATACTATTACTATACAACGTGTAACGTTATATAGTATTACGTTATGACGTATAACGTTATATACTAATACGGTATAACGTATAACGTTATAGACTATCACAATACAACGTGAAACGTTATATAGTATTACGTTATAACGTATATCGTTATATACTATTACTATACAACGTGTAACGTTATATGGTATTACGTTATAACGTGTAACGTTATATACTCTTACGGTATAACGCATAACGTTATATAGTGTTACGTTATAACGTATGATGTTATATAGTATTACGTTATAACGTATAAGGTTATATACTAATAGTATACATCGAGTAAAGTTATATAGTATTACGTTATAACGTATAACGTTATATACTATTACGCTATAACGTATGACGCTATATACTATTACAATACAACGTGTAACGTTATATAGTATTACGTTGTAACGTATAACGTTATATACTATTACGATATAACGCATAACGTTATATAGTATTACGTTATAACGTATGACGTTATATAGCATTACGTTCTAACGTATAACGTTATATAGAACTACGTTATAACGCATAACGTTATGTAGTATTACGTTGTAACGTATAACGTTATATACTATTACGCTATAACGTATGACGCTATATACTATTACAATACAACGTGTAACTTTATATAGTATTACGTTGTAACGTATAACGTTATATACTATTACGAGTTAACATATAACGTCATATACTATAACGCTGTAACGTATGACGCTATATACTGTTACTATACAACGTGTAACGTTATATAGTATTACGTTATGACGTATAACGTTATATACTATTACGATATAATGTATAACGTTGTATACTAATACTATATAACGTGTAACGTTGTATAGGACTACGTTATAACGTATAACGTTATATACTATTACTACACAACGTGTAACGTTATATAGTATTACGTTATGACTTATAACGTTATATACTATTACTATACAACGTGTAACGTTATATAGTATTACGTTATAACGTATAACGTTATATAGTATTACGGTATAACGTATAACGTAATATAGTGTTACATTATAGCGTATAACGTTATATAGTATTACGATATAACGTATAACGTTATATACTATTACTATACAACGTGTAACGTTATATAGTATTACGTTATGACGTATAACGTTATATACTAATACGGTATAACGTATAACGTTATAGACTATCACAATACAACGTGAAACGTTATATAGTATTACGTTATAACGTATTACGTTATATAATATCACTATACAACGTGTAACGTTATATAGTATTACGTTATAACGTATAACGTTATATACTATTACACTATAACGTATGGCGCTATATACTATTACTATACAACGTGTAACGTTACATAGTATTACGTTATAACGTATAACGTTATATAGTATTACGTTATAACGTATAACGTTATATACTATTACGCTATAACGTATGACGCTATATACTATTACAATACAACGTGTAACTTTATATAGTATTATGTTGTAACGTATAACGTTATGTAGTATTACGTTATAACGTATAACGTTATATACTATTACGTTATAACGTATAACGATATACACTATTACGGTATTACGTGTAACGTTATATAGTATTACGTTGTAACGTATAACGTTATATACTATTACGATTTAACATATAACGTTATATACTATTACGCCTTAACGTATGACGCTATATACTATGACTATACAACGTGTAACGTTATATAGTATTACGTTATATCGTATAACGTTATATAGTTTTACGTTATAACGTATAACATTATATACTATTACTATACAACGTGCAACGTTATATAGTATTACGTTATAACGTATAACGTTATATACTATTACGGTGTAACGTATAACGTTACATAGTATTACGTTATAACGTATAACGTTATATAGTATTACGTTATAACGTATAACATTATATACTATTACTATACAACGTGTAACGTTATATACTATTACGGTATAACGTATAACGTTATATAGTATTACGTTATGACGTATAACGTTATATACTATTACGATATAACGTATAACGTTGTATACTAATACTATATAACGTGTAACTTTGTATAGGACTACGTTATAACGTATAACGTTATATACTATTACTATACAGTGTGTAACGTTATATAGTATTACGTTATGACGTATAACGTTATATACTATTACTGTACAACGTGTAACGTTATATAGTATTACGTTATGACGTATAACGTTATATACTATTACTATACAACGTGTAACGTTATATAGTATTACGTTATAACGTATAACGTTATATACTATTACGGTATAACGTATAACATAATATAGTGTTACATTATAGCGTATAACGTTATATAGTATTACGTTATAACGTATAACGTTATATACTATTACTATACAACGTGTAACGTTATATAGTATTACGTTATGACGTATAACGTTATATACTATTACGCTATAACGTATGACGCTATATACTATTACAATACAACGTGTAACTTTATATAGTATTACGTTATAACGTATAACGTTATATACTATTACACTATAACGTATGGCGCTATATACTATTACTATACAACGTGTAACGTTACATAGTATTACGTTATAACGTATAACGTTATATAGTATTACGTTATAACGTATAACATTATATACTATTACTATACAACGTGTAACGTTATATAGTATTACGTTATAGCGTATAAGGTTATATACTAATAGTATACATCGAGTAAAGTTATATAGTATTACGTTATAACGTATAACGTTATATACTATTACGCTATAACGTATGACGCTATATACTATTACAATACAACGTGTAACGTTATATAGTATTACGTTGTAACGTATAACGTTATATACTATTACTATACAACGTGTAACGTTATGTAGTATTACGTTATAACGTATGACGTTATATACTATCACTATACAACGTGTAACATTATATAGTATTACGTTATAACGTATAACGGCATATAGTATTACGTTATGACGTATAACGTTATATACTATTACGCTATAACGTATGACGCTATATACTATTACAATACAACGTGTAACTTTATATAGTATTACGTTATAACGTATAACGTTATATACTATTACGCTATAACGTATGGCGCTATATACTATTACTATACAACGTGTAACGTTACATAGTATTACGTTATAACGTATAACGTTATATAGTATTACGTTATAACGTATAACATTATATACTATTACTATACAACGTGTAACGTTATATAGTATTACGTTATAGCGTATAAGGTTATATACTAATAGTATACATCGAGTAAAGTTATATAGTATTACCTTATAACGTATAACGTTATATACTATTACGCTATAACGTATGACGCTATATACTATTACAATACAACGTGTAACGTTATATAGTATTACGTTGTAACGTATAACGTTATATACTATTACTATACAACGTGTAACGTTATGTAGTATTACGTTATAACGTATGACGTTATATACTATCACTATACAACGTGTAACATTATATAGTATTACGTTATAACGTATAACGGCATATAGTATTACTTTATAACGTATGACGTTATATACTATTACGCTATAACGTATGGCGCTATATACTATTACAATACAACGTGTAACGTTATATAGTATTACGTTGTAACGTATAACGTTATATAGTATTACGCTATAACGTATGGCGCTATATACTATTACTATACAACGTGTAACGTTATATAGTATTACGTTATAACGTATAACGTTATATAGTTTTACGTTATAACGTATAACATTATATACTATTACTATACAACGTGTAACGTTATATAGTATTACGTTATAACGTATAACGTCATATGCTATTACGGTATAACGTATAACGTTATATAGTGTTACATTATAGCGTATAACGTTATATAGTATTACGTTATAACGTATAACGTTATATACTATTACGCTATAACGTATGACGCTATATACTATTACAATACAACGTGTAACTTTATATAGTATTATGTTGTAACGTATAACGTTATGTAGTATTACGTTATAACGTATAACGTTATATACTATTACGTTATAACGTATAACGATATACACTATTACGGTATTACGTGTAACGTTATATAGTATTACGTTATATAGTATTACGTTATAGCGTATAACGTCATATAATATTACGATATAACGTTATATACTATCACTATACAACGTGAAATGTTATATAGTATTACGTTATAACGTATAACGTTATATACTATTACGCTATAACGTATGACGCTATATACTATCACAATACAACGTGTAACGTTATATAGTATTACGTTGTAACGTATAACGTTATATACTATTACGACTTAACATATAACGTTATATACTATTACGCCTTAACGTATGACGCTATATACTATGACTATACAACGTGTAACGTTATATAGTATTACGTTATAACGTATAACGTTATATAGTTTTACGTTATAACGTATAACATTATATACTATTACTATACAACGTGTAACGTTATATAGTATTACGTTATAACGTATAACGTTATATACTATTAGGGTATAACGTATAACGTTATATAGTGTTACATTATAGCGTATAACGTTATATAGTATTACGTTATAACGTATAACGTTATATACTATTACTATACAAGGTGTAACGTTATATAGTATTACGTTATAACGTGTAACCTTATATACTATTACGGTATAACGCATAACGTTATATAGTATTACGTTATGACGTATAACGTTATATACTATTACGATATAACGTATAACGGTGTATACTAATACTATATAACGTGTAACGTTGTATAGGACTACGTTATGACGTATAACGTTATATACTATTACTATACAACGTGTAACATTATATAGTATTACGTTATGACGTATAACGTTATATACTATTGCGATATAACGTATAACGTTGTATACTAATACTATATAACGTGCAACGTTGTATAGGACTACGTTATAACGTATAACGTTATATACTATTACTATACAACGTGTAACGTTATATAGTATTACGTTGTAACGTATAACGTTATATACTATTACGATTTAACATATAACGTTATATACTATTACGCCTTAACGTATGACGCTATATACTATGACTATACAACGTGTAACGTTATATAGTATTACGTTGTAACGTATAACGTTATATACTATTACGATTTAACATATAACGTTATATACTATTACGCTATAAAGTATGGCGCTATATACTATTACTATACAACGTGTAACGTTATATAGTATTACGTTATGACGTATAACGTTACATCCTATTACGGTATGACGGGTAACGTTATATAGTATTACGTTATAATGTGTAAGGTTATATAGTATTACGTAATGACGTATACCGTTATAACGTTATAATAGTATATATACTATTACGATATAACGAATAGTGTTCTATACTATTACTATACAACGTTTAACGTTGTATAGTATTACGTTATAACGTTTAACGTTATATGCTATTACGGTATGACGGGTAACGTTATATAGTATTACGTTATAACGTGTAACGTTATATAGTATTACGTTATAACGTATAACGTTATATACTATTACGGTATAACGTATAACGTAATATAGTGTTTCATTATAGCGTATAACGTTATATAGTATTACGTTATAACGTATGACGCTATATACTATTACAATACAACGTGTAACGTTATATAGTATTACGTTGTAACGTATAACGTTATATACTATTACGATTTAACATATAACGTTATATACTATTACGCTATAACGTATGACGCTATATACTATTACTATACAACGTGTAGCGTTATATAGTATTACGTTATGACGTATAACGTTATATACTATTACGATATAACGTATAACGTTGTATACTAATACTATATAACGTGCAACGTTGTATAGGACTACGTTATAACGTATAACGTTATATACTATTACTATACAACGTGTAACGTTATATAGTATTACGTTGTAACGTATAACGTTATATACTATTACGATTTAACATATAACGTTATATACTATTACGCCTTAACGTATGACGCTATATACTATGACTATACAACGTGTAACGTTATAGAGTATTACGTTATAACGTATAACGTAATATAGTGTTACGTTATAGCGTATAACGTTATGTAGTATTATGTTGTAACGTATAACGTTATGTAGCATTACGTTATAACGTATAACGTTATATACTATTACGTTATAACGTATAACGATATACACTATTACGGTATTACGTGTAACGTTATATAGTATTACGTTATATAGTATCACGTTATAGCGTATAACGTCATATAATATTACGATATAACGTTATATACTATCACTATACAACGTGAAATGTTATATAGTATTACGTTATAAAGTATAACGTTATATACTATCACTATACAACGTGTAACATTATATAGTATTACGTTATAACGTATAACGGCATATAGTATTACTTTATAACGTATAACGTTATATACTATAGCGCTATAACGTATGACGCTATATACTATTACAATACAACGTGTAACGTTATATAGTATTACGTTGTAACGTATAACGTTATATACTATTACGATTTAACATATAACGTTATATACTATCACGCTATAACGTATGGCGCTATATACTATTACTATACAACGTGTAACGTTATATAGTATTACGTTATGACGTATAACGTTATATACTATTGCGATATAACGTATAACGTTGTATACTAATACTATATAACGTGCAACGTTGTATAGGACTACGTTATAACGTATAACGTTATATACTATTACTATACAACGTGTAACGTTATATACTATGACGTTATGACGTATAACGTTATATACTATTACGCTATAACGTATGCCGCTATATACTATTACAATACAACGTGTAACGTTATATAGTATTACGTTATGACGTATAACGTTATATACTATTACGATATAACGTATAACGTTGTATACTAATACTATATAACGTGCAACGTTATATAGTATTACGTTATAACGTATAACGTTATATACTATTAGTATACAACGTGTAACGTTATTTAGTATTACGTTATAACGTATTAGGTTATATACTAATAGTATACATCGAGTAAAGTTATATAGTATTACGTTATAACGTATAACGTTATATACTATTAGGGTATTACGTATAACGTTATATAGTGTTACATTATAGCGTATAACGTTATATAGTATTACGTTATAACGTATAACTTTATATACTATTACTATACAAGGTGTAACGTTATATAGTATTACGTTATAACGTGTAACGTTATATACTATTACGGTATAACGCATAACGTTATATAGTATTACGTTATGACGTATAACGTTATATACTATTACGATATAACGTATAACGGTGTATACTATTACTATACAACGTGTAACGTTATATAGTATTACGTTATGACGTATAACATTATATACTATTGCGATATAACGTATAACGTTGTATACTAATACTATATAACGTGCAACGTTGTATAGGACTACGTTATAACGTATAACGTTATATACTATTACTATACAACGTGTAACGTTATATAGTATTACGTTGTAACGTATAACGTTATATACTATTACGATTTAACATATAACGTTATATACTATTACGCCTTAACGTATGACGCTATATACTATGACTATACAACGTGTAACGTTATTTAGTATTACGTTATAACGTATTAGGTTATATACTAATAGTATACATCGAGTAAAGTTATATAGTATTACGTTATAACGTATAACGTTATATACTATTAGGGTATTACGTATAACGTTATATAGTGTTACATTATAGCGTATAACGTTATATAGTATTACGTTATAACGTATAACGTTATATACTATTACTATACAAGGTGTAACGTTATATAGTATTACGTTATAACGTGTAACGTTATATACTATTACGGTATAACGCATAACGTTATATAGTATTACGTTATGACGTATAACGTTATATACTATTACGATATAACGTATAACGGTGTATACTATTACTATACAACGTGTAACGTTATATAGTATTACGTTATGACGTATAACATTATATACTATTGCGATATAACGTATAACGTTGTATACTAATACTATATAACGTGCAACGTTGTATAGGACTACGTTATAACGTATAACGTTATATACTATTACTATACAACGTGTAACGTTATATAGTATTACGTTGTAACGTATAACGTTATATACTATTACGATTTAACATATAACGTTATATACTATTACGCCTTAACGTATGACGCTATATACTATGACTATACAACGTGTAACGTTATATAGTATTACGTTATAACGTATAACGTTATATAGTTTTACGTTATAACGTATAACATTATATACTATTACTATACAACGTGCAACGTTATATAGTAATAGGTTATAACGTATAACGTTATATACTATTACTATACAAGGTGTAACGTTAATGGGTATTACGTTATAACGTGTAACGTTATATACTATTAGGGTATAACGTATAACGTTATATAGTATTACGTTATGACGTATAACGTTATATACTATTACGATATAACGTATAACGTTGTATACTAATACTATATAACGTGTAACTTTGTATAGGACTACGTTATAACGTATAACGTTATATACTATTACTATACAACGTGTAACTTTATATAGTATTACGTTGGAACGTATAGCGTTATATACTATTACGATTTAACATATAACGTTATATACTATTACGCTATAACGTATGACGCTATATACTATTACTATACAACGTGTAACGTTATATAGTATTACGTTATGATGTATAACGTTATATACTATTACGATATAATGTATAACGTTGTATACTAATACTATATAACGTGTAACGTTGTATAGGACTACGTTATAACGTATAACGTTACATACTATTACTGTACAACGTGTAACGTTATATAGTATTACGTTATGACGTATAACGTTATATACTATTACTATACAACGTGTAACGTTATATAGTATTACGTTATAACGTATAACGTTATATACTATTACGGTATAACGTATAACGTAATATAGTGTTACATTATAGCGTATAACGTTATATAGTATTACGTTATAACGTATAACGTTATATACTATTACTATACAACGTGTAACGTTATATAGTATTACGTTATGACGTATAACGTTATATACTAATACGGTATAACGTATAACGTTATAGACTATCACAATACAACGTGAAACGTTATATAGTATTACGTTATAAAGTATTACGTTATATAATATCACTATACAACGTCTAACGTTATATAGTATTACGTTATAACGTATAACGTTATATACTATTACACTATAACTTATGGCGCTATATACTATTACTATACAACGTGTAACGTTACATAGTATTACGTTATAACGTATAACGTTATATAGTATTACGTTATAACGTATAACATTATATACTATTACTATACAACGTGTAACGTTATATAGTATTACGTTATAACGTATAACGTTATATACTATTACGGTATAACGTATAACGTAATATAGTGTTACATTATAGCGTATAACGTTATATAGTATTACGTTATAACGTATATCGTTATATACTATTACTTTACAACGTGTAACGTTATATGGTATTACGTTATAACGTGTAACGTTATATACTCTTACGGTATAACGCATAACGTTATATAGTGTTACGTTATAACGTATGATGTTATATAGTATTACGTTATAACGTATAAGGTTATATACTAATAGTATACATCGAGTAAAGTTATATAGTATTACGTTATAACGTATAACGTTATATACTATTACGCTATAACGTATGACGCTATATACTATTACAATACAACGTGTAACGTTATATAGTATTACGTTGTAACGTATAACGTTATATACTATTACGATATAACGCATAACGTTATATAGTATTACGTTATAACGTATGACGTTATATAGCATTACGTTCTAACGTATAACGTTATATAGTACTACGTTATAACGCATAACGTTATGTAGTATTACGTTGTAACGTATAACGTTATATACTATTACGCTATAACGTATGACGCTATATACTATAACAATACAACATGTAACTTTATATAGTATTACGTTGTAACGTATAACGTTATATACTATTACGAGTTAACATATAACGTTATATACTATTACGCTATAACGTATGACGCTATATACTATTACTATACAACGTGTAACGTTATATAGTATTACGTTATGATGTATAACGTTATATACTATTACGATATAATGTATAACGTTGTATACTAATACTATATAACGTGTAACGTTGTATAGGACTACGTTATAACGTATAACGTTATATACTATTACTATACAACGTGTAACTTTATATAGTATTACGTTGTAACGTATAGCGTTATATACTATTACGATTTAACATATAACGTTATATACTATTACGCTATAACGTATGACGCTATATACTATTACTATACAACGTGTAACGTTATATAGTATTACGTTATGATGTATAACGTTATATACTATTACGATATAATGTATAACGTTGTATACTAATACTATATAACGTGTAACGTTGTATAGGACTACGTTATAACGTATAACGTTATATACTATTACTGTACAACGTGTAACGTTATATAGTATTACGTTATGACGTATAACGTTATATACTATTACTATACAACGTGTAACGTTATATAGTATTACGTTATAACGTATAACGTTATATACTATTACGGTATAACGTATAACGTAATATAGTGTTACATTATAGCGTATAACGTTATATAGTATTACGTTATAACGTATAACGTTATATACTATTACTATACAACGTGTAACGTTATATAGTATTACGTTATGACGTATAACGTTATATACTAATACGGTATAACGTATAACGTTATAGACTATCACAATACAACGTGAAACGTTATATAGTATTACGTTATAACGTATTGCGTTATATAATATCACTATACAACGTCTAACGTTATATAGTATTACGTTATAACGTATAACGTTATAGAGTTTTACGTTATAACGTATAACATTATATACTATTACTATACAACGTGTAACGTTATATAGTATTACGTTATAACGTATAACGTTATATACTATTAGGGTATAACGTATAACGTTATATAGTGTTACATTATAGCGTATAACGTTATATAGTATTACGTTATAACGTATAACGTTATATACTACTACTATACAAGGTGTAACGTTATATACTATTACGTTATAACGTGTAACCTTATATACTATTACGGTATAACGCATAACGTTATATAGTATTACGTTATGACGTATAACGTTATATACTATTACGATATAACGTATAACGGTGTATACTAATACTATATAACGTGTAACGTTGTATAGGACTACGTTATAACGTATAACGTTATATACTATTACTATACAACGTGTAACATTATATAGTATTACGTTATGACGTATAACGTTATATACTATTGCGATATAACGTATAACGTTGTATACTAATACTATATAACGTGCAACGTTGTATAGGACTACGTTATAACGTATAACGTTATATACTATTACTATACAACGTGTAACGTTATATAGTATTACGTTGTAACGTATAACGTTATATACTATTACGATTTAACATATAACGTTATATACTATTATGCCTTAACGTATGACGCTATATACTATGACTATACAACGTGTAACGTTATATAGTATTACGTTATAACGTATAACGTTATATAGTTTTACGTTATAACGTATAACATTATATACTATTACTATACAACGTGCAACGTTATATAGTATTACGTTATAACGTATAACGATATATACTATTACGGTATAACGTATAACGTTATATAGTGTTACATTATAGCGTATAACGTTATATAGTATTACGTTATAACGTATAACGTTATATACTATTACTATACAACGTGTAACGTTATATAGTATTACGTTATAACGTGTAACGTTATATACTATTACGGTATAACGTATAACGTTATATAGTATTACGTTATGACGTATAACGTTATATACTATTACGATATAACGTATAACGTTGTATACTAATACTATATAACGTGTAACTTTGTATAGGACTACGTTATAACGTATAACGTTATATACTATTACTATACAACGTGTAACTTTATATAGTATTACGTTGTAACGTATAGCGTTATATACTATTACGATTTAACATATAACGTTATATACTATTACGCTATAACGTATGACGCTATATACTATTACTATACAACGTGTAACGTTATATAGTATTACGTTATGATGTATAACGTTATATACTATTACGATATAATGTATAACGTTGTATACTAATACTATATAACGTGTAACGTTGTATAGGACTACGTTATAACGTATAACGTTATATACTATTACTGTACAACGTGTAACGTTATATAGTATTACGTTATGACGTATAACGTTATATACTATTACTATACAACGTGTAACGTTATATAGTATTACGTTATAACGTATAACGTTATATACTATTACGGTATAACGTATAACGTAATATAGTGTTACATTATAGCGTATAACGTTATATAGTATTACGTTATAACGTATAACGTTATATACTATTACTATACAACGTGTAACGTTATATAGTATTACGTTATGACGTATAACGTTATATACTAATACGGTATAACGTATAACGTTATAGACTATCACAATACAACGTGAAACGTTATATAGTATTACGTTATAACGTATTGCGTTATATAATATCACTATACAACGTCTAACGTTATATAGTATTACGTTATAACGTATAACGTTATAGAGTTTTACGTTATAACGTATAACATTATATACTATTACTATACAACGTGTAACGTTATATAGTATTACGTTATAACGTATAACGTTATATACTATTAGGGTATAACGTATAACGTTATATAGTGTTACATTATAGCGTATAACGTTATATAGTATTACGTTATAACGTATAACGTTATATACTATTACTATACAAGGTGTAACGTTATATACTATTACGTTATAACGTGTAACCTTATATACTATTACGGTATAACGCATAACGTTATATAGTATTACGTTATGACGTATAACGTTATATACTATTACGATATAACGTATAACGGTGTATACTAATACTATATAACGTGTAACGTTGTATAGGACTACGTTATAACGTATAACGTTATATACTATTACTATACAACGTGTAACATTATATAGTATTACGTTATGACGTATAACGTTATATACTATTGCGATATAACGTATAACGTTGTATACTAATACTATATAACGTGCAACGTTGTATAGGACTACGTTATAACGTATAACGTTATATACTATTACTATACAACGTGTAACGTTATATAGTATTACGTTGTAACGTATAACGTTATATACTATTACGATTTAACATATAACGTTATATACTATTACGCCTTAACGTATGACGCTATATACTATGACTATACAACGTGTAACGTTATATAGTATTACGTTATAACGTATAACGTTATATAGTTTTACGTTATAACGTATAACATTATATACTATTACTATACAACGTGCAACGTTATATAGTATTACGTTATAACGTATAACGATATATACTATTACGGTATAACGTATAACGTTATATAGTGTTACATTATAGCGTATAACGTTATATAGTATTACGTTATAACGTATAACGTTATATACTATTACTATACAAGGTGTAACGTTATATACTATTACGTTATAACGTATAACGTTATATACTATTACGATATAACGCATAACGTTATATAGTATTACGTTATAACGTATGACGTTATATAGCATTACGTTCTAACGTATAACGTTATATAGTACTACGTTATAACGCATAACGTTATGTAGTATTACGTTGTAACGTATAACGTTATATACTATTACGCTATAACGTATGACGCTATATACTATTACAATACAACGTGTAACTTTATATAGTATTACGTTGTAACGTATAACGTTATATACTATTACGAGTTAACATATAACGTCATATACTATTACGCTATAACGTATGACGCTATATACTATTACTATACAACGTGTAACGTTATATAGTATTACGTTATGACGTATAACGTTATATACTATTACGATATAATGTATAACGTTGTATACTAATACTATATAACGTGTAACGTTGTATAGGACTACGTTATAACGTATAACGTTATATACTATTACTATACAACGTGTAACGTTATATAGTATTACGTTATAACGTGTAACGTTATATACTATTACGGTATAACGTATAACGTTATATAGTATTACGTTATGACGTATAACGTTATATACTATTACGATATAACGTATAACGTTGTATACTAATACTATATAACGTGTAACTTTGTATAGGACTACGTTATAACGTATAACGTTATATACTATTACTATACAACGTGTAACTTTATATAGTATTACGTTGTAACGTATAGCGTTATATACTATTACGATTTAACATATAACGTTATATACTATTACGCTATAACGTATGACGCTATATACTATTACTATACAACGTGTAACGTTATATAGTATTACGTTATGATGTATAACGTTATATACTATTACGATATAATGTATAACGTTGTATACTAATACTATATAACGTGTAACGTTGTATAGGACTACGTTATAACGTATAACGTTATATACTATTACTGTACAACGTGTAACGTTATATAGTATTACGTTATGACGTATAACGTTATATACTATTACTATACAACGTGTAACGTTATATAGTATTACGTTATAACGTATAACGTTATATACTATTACGGTATAACGTATAACGTAATATAGTGTTACATTATAGCGTATAACTTTATATAGTATTACGTTATAACGTATAACGTTATATACTATTACTATACAACGTGTAACGTTATATAGTATTACGTTATGACGTATAACGTTATATACTAATACGGTATAACGTATAACGTTATAGACTATCACAATACAACGTGAAACGTTATATAGTATTACGTTATAACGTATTGCGTTATATAATATCACTATACAACGTCTAACGTTATATAGTATTACGTTATAACGTATAACGTTATAGAGTTTTACGTTATAACGTATAACATTATATACTATTACTATACAACGTGTAACGTTATATAGTATTACGTTATAACGTATAACGTTATATACTATTAGGGTATAACGTATAACGTTATATAGTGTTACATTATAGCGTATAACGTTATATAGTATTACGTTATAACGTATAACGTTATATACTATTACTATACAAGGTGTAACGTTATATACTATTACGTTATAACGTGTAACCTTATATACTATTACGGTATAACGCATAACGTTATATAGTATTACGTTATGACGTATAACGTTATATACTATTACGATATAACGTATAACGGTGTATACTAATACTATATAACGTGTAACGTTGTATAGGACTACGTTATAACGTATAACGTTATATACTATTACTATACAACGTGTAACATTATATAGTATTACGTTATGACGTATAACGTTATATACTATTGCGATATAACGTATAACGTTGTATACTAATACTATATAACGTGCAACGTTGTATAGGACTACGTTATAACGTATAACGTTATATACTATTACTATACAACGTGTAACGTTATATAGTATTACGTTGTAACGTATAACGTTATATACTATTACGATTTAACATATAACGTTATATACTATTACGCCTTAACGTATGACGCTATATACTATGACTATACAACGTGTAACGTTATATAGTATTACGTTATAACGTATAACGTTATATAGTTTTACGTTATAACGTATAACATTATATACTATTACTATACAACGTGCAACGTTATATAGTATTACGTTATAACGTATAACGATATATACTATTACGGTATAACGTATAACGTTATATAGTGTTACATTATAGCGTATAACGTTATATAGTATTACGTTATAACGTATAACGTTATATACTATTACTATACAAGGTGTAACGTTATATACTATTACGTTATAACGTATAACGTTATATACTATTACGATATAACGCATAACGTTATATAGTATTACGTTATAACGTATGACGTTATATAGCATTACGTTCTAACGTATAACGTTATATAGTACTACGTTATAACGCATAACGTTATGTAGTATTACGTTGTAACGTATAACGTTATATACTATTACGCTATAACGTATGACGCTATATACTATTACAATACAACGTGTAACTTTATATAGTATTACGTTGTAACGTATAACGTTATATACTATTACGAGTTAACATATAACGTCATATACTATTACGCTATAACGTATGACGCTATATACTATTACTATACAACGTGTAACGTTATATAGTATTACGTTATGACGTATAACGTTATATACTATTACGATATAATGTATAACGTTGTATACTAATACTATATAACGTGTAACGTTGTATAGGAATACGTTATAACGTATAACGTTATATACTATTACTATACAACGTGTAACGTTATATAGTATTACGTTATAACGTGTAACGTTATATACTATTACGGTATAACGTATAACGTTATATAGTATTACGTTATGACGTATAACGTTATATACTATTACGATATAACGTATAACGTTGTATACTAATACTATATAACGTGTAACTTTGTATAGGACTACGTTATAACGTATAACGTTATATACTATTACTATACAACGTGTAACTTTATATAGTATTACGTTGTAACGTATAGCGTTATATACTATTACGATTTAACATATAACGTTATATACTATTACGCTATAACGTATGACGCTATATACTATTACTATACAACGTGTAACGTTATATAGTATTACGTTATGATGTATAACGTTATATACTATTACGATATAATGTATAACGTTGTATACTAATACTATATAACGTGTAACGTTGTATAGGACTACGTTATAACGTATAACGTTATATACTATTACTGTACAACGTGTAACGTTATATAGTATTACGTTATGACGTATAACGTTATATACTATTACTATACAACGTGTAACGTTATATAGTATTACGTTATAACGTATAACGTTATATACTATTACGGTATAACGTATAACGTAATATAGTGTTACATTATAGCGTATAACGTTATATAGTATTACGTTATAACGTATAACGTTATATACTATTACTATACAACGTGTAACGTTATATAGTATTACGTTATGACGTATAACGTTATATACTAATACGGTATAACGTATAACGTTATAGACTATCACAATACAACGTGAAACGTTATATAGTATTACGTTATAACGTATTGCGTTATATAATATCACTATACAACGTCTAACGTTATATAGTATTACGTTATAACGTATAACGTTATAGAGTTTTACGTTATAACGTATAACATTATATACTATTACTATACAACGTGTAACGTTATATAGTATTACGTTATAACGTATAACGTTATATACTATTAGGGTATAACGTATAACGTTATATAGTGTTACATTATAGCGTATAACGTTATATAGTATTACGTTATAACGTATAACGTTATATACTATTACTATACAAGGTGTAACGTTATATACTATTACGTTATAACGTGTAACCTTATATACTATTACGGTATAACGCATAACGTTATATAGTATTACGTTATGACGTATAACGTTATATACTATTACGATATAACGTATAACGGTGTATACTAATACTATATAACGTGTAACGTTGTATAGGACTACGTTATAACGTATAACGTTATATACTATTACTATACAACGTGTAACATTATATAGTATTACGTTATGACGTATAACGTTATATACTATTGCGATATAACGTATAACGTTGTATACTAATACTATATAACGTGCAACGTTGTATAGGACTACGTTATAACGTATAACGTTATATACTATTACTATACAACGTGTAACGTTATATAGTATTACGTTGTAACGTATAACGTTATATACTATTACGATTTAACATATAACGTTATATACTATTACGCCTTAACGTATGACGCTATATACTATGACTATACAACGTGTAACGTTATATAGTATTACGTTATAACGTATAACGTTATATAGTTTTACGTTATAACGTATAACATTATATACTATTACTATACAACGTGCAACGTTATATAGTATTACGTTATAACGTATAACGATATATACTATTACGGTATAACGTATAACGTTATATAGTGTTACATTATAGCGTATAACGTTATATAGTATTACGTTATAACGTATAAGGTTATATACTATTACTATACAAGGTGTAACTTTATATAGTATTACGTTGTAACGTATAACGTTATATACTATTACGCTATAACGTATGACGCTATATACTATTACTATACAACGTGTAACGTTATATAGTATTACGTTATGATGTATAACGTTATATACTATTACGATATAATGTATAACGTTATATACTATTACTATACAACGTGTAACGTTATATAGTATTACGTTATGACGTATAACGTTATATACTATTACGATTTAACATATAACGTTATATACTATTACGTTATAACGTATAACGTTATATACTATTACTATACAACGTGTAACGTTATATAGTATTACGTTATGACGTATAACGTTATATACTAATACGGTATAACGTATAACGTTATAGACTATCACAATACAACGTGAAACGTTATATAGTATTACGTTATAACGTATTACGTTATATAATATCACTATACAACGTGTAACGTTATATAGTATTACGTTATAACGTATAACGTTATATACTATTACGCTATAACGTATGGCGCTATATACTATTACTATACAACGTGTAACGTTATATAGTATTACGTTGTAACGTATAACGTTATATACTATTACGATTTAACATATAACGTTATATACTATTACGATATAACGCATAACGTTATATAGTATTACGTTATAACGTATGACGTTATATAGCATTACGTTATAACGTATAACGTTATATAGTATTACGTTATAATGTATAACGTTATGTAGTATTACGGTATAATGTATAACGTTATATACTATTACGATTTAACATATAACGTTATATACTATTACGTTATAACGTATAACGTTATATAGTATTACGTTATAACGTACGACGTTATATAGCATTACGTTATAACGTATAACGATATAAACTATTTCAGTATAATGTATAACGTCATGTAATATTACGTTATAACGTATAACGTTATACAGCATTACGTTAGAACGTATAACGTTATATGCTATTACGGTATAACGTATAACGTTATGTAGTAATATGTTGTAACGTATAACGTTATGTAGTATTACGTTATGACGTATAACGTTATATAGTATTACGTTATGACGTATAACTTTATATACTATTACGATATAACGTATATCGTTATATACTATTACGATATAACGCATAACGTTATATAGTATTACGTTATAACGTATGACGTTATATAGCATTACGTTATAACGTATAACGATATAAACTATTTCAGTATAATGTATAACGTCATGTAATATTACGTTATAACGTATAACGTTATACAGCATTACGTTAGAACGTATAACGTTATATACTAATAGTATACATCGTAAGAAGTTATATAGTATTTCGTTATAGCGTATAACGTCATATACTCTTACGATATAACGCATAGCGTTCTATACTATTACTATATAACGTGTATCGTTATATAGTATTACGTTATAGCGTTTAACGTTACATACTATTACGGTATGACGGGTAACGTTATATATTATTACTTTATAACGTGTAACGTTATATAGTATTACGTTGTAACTTATAACGTTATATACTCTTACGATTTAACATATAGCGTTATATACTATTACTATATAACGTGTAACGTTATATGCTATTAGGATATAACGTATAACGTTGTAGACTAATACTATATATCGTGTAACGTTGTATACTAATACTATATAACGTGTAACGTTATATAACGTATATAGCGTTATATTATGTATAACGTAAAACGTTATATACTATTACGATATAACGTATAACGTTGTATACTAATACTGTATAGCGTGTAACGTCGTATTGTATTACGTTATAACTAATAATGTTATATACTATTACGATATAACGAATAGTGTTCTATACTTTTACTATGCAACGTTATATAACGTTATATAGTATTACGTTATAACGTATAACGGTATATACTGTTTCGGTATAATGTATAAAGTTATGTAATATTACATTATAACGTATAACGTTATACAGCATTACGTTAGAACGTATAACGTTATATACTGATAGTATACATCGTGTAAAGTTATATAGTATTACGTTATAACGTGTAACGTTATATAGTATTACGTTATAACGTATAACGTTATATACTATTACGATTTAACATATAGCGTTATATACTATTACTATACAACGTGTAACGTTATAAAGTATTACGTTATAACGTATAACGTTATATAGTTTTACGTTATAACGTTTAACATTATATACTATTACTATACAACGTGTAACGTTATATAGTATTACGTTATAACGTATAACGTTATATACTATTACGGTATAACGTATAACGTTATATAGTGTTACATTATAGCGTATAACGTTATATACTATTACGGTATAACGTATAACGTTATATAGTGTTACATTATAGCGTATAACGTTATATAGTATTACGTTATAACGTATAACGTTATATACTATTACGCTATAACGTATGACGCTATATACTATTACAATACAACGTGTAACTTTATATAGTATTATGTTGTAACGTATAACGTTATGTAGTATTACGTTATAACGTATAACGTTATATACTATTACGTTATAACGTATAACGATATACACTATTACGGTATTACGTGTAACGTTATATAGTATTACGTTATATAGTATTACGTTATAACGTATAACGTTATATAGTTTTACGTTATAACGTATAACATTATATACTATTACTATACAACGTGTAACGTTATATAGTATTACGTTATAACGTATAACGTTATATACTATTAGGGTATAACGTATAACGTTATATAGTGTTACATTATAGCGTATAACGTTATATAGTATTACGTTATAACGTATAACGTTATATACTATTACTATACAAGGTGTAACGTTATATAGTATTACGTTATAACGTGTAACGTTATATACTATTACGGTATAACGCATAACGTTATATAGTATTACGTTATGACGTATAATGTTATATACTATTACGATATAACGTATAACGGTGTATACTAATACTATATAACGTGTAACGTTGTATAGGACTACGTTATAACGTATAACGTTATATACTATTACTATACAACGTGTAACGTTATATACTATTACGTTATGACGTATAACGTTATATACTATTGCGATATAACGTATAACGTTGTATACTAATACTATATAACGTGCAACGTTGTATAGGACTACGTTATAACGTATAACGTTATATACTATTACTATACAACGTGTAACGTTATATACTATGACGTTATGACGTATAACGTTATATACTATTACGCTATAACGTATGCCGCTATATACTATTACAATACAACGTGTAACGTTATATAGTATTACGTTATGACGTATAACGTTATATACTATTACGATATAACGTATAACGTTGTATACTAATACTATATAACGTGCAACGTTATATAGTATTACGTTATAACGTATAACGTTATATACTATTACTATACAACGTGTAACGTTATTTAGTATTACGTTATAACGTATAAGGTTATATACTAATAGTATACATCGAGTAAAGTTATATAGTATTACGTTATAACGTGTAACGTTATATACTATTACGGTATAACGCATAACGTTATATAGTATTACGTTATGACGTATAACGTTATATACTATTACGTTATAACGTATAACGTTATATACTATTACTATACAACGTGTAACGTTATATAGTATTACGTTATGACGTATAACGTTATATAGTATTACGATATAACGTATAACGGTGTATACTAATACTATATAACGTGTAACGTTATATAGTATTACGTTATAACGTGTAACGTTATATACTATTACGGTATAACGCATAACGTTATATAGTATTACGTTATGACGTATAACGTTATATACTATTACGATATAACGTATAACGGTGTATACTAATACTATATAACGTGTAACGTTGTATAGGACTACGTCATAACGTATAACGTTATATACTATTACTATACAACGTGTAACGTTATATAGTATTACGTTATGACGTATAACGTTATATACTATTGCGATATAACGTATAACGTTGTATACTAATACTATATAACGTGCAACGTTGTATAGGACTACGTTATAACGTATAACGTTATATACTATTACTATACAACGTGTAACGTTATATAGTATTACGTTGTAACGTATAACGTTATATACTATTACGATTTAACATATAACGTTATATACTATTACGCCTTAACGTATGACGATATATACTATGACTATACAACGTGTAACGTTATATAGTATTACGTTATAACGTATAACGTTATATAGTTTTACGTTATAACGTATAACATTATATACTATTACTATACAACGTGCAACGTTATATAGTAATAGGTTATAACGTATAACGTTATATACTATTACTATACAAGGTGTAACGTTAATGGGTATTACGTTATAACGTGTAACGTTATATACTATTAGGGTATAACGTATAACGTTATATAGTATTACGTTATGACGTATAACGTTATATACTATTACGATATAACGTATAACGTTGTATACTAATACTATATAACGTGTAACTTTGTATAGGACTACGTTATAACGTATAACGTTATATACTATTACTATACAACGTGTAACTTTATATAGTATTACGTTGTAACGTATAGCGTTATATACTATTACGATTTAACATATAACGTTATATACTATTACGCTATAACGTATGACGCTATATACTATTACTATACAACGTGTAACGTTATATAGTATTACGTTATGATGTATAACGTTATATACTATTACGATATAATGTATAACGTTGTATACTAATACTATATAACGTGTAACGTTGTATAGGACTACGTTATAACGTATAACGTTATATACTATTACTGTACAACGTGTAACGTTATATAGTATTACGTTATGACGTATAACGTTATATACTATTACTATACAACGTGTAACGTTATATAGTATTACGTTATAACGTATAACGTTATATACTATTACGGTATAACGTATAACGCAATATAGTGTTACATTATAGCGTATAACGTCATATAGTATTACGTTATAACGTATAACGTTATATACTATTACTATACAACGTGTAACGTTATATAGTATTACGTTATGACGTATAACGTTATATACTAATACGGTATAACGTATAACGTTATAGACTATTACTATACAACGTGTAACGTTATATAGTATTACGTTATGACGTATAACGTTATATACTATTACGATATAACGTATAACGGTGTATACTAATACTATATAACGTGTAACGTTGTATAGGACTACGTCATAACGTATAACGTTATATACTATTACTATACAACGTGTAACGTTATATAGTATTACGTTATGACGTATAACGTTATATACTATTGCGATATAACGTATAACGTTGTATACTAATACTATATAACGTGCAACGTTGTATAGGACTACGTTATAACGTATAACGTTATATACTATTACTATACAACGTGTAACGTTATATAGTATTACGTTGTAACGTATAACGTTATATACTATTACGATTTAACATATAACGTTATATACTATTACGCCTTAACGTATGACGATATATACTATGACTATACAACGTGTAACGTTATATAGTATTACGTTATAACGTATAACGTTATATAGTTTTACGTTATAACGTATAACATTATATACTATTACTATACAACGTGCAACGTTATATAGTAATAGGTTATAACGTATAACGTTATATACTATTACTATACAAGGTGTAACGTTAATGGGTATTACGTTATAACGTGTAACGTTATATACTATTAGGGTATAACGTATAACGTTATATAGTATTACGTTATGACGTATAACGTTATATACTATTACGATATAACGTATAACGTTGTATACTAATACTATATAACGTGTAACTTTGTATAGGACTACGTTATAACGTATAACGTTATATACTATTACTATACAACGTGTAACTTTATATAGTATTACGTTGTAACGTATAGCGTTATATACTATTACGATTTAACATATAACGTTATATACTATTACGCTATAACGTATGACGCTATATACTATTACTATACAACGTGTAACGTTATATAGTATTACGTTATGATGTATAACGTTATATACTATTACGATATAATGTATAACGTTGTATACTAATACTATATAACGTGTAACGTTGTATAGGACTACGTTATAACGTATAACGTTATATACTATTACTGTACAACGTGTAACGTTATATAGTATTACGTTATGACGTATAACGTTATATACTATTACTATACAACGTGTAACGTTATATAGTATTACGTTATAACGTATAACGTTATATACTATTACGGTATAACGTATAACGCAATATAGTGTTACATTATAGCGTATAACGTTATATAGTATTACGTTATAACGTATAACGTTATATACTATTACTATACAACGTGTAACGTTATATAGTATTACGTTATGACGTATAACGTTATATACTAATACGGTATAACGTATAACGTTATAGACTATTACTATACAACGTGTAACGTTATATAGTATTACGTTATAACGTATAACGATATATACTATTACGGTATAACGTATAACGTTATATAGTGTTACATTATAGCGTATAACGTTATATAGTATTACGTTATAACGTATAACATTATATACTATTACTATACAACGTGTAACGTTATATAGTATTACGTTATAACGTATAACGATATATACTATTACGGTATAACGTATAACGTTATATAGTGTTACATTATAGCGTATAACGTTATATAGTATTACGTTATAACGTATAACGTTATATACTATTACGCTATAACGTATGACGCTATATACTATTACTATACAACGTGTAACGTTATATAGTATTACGTTGTAACGTATAACGTTATATACTATTACGATTTAACATATAACGTTATATACTATTACGCCTTAACGTATGACGCTATATACTATGACTATACAACGTGTAACGTTATATAGTATTACGTTATAACGTATAACGTTATATAGTTTTACGTTATAACGTATAACATTATATACTATTACTATACAACGTGCAACGTTATATAGTATTACGTTATAACGTATAACGATATATACTATTACGGTATAACGTATAACGTTATATAGTGTTACATTTTAGCGTATAACGTTATATAGTATTACGTTATAACGTATAAGGTTATATACTATTACTATACAAGGTGTAACTTTATATAGTATTACGTTGTAACGTATAACGTTATATACTATTACGCTATAACGTATGACGCTATATACTATTACTATACAACGTGTAACGTTATATAGTATTACGTTATGATGTATAACGTTATATACTATTACGATATAATGTATAACGTTATATACTATTACTATACAACGTGTAACGTTATATAGTATTACGTTGTAACGTATAACGTTATATACTATTACGATTTAACATATAACGTTATATACTATTACGCCTTAACGTATGACGCTATATACTATGACTATACAACGTGTAACGTTATATAGTATTACGTTATAACGTATAACGTTATATAGTTTTACGTTATAACGTATAACATTATATACTATTACTATACAACGTGCAACGTTATATAGTATTACGTTATAACGTATAACGATATATACTATTACGGTATAACGTATAACGTTATATAGTGTTACATTTTAGCGTATAACGTTATATAGTATTACGTTATAACGTATAAGGTTATATACTATTACTATACAAGGTGTAACTTTATATAGTATTACGTTGTAACGTATAACGTTATATACTATTACGCTATAACGTATGACGCTATATACTATTACTATACAACGTGTAACGTTATATAGTATTACGTTATGATGTATAACGTTATATACTATTACGATATAATGTATAACGTTATATACTATTACTATACAACGTGTAACGTTATATAGTATTACGTTATGACGTATAACGTTATATACTATTACGATTTAACATATAACGTTATATACTATTACGTTATAACGTATAACGTTATATACTATTACTATACAACGTGTAACGTTATATAGTATTACGTTATGACGTATAACGTTATATACTAATACGGTATAACGTATAACGTTATAGACTATCACAATACAACGTGAAACGTTATATAGTATTACGTTATAACGTATTACGTTATATAATATCACTATACAACGTGTAACGTTATATAGTATTACGTTATAACGTATAACGTTATATACTATTACGCTATAACGTATGGCGCTATATACTATTACTATACAACGTGTAACGTTATATAGTATTACGTTGTAACGTATAACGTTATATACTATTACGATTTAACATATAACGTTATATACTATTACGATATAACGCATAACGTTATATAGTATTACGTTATAACGTATGACGTTATATAGCATTACGTTATAACGTATAACGTTATATAGTATTACGTTATAATGTATAACGTTATGTAGTATTACGGTATAATGTATAACGTTATATACTATTACGATTTACCATATAACGTTATATACTATTACGTTATAACGTATAACGTTATATACTATTACTATACAACGTGTAACGTTATATAGTATTACGTTATGACGTATAACGTTATATGCTATTACGGTATAACGTATAACGTTATGTAGTATTATGTTGTAACGTATAACGTTATGTAGTATTACGTTATAACGTATAACGTTATATAGTATTACGTTATAATGTATAACGTTATATGCTATTACGGTATAACGTATAACGTTATGTAGTAATATGTTGTAACGTATAACGTTATGTAGTATTACGTTATGACGTATAACGTTATATAGTATTACGTTATGACGTATAACGTTATATACTATTACGATATAACGTATATCGTTATATACTATTACGATATAACGCATAACGTTATATAGTACTACGTTATAACGTATGACGTTATATAGCATTACGTTATAACGTATAACGTTATACAGCATTACGTTAGAACGTATAACGTTATATACTAATAGTATACATCGTAAAAAGTTATATAGTATTTCGTTATAGCGTATAACGTCATATACTCTTACGATATAACGCATAGCGTTCTATACTATTACTATATAACGTGTATCGTTATATAGTATTACGTTATAGCGTTTAACGTTACATACTATTACGGTATGACGGGTAACGTTATATATTATTACGTTATAACGTGTAACGTTATATAGTATTACGTTGTAACTTATAACGTTATATACTCTTACGATTTAACATATAGCGTTATATACTATTACTATATAACGTGTAACGTTATATGCTATTAGGATATAACGTATAACGTTGTAGACTAATACTATATATCGTGTAACGTTGTATACGAATACTATATAACGTGTAACGTTATATAACGTATATAGCGTTATATTATGTATAACGTAAAACGTTATATACTATTACGATATAACGTATAACGTTGTATACTAATACTGTATAGCGTGTAACGTCGTATTGTATTACGTTATAACTAATAATGTTATATACTATTACGATATAACGAATAGTGTTCTATACTTTTACTATACAACGTTATATAACGTTATATAGTATTACGTTATAACGTATAACGGTATATACTGTTTCGGTATAATGTATAAAGTTATGTAATATTACATTATAACGTATAACGTTATACAGCATTACGTTAGAACGTATAACGTTATATACTGATAGTATACATCGTGTAAAGTTATATAGTATTACGTTATAACGTGTAACGTTATATAGTATTACGTTATAACGTATAACGTTATATACTATTACGATTTAACATATAGCGTTATATACTATTACTATACAACGTGTAACGTTATAAAGTATTACGTTATAACGTATAACGTTATATAGTTTTACGTTATAACGTTTAACATTATATACTATTACTATACAACGTGTAACGTTATATAGTATTACGTTATAACGTATAACGTTATATACTATTACGGTATAACGTATAACGTTATATAGTGTTACATTATAGCGTATAACGTTATATACTATTACGGTATAACGTATAACGTTATATAGTGTTACATTATAGCGTATAACGTTATATAGTATTACGTTATAACGTATAACGTTATATACTATTACGCTATAACGTATGACGCTATATACTATTACAATACAACGTGTAACTTTATATAGTATTATGTTGTAACGTATAACGTTATGTAGTATTACGTTATAACGTATAACGTTATATACTATTACGTTATAACGTATAACGATATACACTATTACGGTATTACGTGTAACGTTATATAGTATTACGTTATATAGTATTACGTTATAACGTATAACGTTATATAGTTTTACGTTATAACGTATAACATTATATACTATTACTATACAACGTGTAACGTTATATAGTATTACGTTATAACGTATAACGTTATATACTATTAGGGTATAACGTATAACGTTATATAGTGTTACATTATAGCGTATAACGTTATATAGTATTACGTTATAACGTATAACGTTATATACTATTACTATACAAGGTGTAACGTTATATAGTATTACGTTATAACGTGTAACGTTATATACTATTACGGTATAACGCATAACGTTATATAGTATTACGTTATGACGTATAATGTTATATACTATTACGATATAACGTATAACGGTGTATACTAATACTATATAACGTGTAACGTTGTATAGGACTACGTTATAACGTATAACGTTATATACTATTACTATACAACGTGTAACGTTATATACTATTACGTTATGACGTATAACGTTATATACTATTGCGATATAACGTATAACGTTGTATACTAATACTATATAACGTGCAACGTTGTATAGGACTACGTTATAACGTATAACGTTATATACTATTACTATACAACGTGTAACGTTATATACTATGACGTTATGACGTATAACGTTATATACTATTACGCTATAACGTATGCCGCTATATACTATTACAATACAACGTGTAACGTTATATAGTATTACGTTATGACGTATAACGTTATATACTATTACGATATAACGTATAACGTTGTATACTAATACTATATAACGTGCAACGTTATATAGTATTACGTTATAACGTATAACGTTATATACTATTACTATACAACGTGTAACGTTATTTAGTATTACGTTATAACGTATAAGGTTATATACTAATAGTATACATCGAGTAAAGTTATATAGTATTACGTTATAACGTGTAACGTTATATACTATTACGGTATAACGCATAACGTTATATAGTATTACGTTATGACGTATAACGTTATATACTATTACGTTATAACGTATAACGTTATATACTATTACTATACAACGTGTAACGTTATATAGTATTACGTTATGACGTATAACGTTATATAGTATTACGATATAACGTATAACGGTGTATACTAATACTATATAACGTGTAACGTTATATAGTATTACGTTATAACGTGTAACGTTATATACTATTACGGTATAACGCATAACGTTATATAGTATTACGTTATGACGTATAACGTTATATACTATTACGATATAACGTATAACGGTGTATACTAATACTATATAACGTGTAACGTTGTATAGGACTACGTCATAACGTATAACGCTATATACTATTACTATACAACGTGTAACGTTATATAGTATTACGTTATGATGTATAACGTTATATACTATTACGATATAATGTATAACGTTGTATACTAATACTATATAACGTGTAACGTTGTATAGGACTACGTTATAACGTATAACGTTATATACTATTACTGTACAACGTGTAACGTTATATAGTATTACGTTATGACGTATAACGTTATATACTATTACTATACAACGTGTAACGTTATATAGTATTACGTTATAACGTATAACGTTATATACTATTACGGTATAACGTATAACGCAATATAGTGTTACATTATAGCGTATAACGTCATATAGTATTACGTTATAACGTATAACGTTATATACTATTACTATACAACGTGTAACGTTATATAGTATTACGTTATGACGTATAACGTTATATACTAATACGGTATAACGTATAACGTTATAGACTATTACTATACAACGTGTAACGTTATATAGTATTACGTTATGACGTATAACGTTATATACTATTACGATATAACGTATAACGGTGTATACTAATACTATATAACGTGTAACGTTGTATAGGACTACGTCATAACGTATAACGTTATATACTATTACTATACAACGTGTAACGTTATATAGTATTACGTTATGACGTATAACGTTATATACTATTGCGATATAACGTATAACGTTGTATACTAATACTATATAACGTGCAACGTTGTATAGGACTACGTTATAACGTATAACGTTATATACTATTACTATACAACGTGTAACGTTATATAGTATTACGTTGTAACGTATAACGTTATATACTATTACGATTTAACATATAACGTTATATACTATTACGCCTTAACGTATGACGATATATACTATGACTATACAACGTGTAACGTTATATAGTATTACGTTATAACGTATAACGTTATATAGTTTTACGTTATAACGTATAACATTATATACTATTACTATACAACGTGCAACGTTATATAGTAATAGGTTATAACGTATAACGTTATATACTATTACTATACAAGGTGTAACGTTAATGGGTATTACGTTATAACGTGTAACGTTATATACTATTAGGGTATAACGTATAACGTTATATAGTATTACGTTATGACGTATAACGTTATATACTATTACGATATAACGTATAACGTTGTATACTAATACTATATAACGTGTAACTTTGTATAGGACTACGTTATAACGTATAACGTTATATACTATTACTATACAACGTGTAACTTTATATAGTATTACGTTGTAACGTATAGCGTTATATACTATTACGATTTAACATATAACGTTATATACTATTACGCTATAACGTATGACGCTATATACTATTACTATACAACGTGTAACGTTATATAGTATTACGTTATGATGTATAACGTTATATACTATTACGATATAATGTATAACGTTGTATACTAATACTATATAACGTGTAACGTTGTATAGGACTACGTTATAACGTATAACGTTATATACTATTACTGTACAACGTGTAACGTTATATAGTATTACGTTATGACGTATAACGTTATATACTATTACTATACAACGTGTAACGTTATATAGTATTACGTTATAACGTATAACGTTATATACTATTACGGTATAACGTATAACGCAATATAGTGTTACATTATAGCGTATAACGTTATATAGTATTACGTTATAACGTATAACGTTATATACTATTACTATACAACGTGTAACGTTATATAGTATTACGTTATGATGTATAACGTTATATACTAATACGGTATAACGTATAACGTTATAGACTATTACTATACAACGTGTAACGTTATATAGTATTACGTTATAACGTATAACGATATATACTATTACGGTATAACGTATAACGTTATATAGTGTTACATTATAGCGTATAACGTTATATAGTATTACGTTATAACGTATAACATTATATACTATTACTATACAACGTGTAACGTTATATAGTATTACGTTATAACGTATAACGATATATACTATTACGGTATAACGTATAACGTTATATAGTGTTACATTATAGCGTATAACGTTATATAGTATTACGTTATAACGTATAACGTTATATACTATTACGCTATAACGTATGACGCTATATACTATTACTATACAACGTGTAACGTTATATAGTATTACGTTGTAACGTATAACGTTATATACTATTACGATTTAACATATAACGTTATATACTATTACGCCTTAACGTATGACGCTATATACTATGACTATACAACGTGTAACGTTATATAGTATTACGTTATAACGTATAACGTTATATAGTTTTACGTTATAACGTATAACATTATATACTATTACTATACAACGTGCAACGTTATATAGTATTACGTTATAACGTATAACGATATATACTATTACGGTATAACGTATAACGTTATATAGTGTTACATTTTAGCGTATAACGTTATATAGTATTACGTTATAACGTATAAGGTTATATACTATTACTATACAAGGTGTAACTTTATATAGTATTACGTTGTAACGTATAACGTTATATACTATTACGCTATAACGTATGACGCTATATACTATTACTATACAACGTGTAACGTTATATAGTATTACGTTATGATGTATAACGTTATATACTATTACGATATAATGTATAACGTTATATACTATTACTATACAACGTGTAACGTTATATAGTATTACGTTATGACGTATAACGTTATATACTATTACGATTTAACATATAACGTTATATACTATTACGTTATAACGTATAACGTTATATACTATTACTATACAACGTGTAACGTTATATAGTATTACGTTATGACGTATAACGTTATATACTAATACGGTATAACGTATAACGTTATAGACTATCACAATACAACGTGAAACGTTATATAGTATTACGTTATAACGTATTACGTTATATAATATCACTATACAACGTGTAACGTTATATAGTATTACGTTATAACGTATAACGTTATATACTATTACGCTATAACGTATGGCGCTATATACTATTACTATACAACGTGTAACGTTATATAGTATTACGTTGTAACGTATAACGTTATATACTATTACGATTTAACATATAACGTTATATACTATTACGATATAACGCATAACGTTATATAGTATTACGTTATAACGTATGACGTTATATAGCATTACGTTATAACGTATAACGTTATATAGTATTACGTTATAATGTATAACGTTATGTAGTATTACGGTATAATGTATAACGTTATATACTATTACGATTTACCATATAACGTTATATACTATTACGTTATAACGTATAACGTTATATACTATTACTATACAACGTGTAACGTTATATAGTATTACGTTATGACGTATAACGTTATATGCTATTACGGTATAACGTATAACGTTATGTAGTATTATGTTGTAACGTATAACGTTATGTAGTATTACGTTATAACGTATAACGTTATATAGTATTACGTTATAATGTATAACGTTATATGCTATTACGGTATAACGTATAACGTTATGTAGTAATATGTTGTAACGTATAACGTTATGTAGTATTACGTTATGACGTATAACGTTATATAGTATTACGTTATGACGTATAACGTTATATACTATTACGATATAACGTATATCGTTATATACTATTACGATATAACGCATAACGTTATATAGTACTACGTTATAACGTATGACGTTATATAGCATTACGTTATAACGTATAACGTTATACAGCATTACGTTAGAACGTATAACGTTATATACTAATAGTATACATCGTAAAAAGTTATATAGTATTTCGTTATAGCGTATAACGTCATATACTCTTACGATATAACGCATAGCGTTCTATACTATTACTATATAACGTGTATCGTTATATAGTATTACGTTATAGCGTTTAACGTTACATACTATTACGGTATGACGGGTAACGTTATATATTATTACGTTATAACGTGTAACGTTATATAGTATTACGTTGTAACTTATAACGTTATATACTCTTACGATTTAACATATAGCGTTATATACTATTACTATATAACGTGTAACGTTATATGCTATTAGGATATAACGTATAACGTTGTAGACTAATACTATATATCGTGTAACGTTGTATACGAATACTATATAACGTGTAACGTTATATAACGTATATAGCGTTATATTATGTATAACGTAAAACGTTATATACTATTACGATATAACGTATAACGTTGTATACTAATACTGTATAGCGTGTAACGTTGTATTGTATTACGTTATAACTAATAATGTTATATACTATTACGATATAACGAATAGTGTTCTATACTTTTACTATACAACGTTATATAACGTTATATAGTATTACGTTATAACGTATAACGGTATATACTGTTTCGGTATAATGTATAAAGTTATGTAATATTACATTATAACGTATAACGTTATACAGCATTACGTTAGAACGTATAACGTTATATACTGATAGTATACATCGTGTAAAGTTATATAGTATTACGTTATAACGTGTAACGTTATATAGTATTACGTTATAACGTATAACGTTATATACTATTACGATTTAACATATAGCGTTATATACTATTACTATACAACGTGTAACGTTATAAAGTATTACGTTATAACGTATAACGTTATATAGTTTTACGTTATAACGTTTAACATTATATACTATTACTATACAACGTGTAACGTTATATAGTATTACGTTATAACGTATAACGTTATATACTATTACGGTATAACGTATAACGTTATATAGTGTTACATTATAGCGTATAACGTTATATAGTATTACGTTATAACGTATAACGTTATATACTATTACGCTATAACGTATGACGCTATATACTATTACAATACAACGTGTAACTTTATATAGTATTATGTTGTAACGTATAACGTTATGTAGTATTACGTTATAACGTATAACGTTATATACTATTACGTTATAACGTATAACGATATACACTATTACGGTATTACGTGTAACGTTATATAGTATTACGTTATATAGTATTACGTTATAACGTATAACGTTATATAGTTTTACGTTATAACGTATAACATTATATACTATTACTATACAACGTGTAACGTTATATAGTATTACGTTATAACGTATAACGTTATATACTATTAGGGTATAACGTATAACGTTATATAGTGTTACATTATAGCGTATAACGTTATATAGTATTACGTTATAACGTATAACGTTATATACTATTACTATACAAGGTGTAACGTTATATAGTATTACGTTATAACGTGTAACGTTATATACTATTACGGTATAACGCATAACGTTATATAGTATTACGTTATGACGTATAATGTTATATACTATTACGATATAACGTATAACGGTGTATACTAATACTATATAACGTGTAACGTTGTATAGGACTACGTTATAACGTATAACGTTATATACTATTACTATACAACGTGTAACGTTATATACTATTACGTTATGACGTATAACGTTATATACTATTGCGATATAACGTATAACGTTGTATACTAATACTATATAACGTGCAACGTTGTATAGGACTACGTTATAACGTATAACGTTATATACTATTACTATACAACGTGTAACGTTATATACTATGACGTTATGACGTATAACGTTATATACTATTACGCTATAACGTATGCCGCTATATACTATTACAATACAACGTGTAACGTTATATAGTATTACGTTATGACGTATAACGTTATATACTATTACGATATAACGTATAACGTTGTATACTAATACTATATAACGTGCAACGTTATATAGTATTACGTTATAACGTATAACGTTATATACTATTACTATACAACGTGTAACGTTATTTAGTATTACGTTATAACGTATAAGGTTATATACTAATAGTATACATCGAGTAAAGTTATATAGTATTACGTTATAACGTATAACGTTATATACTATTAGGGTATTACGTATAACGTTATATAGTGTTACATTATAGCGTATAACGTTATATAGTATTACGTTATAACGTATAACGTTATACACTATTACTATACAAGGTGTAACGTTATATAGTATTACGTTATAACGTGTAACGTTATATACTATTACGGTATAACGCATAACGTTATATAGTATTACGTTATGACGTATAACGTTATATACTATTACGATATAACGTATAACGGTGTATACTAATACTATATAACGTGTAACGTTGTATAGGACTACGTTATAACGTATAACGTTATATACTATTACTATACAACGTGTAACGTTATATAGTATTACGTTATGACGTATAACGTTATATACTATTGCGATATAACGTATAACGTTGTATACTAATACTATATAACGTGCAACGTTGTATAGGACTACGTTATAACGTATAACGTTATATACTATTACTATACAACGTGTAACGTTATATAGTATTACGTTGTAACGTATAACGTTATATACTATTACGATTTAACATATAACGTTATATACTATTACGCCTTAACGTATGACGCTATATACTATGACTATACAACGTGTAACGTTATATAGTATTACGTTATAACGTATAACGTTATATAGTTTTACGTTATAACGTATAACATTATATACTATTACTATACAACGTGCAACGTTATATAGTAATAGGTTATAACGTATAACGTTATATACTATTACTATACAAGGTGTAACGTTAATGGGTATTACGTTATAACGTGTAACGTTATATACTATTAGGGTATAACGTATAACGTTATATAGTACTACGTTATGACGTATAACGTTATATACTATTACGATATAACGTATAACGTTGTATACTAATACTATATAACGTGTAACTTTGTATAGGACTACGTTATAACGTATAACGTTATATACTATTACTATACAACGTGTAACTTTATATAGTATTACGTTGTAACGTATAGCGTTATATACTATTACGATTTAACATATAACGTTATATACTATTACGCTATAACGTATGACGCTATATACTATTACTATACAACGTGTAACGTTATATAGTATTACGTTATGATGTATAACGTTATATACTATTACGATATAATGTATAACGTTGTATACTAATACTATATAACGTGTAACGTTGTATAGGACTACGTTATAACGTATAACGTTATATACTATTACTGTACAACGTGTAACGTTATATAGTATTACGTTATGACGTATAACGTTATATACTATTACTATACAACGTGTAACGTTATATAGTATTACGTTATGACGTATAACGTTATATACTAATACGGTATAACGTATAACGTTATAGACTATCACAATACAACGTGAAACGTTATATAGTATTACGTTATAACGTATTACGTTATATAATATCACTATACAACGTCTAACGTTATATAGTATTACGTTATAACGTATAACGTTATATACTATTACACTATAACATATGGCGCTATATACTATTACTATACAACGTGTAACGTTACATAGTATTACGTTATAACGTATAACGTTATATAGTATTACGTTATAACGTATAACATTATATACTATTACTATACAACGTGTAACGTTATATAGTATTACGTTATAACGTATAACGTTATATACTATTACGGTATAACGTATAACGTAATATAGTGTTACATTATAGCGTATAACGTTATATAGTATTACGTTATAACGTATATCGTTATATACTATTACTATACAACGTGTAACGTTATATGGTATTACGTTATAACGTGTAACGTTATATACTCTTACGGTATAACGCATAACGTTATATAGTGTTACGTTATAACGTATGATGTTATATAGTATTACGTTATAACGTATAAGGTTATATACTAATAGTATACATCGAGTAAAGTTATATAGTATTACGTTATAACGTATAACGTTATATACTATTACGCTATAACGTATGACGCTATATACTATTACAATACAACGTGAAACGTTATATAGTATTACGTTGTAACGTATAACGTTATATACTATTACGATATAACGCATAACGTTATATAGTATTACGTTATAACGTATGACGTTATATAGCATTACGTTCTAACGTATAACGTTATATAGTACTACGTTATAACGCATAACGTTATGTAGTATTACGTTGTAACGTATAACGTTATATACTATTACGCTATAACGTATGACGCTATATACTATTACAATACAACGTGTAACTTTATATAGTATTACGTTGTAACGTATAACGTTATATACTATTACGAGTTAACATATAACGTCATATACTATTACGCTATAACGTATGACGCTATATACTATTACTATACAACGTGTAACGTTATATAGTATTACGTTATGACGTATAACGTTATATACTATTACGATATAATGTATAACGTTGTATACTAATACTATATAACGTGTAACGTTGTATAGGACTACGTTATAACGTATAACGTTATATACTATTACTATACAACGTGTAACGTTATATAGTATTACGTTATGACTTATAACGTTATATACTATTACTATACAACGTGTAACGTTATATAGTATTACGTTATAACGTATAACGTTATATAGTATTACGGTATAACGTATAACGTAATATAGTGTTACATTATAGCGTATAACGTTATATAGTATTACGATATAACGTATAACGTTATATACTATTACTATACAACGTGTAACGTTGTACAGTAATAACAACGTGTAACAATATATAGTATTACGTTATGACGTATAACGTTATATACTAATACGGTATAACGTATAACGTTATAGACTATCACAATACAACGTGAAACGTTATATAGTATTACGTTATAACGTATTACGTTATATAATATCACTATACAACGTGTAACGTTATATAGTATTACGTTATAACGTATAACGTTATATACTATTACACTATAACGTATGGCGCTATATACTATTACTATACAACGTGTAACGTTACATAGTATTACGTTATAACGTATAACGTTATATAGTATTACGTTATAACGTATAACGTTATATACTATTACGCTATAACGTATGACGCTATATACTATTACAGTACAACGTGTAACTTTATATAGTATTATGTTGTAACGTATAACGTTATGTAGTATTACGTTATAACGTATAACGTTATATACTATTACGTTATAACGTATAACGATATACACTATTACGGTATTACGTGTAACGTTATATAGTATTACGTTGTAACGTATAACGTTATATACTATTACGATTTAACATATAACGTTATATACTATTACGCCTTAACGTATGACGCTATATACTATGACTATACAACGTGTAACGTTATATAGTATTACGTTATATCGTATAACGTTATATAGTTTTACGTTATAACGTATAACATTATATACTATTACTATACAACGTGCAACGTTATATAGTATTACGTTATAACGTATAACGTTATATACTATTACGGTGTAACGTATAACGTTATATAGTGTTACATTGTAGCGTATAACGTTATATAGTATTACGTTATAACGTATAACGTTATATACTATTACTATACAAGGTGTAACGTTATATAGTATTACGTTATAACGTGTAACGTTATATACTATTACGGTATAACGTATAACGTTATATAGTATTACGTTATGACGTATAACGTTATATACTATTACGATATAACGTATAACGTTGTATACTAATACTATATAACGTGTAACTTTGTATAGGACTACGTTATAACGTATAACGTTATATACTATTACTATACAACGTGTAACTTTATATAGTATTACGTTGTAACGTATAGCGTTATATACTATTACGATTTAACATATAACGTTATATACTATTACGCTATAACGTATGACGCTATATACTATTACTATACAACGTGTAACGTTATATAGTATTACGTTATGATGTATAACGTTATATACTATTACGATATAATGTATAACGTTGTATACTAATACTATATAACGTGTAACGTTGTATAGGACTACGTTATAACGTATAACGTTATATACTATTACTGTACAACGTGTAACGTTATATAGTATTACGTTATGACGTATAACGTTATATACTATTACTATACAACGTGTAACGTTATATAGTATTACGTTATAACGTATAACGTTATATACTATTACGGTATAACGTATAACGTAATATAGTGTTACATTATAGCGTATAACGTTATATAGTATTACGTTATAACGTATAACGTTATATACTATTACTATACAACGTGTAACGTTATATAGTATTACGTTATGACGTATAACGTTATATACTAATACGGTATAACGTATAACGTTATAGACTATCACAATACAACGTGAAACGTTATATAGTATTACGTTATAACGTATTACGTTATATAATATCACTATACAACGTCTAACGTTATATAGTATTACGTTACAACGTATAACGTTATATACTATTACACTATAACGTATGGCGCTATATACTATTACTATACAACGTGTAACGTTACATAGTATTACGTTATAACGTATAACGTTATATATTATTACGTTATAACGTATAACATTATATACTATTACTATACAACGTGTAACGTTATATAGTATTACGTTATAACGTATAACGTTATATAGTATTACGTTATAACGTATAACATTATATACTATTACTATACAACGTGTAACGTTATATAGTATTACGTTATAGCGTATAAGGTTATATACTAATAGTATACATCGAGTAAAGTTATATAGTATTACGTTATAACGTATAACGTTATATACTATTACGCTATAACGTATGACGCTATATACTATTACAATACAACGTGTAACGTTATATAGTATTACGTTGTAACGTATAACGTTATATACTATTACTATACAACGTGTAACGTTATGTAGTATTACGTTATAACGTATGACGTTATATACTATCACTATACAACGTGTAACATTATATAGTATTACGTTATAACGTATAACGGCATATAGTATTACTTTATAACGTAAGACGTTATATACTATTACGCTATAACGTATGACGCTATATACTATTACAATACAACGTGTAACGTTATATAGTATTACGTTGTAACGTATAACGTTATATACTATTATGCTATAACGTATGGCGCTATATACTATTACTATACAACGTGTAACGTTATATAGTATTACGTTATAACGTATAACGTTATATAGTTTTACGTTATAACGTATAACATTATATACTATTACTATACAACGTGTAACGTTATATAGTATTACGTTATAACGTATAACGTCATATGCTATTACGGTATAACGTATAACGTTATATAGTGTTACATTATAGCGTATAACGTTATATAGTATTACGTTATAACGTATAACGTTATATACTATTACGCTATAACGTATGACGCTATATACTATTACAATACAACGTGTAACTTTATATAATATTATGTTGTAACGTATAACGTTATGTAGTATTACGTTATAACGTATAACGTTATATACTATTACGTTATAACGTATAACGATATACACTATTACGGTATTACGTGTAACGTTATATAGTATTGCGTTATATAGTATTACGTTATAGCGTATAACGTCATATAATATTACGATATAACGTTATATACTATCACTATACAACGTGAAATGTTATATAGTATTACGTTATAACGTATAACGTTATATACTATTACGCTATAACGTATGACGCTATATACTATCACAATACAACGTGTAACGTTATATAGTATTACGTTGTAACGTATAACGTTATATACTATTACGACTTAACATATAACGTTATATACTATTACGCCTTAACGTATGACGCTATATACTATGACTATACAACGTGTAACGTTATATAGTATTACGTTATAACGTATAACGTTATATAGTTTTACGTTATAACGTATAACATTATATACTATTACTATACAACGTGTAACGTTATATAGTATTACGTTATAACGTATAACGTTATATACTATTAGGGTATAACGTATAACGTTATATAGTGTTACATTATAGCGTATAACGTTATATAGTATTACGTTATAACGTATAACGTTATATACTATTACTATACAAGGTGTAACGTTATATAGTATTACGTTATAACGTGTAACCTTATATACTATTACGGTATAACGCATAACGTTATATAGTATTACGTTATGACGTATAACGTTATATACTACTACGATATAACGTATAACGGTGTATACTAATACTATATAACGTGTAACGTTGTATAGGACTACGTTATAACGTATAACGTTATATACTATTACTATACAACGTGTAACATTATATAGTATTACGTTATGACGTATAACGTTATATACTATTGCGATATAACGTATAACGTTGTATACTAATACTATATAACGTGCAACGTTGTATAGGACTACGTTATAACGTATAACGTTATATACTATTACTATACAACGTGTAACGTTATATAGTATTACGTTGTAACGTATAACGTTATATACTATTACGATTTAACATATAACGTTATATACTATTACGCCTTAACGTATGACGCTATATACTATGACTATACAACGTGTAACGTTATATAGTATTACGTTATAACGTATAACGTTATATAGTTTTACGTTATAACGTATAACATTATATACTATTACTATACAACGTGCAACGTTATATAGTATTACGTTTTTCCGTATAACGATATATACTATTACGGTATAACGTATAACGTTATATAGTGTTACATTATAGCGTATAACGTTATATAGTATTACGTTATAACGTATAAGGTTATATACTATTACTATACAAGGTGTAACTTTATATAGTATTACGTTGTAACGTATAACGTTATATACTATTACGCTATAACGTATGACGCTATATACTATTACTATACAACGTGTAACGTTATATAGTATTACGTTATGATGTATAACGTTATATACTATTACGATATAATGTATAACGTTATATACTATTACTATACAACGTGTAACGTTATATAGTATTACGTTATGACGTATAACGTTATATACTATTACGATTTAACATATAACGTTATATACTATTACGTTATAACGTATAACGTTATATACTATTACTATACAACGTGTAACGTTATATAGTATTACGTTATGACGTATAACGTTATATACTAATACGGTATAACGTATAACGTTATAGACTATCACAATACAACGTGAAACGTTATATAGTATTACGTTATAACGTATTACGTTATATAATATCACTATACAACGTGTAACGTTATATAGTATTACGTTATAACGTATAACGTTATATACTATTACGCTATAACGTATGGCGCTATATACTATTACTATACAACGTGTAACGTTATATAGTATTACGTTGTAACGTATAACGTTATATACTATTACGATTTAACATATAACGTTATATACTATTACGATATAACGCATAACGTTATATAGTATTACGTTATAACGTATGACGTTATATAGCATTACGTTATAACGTATAACGTTATATAGTATTACGTTATAATGTATAACGTTATGTAGTATTACGGTATAATGTATAACGTTATATACTATTACGATTTAACATATAACGTTATATACTATTACGTTATAACGTATAACGTTATATACTATTACTATACAACGTGTAACGTTATATAGTATTACGTTATGACGTATAACGTTATATGCTATTACGGTATAACGTATAACGTTATGTAGTATTATGTTGTAACGTATAACGTTATGTAGTATTACGTTATAACGTATAACGTTATATAGTATTACGTTATAATGTATAACGTTATATGCTATTACGGGATTAACGTATAACGTTATGTAGTAATATGTTGTAACGTATAACGTTATGTAGTATTACGTTATGACGTATAACGTTATATAGTATTACGTTATGACGTATAACGTTATATACTATTACGATATAACGTATATCGTTATATACTATTACGATATAACGCATAACGTTATATAGTATTACGTTATAACGTATGACGTTATATAGCATTACGTTATAACGTATAACGATATAAACTATTTCAGTGTAATGTATAACGTCATGTAATATTACGTTATAACGTATAACGTTATACAGCATTACGTTAGAACGTATAACGTTATATACTAATAGTATACATCGTAAAAAGTTATATAGTATTTCGTTATAGCGTATAACGTCATATACTCTTACGATATAACGCATAGCGTTCTATACTATTACTATATAACGTGTATCGTTATATAGTATTACGTTATAGCGTTTAACGTTACATACTATTGCGGTATGACGGGTAACGTTATATATTATTACGTTATAACGTGTAACGTTATATAGTATTACGTTGTAACTTATAACGTTATATACTCTTACGATTTAACATATAGCGTTATATACTATTACTATATAACGTGTAACGTTATATGCTATTAGGATATAACGTATAACGTTGTAGACTAATACTATATATCGTGTAACGTTGTATACTAATACTATATAACGTGTAACGTTATATAACGTATATAGCGTTATATTATGTATAACGTAAAACGTTATATACTATTACGATATAACGTATAACGTTGTATACTAATACTGTATAGCGTGTAACGTTGTATTGTATTACGTTATAACTAATAATGTTATATACTATTACGATATAACGAATAGTGTTCTATACTTTTACTATACAACGTTATATAACGTTATATAGTATTACGTTATAACGTATAACGGTACATACTGTTTCGGTATAATGTATAAAGTTATGTAATATTACGTTATAACGTATAACGTTATACAGCATTACGTTAGAACGTATAACGTTATATACTGATAGTATACATCGTGTAAAGTTATATAGTATTACGTTATAACGTGTAACGTTATATAGTATTACGTTATAACGTATAACGTTATATACTATTACGATTTAACATATAGCGTTATATACTATTACTATACAACGTGTAACGTTATAAAGTATTACGTTATAACGTATAACGTTATATAGTTTTACGTTATAACGTTTAACATTATATACTATTACTATACAACGTGTAACGTTATATAGTATTACGTTATAACGTATAACGTTATATACTATTACGGTATAACGTATAACGTTATATAGTGTTACATTATAGCGTATAACGTTATATACTATTACGGTATAACGTATAACGTTATATAGTGTTACATTATAGCGTATAACGTTATATAGTATTACGTTATAACGTATAACGTTATATACTATTACGCTATAACGTATGACGCTATATACTATTACAATACAACGTGTAACTTTATATAGTGTTATGTTGTAACGTATAACGTTATGTAGTATTACGTTATAACGTATAACGTTATATACTATTACGTTATAACGTATAACGATATACACTATTACGGTATTACGTGTAACGTTATATAGTATTACGTTATATAGTATTACGTTATAACGTATAACGTTATATAGTTTTACGTTATAACGTATAACATTATATACTATTACTATACAACGTGTAACGTTATATAGTATTACGTTATAACGTATAACGTTATATACTATTAGGGTATAACGTATAACGTTATATAGTGTTACATTATAGCGTATAACGTTATATAGTATTACGTTATAACGTATAACGTTATATACTATTACTATACAAGGTGTAACGTTATATAGTATTACGTTATAACGTGTAACGTTATATACTATTACGGTATAACGCATAACGTTATATAGTATTACGTTATGACGTATAACGTTATATACTATTACGATATAACGTATAACGGTGTATACTAATACTATATAACGTGTAACGTTGTATAGGACTACGTTATAACGTATAACGTTATATACTATTACTATACAACGTGTAACGTTATATACTATTACGTTATGACGTATAACGTTATATACTATTGCGATATAACGTATAACGTTGTATACTAATACTATATAACGTGCAACGTTGTATAGGACTACGTTATAACGTATAACGTTATATACTATTACTATACAACGTGTAACGTTATATAGTATTACGTTGTAACGTATAACGTTATATACTATTACGATTCAACATATAACGTTATATACTATTACGCCTTAACGTATGACGCTATATACTATGACTATACAACGTGTAACGTTATATAGTATTACGTTATAACGTATAACGTTATATAGTTTTACGTTATAACGTATAACATTATATACTATTACTATACAACGTGCAACGTTATATGGTATTACGTTATAACGTATAACGTTATATACTATTACGGTATAACGTATAACGTTATATAGTGTTACATTATAGCGTATATGGTTATATAGTATTACGTTATAACGTATAACGTTATATACTATTACTATACAAGGTGTAACGTTATATAGTATTACGTTATGACGCATAACGTTATATACTATTACGATATAACGTATAACGTTGTATACTAATACCATATAACGTGTAACGTTGTATAGGACTACGTTATAACGTATAACGTTATATACTATTACTATACAACGTGTAAGTTTATATAGTATTACGTTGTAACGTATAACGTTATATACTATTACGATTTAACATATAACGTTATATACTATTACGCTATAACGTATGACGCTATATACTATTACTATACAACGTGTAACGTTATATAGTATTACGTTATGATGTATAACGTTATATACTATTACGATATAACGTATAACGTTGTATACTAATACTATATAACGTGTAACGTTGTACAGGACTACGTTATAACGTATAACGTTATATACTATTACTATACAACGTGTAACGTTATATAGTATTACGTTATGACGAATAACGTTATATACTATTACTATACAACGTGTAACGTTATATAGTATTACGTTATAACGTATAACGTTATATACTATTACGGTATAACGTATACCGTAATATAGTGTTACATTATAGCGTATAACGTTATATAGTATTACGTTATAACGTATAACGTTATATACTATTACTATACAACGTGTAACGTTATATAGTATTACGTTATGACGTATAACGTTATATACTAATACGGTATAACGTATAACGTTATAGACTATCACAATACAACGTGAAACGTTATATAGTGTTACGTTATAACGTATTACGTTATATAATATCACTATACAACGTGTAACGTTATATAGTATTACGTTATAACGTATAACGTTATATACTATTACGATTTAACATATAACGTTATATACTATTACGATATAACGCATAACGTTATATAGTATTACGTTATAACGTATGACGTTATATAGCATTACGTTATAACGTATAACGTTATATAGTATTACGTTATAATGTATAACGTTATGTAGTATTACGGTATAACGTATAACGTTATATGCTATTACGGTATAACGTGTAACGTTATGTAGTATTATGTTGTAACGTATAACGTTATGTAGTATTACGTTATAACGTATAACGTTAGATAGTATTACGTTATAATGTATAACGTTATATGCTATTACGGTATAACGTATAACGTTAAAGACTATCACAATACAACGTGAAACGTTATATAGTATTACGTTATAACGTATTACGTTATATAATATCACTATACAACGTGTAACGTTATATAGTATTACGTTATAACGTATAACGTTATATACTATTACGCTATAACGTGTGGCGCTATATACTATTACTATACAACGTGTAACGTTATATAGTATTACGTTGTAACGTATAACGTTATATACTATTACGATTTAACATATAACGTTATATACTATTACGATATAACGCATAACGTTATATAGTATTACGTTATAACGTATAACGTTATATACTATTACGATATAACGCATAACGTTATAAAGTATTACGTTATAACGTATGACGTTGTAAAGCATTACGTTATAACGTATAACGTTATATAGTATTACGTTATGACGTATAACGTTATATACTATTACGATATAACGTATATCGTTATATACTATTACGATATAACGCATAACGTTATATAGTATTACGTTATAACGTATGACGTTATATAGCATTACGTCATAACGTATAACGATATAAACTATTTCGGTATAATGTATAACATTATGTAATATTACGTTATAACGTATAACGTTATACAGCATTACGTTAGAACGTATAACGTTATATACTAATAGTATACATCGTAAAAAGTTATATAGTATTTCGTTATAGCGTATAACGTCATATACTCTTACGATATAACGCATAGCGTTCTATACTATTACTATATAACGTGTATCGTTATATAGTATTACGTTATAGCGTTTAACGTTACATACTATTACGGTATGACGGGTAACGTTATATATTATTACGTTATAACGTGTAACGTTATATAGTATTACGTTGTAACTTATAACGTTATATACTCTTACGATTTAACATATAGCGTTATATACTATTACTATATAACGTGTAACGTTATATGCTATTAGGATATAACGTATAACGTTGTAGACTAATACTATATATCGTGTAACGTTGTATACTAATACTATATAACGTGTAACGTTATATAACGTATATAGCGTTATATTATGTATAACGTAAAACGTTATATACTATTACGATATAAGGTATAACGTTGTATACTAATACTGTATAGCGTGTAACGTTGTATTGTATTACGTTATAACTAATAATGTTATATACTATTACGATATAACGAATAGTGTTCTATACTTTTACTATACAACGTTATATAACGTTATATAGTATTACGTTATAACGTATAACGGTATATACTGTTTCGGTATAATGTATAAAGTTATGTAATATTACGTTATAACGTATAACGTTATACAGCATTACGTTAGAACGTATAACGTTATATACTGATAGTATACATCGTGTAAAGTTATATAGTATTACGTTATAACGTGTAACGATATATAGTATTACGTTATAACGTATAACGTTATATACTATTACGATTTAACATATAGCGTTATATACTATTACTATACAACGTGTAACGTTATAAAGTATTACGTTATAACGTATAACGTTATATAGTTTTACGTTATAACGTATAACATTATATACTATTACTATACAACGTGTAACGTTATATAGTATTACGTTATAACGTATAACGTTATATACTATTACGGTATAACGTATAACGTTATATAGTGTTACATTATAGCGTATAACGTTATATACTATTACGGTATAACGTATAACGTTATATAGTGTTACATTATAGCGTATAACGTTATATAGTATTACGTTATAACGTATAACGTTATATACTATTACGCTATAACGTATGACGCTATATACTATTACAATACAACGTGTAACTTTATATAGTATTATGTTGTAACGTATAACGTTATGTAGTATTACGTTATAACGTATAACGTTATATACTATTACGTTATAACGTATAACGATATACACTATTACGGTATTACGTGTAACGTTATATAGTATTACGTTATATAGTATTACGTTATAACGTATAACGTTATATAGTTTTACGTTATAACGTATAACATTATATAATATTACTATACAACGTGTAACGTTATATAGTATTACGTTATAACGTATAACGTTATATACTATTAGGGTATAACGTATAACGTTATATAGTGTTACATTATAGCGTATAACGTTATATAGTATTACGTTATAACGTATAACGTTATATACTATTACTATACAAGGTGTAACGTTATATAGTATTACGTTATAACGTGTAACGTTATATACTATTACGGTATAACGTATAACGTTATATAGTATTACGTTATGACGCATAACGTTATATACTATTACGATATAACGTATAACGTTGTATACTAATACTATATAACGTGCAACGTTGTATAGGACTACGTTATAACGTATAACGTTATATACTATTACTATACAACGTGTAAGTTTATATAGTATTACGTTGTAACGTATAACGTTATATAGTATTACGATTTAACATATAACGTTATATACTATTACGCTATAACGTATGACGCTATATACTATTACTATACAACGTGTAACGTTATATAGTATTACGTTATGATGTATAACGTTATATACTATTACGATATAATGTATAACGTTGTATACTAATACTATATAACGTGTAACGTTGTACAGGACTACGTTATAACGTATAACGTTATATACTATTACTATACAACGTGTAACGTTATATAGTATTACGTTATGACGTATAACGTTATATACTATTACTATACAACGTGTAAAGTTATATAGTATTACGTTATAACGTATAACGTTATATACTATTACGGTATAACGTATACCGTAATATAGTGTTACATTATAGCGTATAACGTTATATAGTATTACGTTATAACGTATAACGTTATATACTATTACTATACAACGTGTAACGTTATATAGTATTACGTTATGACGTATAACGTTATATATTAATACGGTATAACGTATAACGTTATATAGTGTTACATTATAGCGTATATGGTTATATAGTATTACGTTATAACGTATAACGTTATATACTATTACTATACAAGGTGTAACGTTATATAGTATTACGTTATAACGTGTAACGTTATATACTATTACGGTATAACGTATAACGTTATATAGTATTACGTTATGACGCATAACGTTATATACTATTACGATATAACGTATAACGTTGTATACTAATACTATATAACGTGTAACGTTGTATAGGACTACGTTATAACGTATAACGTTATATACTATTACTATACAACGTGTAAGTTTATATAGTATTACGTTGTAACGTATAACGTTATATACTATTACGATTTAACATATAACGTTATATACTATTACGCTATAACGTATGACGCTATATACTATTACTATACAACGTGTAACGTTATATAGTATTACGTTATGATGTATAACGTTATATACTATTACGATATAATGTATAACGTTGTATACTAATACTATATAACGTGTAACGTTGTACAGGACTACGTTATAACGTATAACGTTATATACTATTACTATACAACGTGTAACGTTATATAGTATTACGTTATGACGAATAACGTTATATACTATTACTATACAACGTGTAACGTTATATAGTATTACGTTATAACGTATAACGTTATATACTATTACGGTATAACATATACCGTAATATAGTGTTACATTATAGCGTATAACGTTATATAGTATTACGTTATAACGTATAACGTTATATACTATTACTATACAACGTGTAACGTTATATAGTATTACGTTATGACGTATAACGTTATATACTAATACGGTATAACGTATAACGTTATAGACTATCACAATACAACGTGAAACGTTATATAGTGTTACGTTATAACGTATTACGTTATATAATATCACTATACAACGTGTAACGTTATATAGTATTACGTTATAACGTATAACGTTATATACTATTACGATTTAACATATAACGTTATATACTATTACGATATAACGCATAACGTTATATAGTATTACGTTATAACGTATGACGTTATATAGCATTACGTTATAACGTATAACGTTATATAGTTTTACGTTATAACGTATAACATTATATACTATTACTATACAACGTGTAACGTTATTTAGTATTACGTTATAACGTATAACGTTATATACTATTACGGTATAACGTATAACGTTATATAGTGTTACATTATAGCGTATAACGTTATATACTATTACGGTATAACGTATAACGTTATATAGTGTTACATTATAGCGTATAACGTTATATAGTATTACGTTATAACGTATAACGTTATATACTATTACGCTATAACGTATGACGCTATATACTATTACAATACAACGTGTAACTTTATATAGTATTATGTTGTAACGTATAACGTTATGTAGTATTACGTTATAACGTATAACGTTATATACTATTACGTTATAACGTATAACGATATACACTATTACGGTATTACGTGTAACGTTATATAGTATTACGTTATATAGTATTACGTTATAACGTATAACGTTATATAGTTTTACGTTATAACGTATAACATTATATACTATTACTATACAACGTGTAACGTTATATAGTATTACGTTATAACGTATAACATTATATACTATTAGGGTATAACGTATAACGTTATATAGTGTTACATTATAGCGTATAACGTTATATAGTATTACGTTATAACGTATAACGTTATATACTATTACTATACAAGGTGTAACGTTATATAGTATTACGTTATAACGTGTAACGTTATATACTATTACGGTATAACGCATAACGTTATATAGTATTACGTTATGACGTATAACGTTATATACTATTACGATATAACGTATAACGGTGTATACTAATACTATATAACGTGTAACGTTGTATAGGACTACGTTATAACGTATAACGTTATATACTATTACTATACAACGTGTAACGTTATATACTATTACGTTATGACGTATAACGTTATATACTATTGCGATATAACGTATAACGTTGTATACTAATACTATATAACGTGCAACGTTGTATAGGACTACGTTATAACGTATAACGTTATATACTATTACTATACAACGTGTAACGTTATATAGTATTACGTTGTAACGTATAACGTTATATACTATTACGATTTTACATATAACGTTATATACTATTACGCCTTAACGTATGACGCTATATACTATGACTATACAACGTGTAACGTTATATAGTATTACGTTATAACGTATAACGTTATATAGTTTTACGTTTTAACGTATAACATTATATACTATTACTATACAACGTGCAACGTTATATGGTATTACGTTATAACGTATAACGTTATATACTATTACGGTATAACGTATAACGTTATATAGTGTTACATTATAGCGTATATGGTTATATAGTATTACGTTATAACGTATAACGTTATATACTATTACTATACAAGGTGTAACGTTATATAGTATTACGTTATAACGTGTAACGTTATATACTATTACTATACAACGTGTAACGTTATATAGTATTACGTTATAACGTATAACGTTATATACTATTACGGTATAACGTATACCGTAATATAGTGTTACATTATAGCGTATAACGTTATATAGTATTACGTTATAACGTATAACGTTATATACTATTACTATACAACGTGTAACGTTATATAGTATTACGTTATGACGTATAACGTTATATACTAATACGGTATAACGTATAACGTTATATAGTGTTACATTATAGCGTATATGGTTATATAGTATTACGTTATAACGTATAACGTTATATACTATTACTATACAAGGTGTAACGTTATATAGTATTACGTTATAACGTGTAACGTTATATACTATTACGGTATAACGTATAACGTTATATAGTATTACGTTATGACGCATAACGTTATATACTATTACTATACAACGTGTAACGTTATATAGTATTACGTTATAACGTATAACGTTATATACTATTACGGTATAACGTATACCGTAATATAGTGTTACATTATAACGTGTAACGTTGTACAGGACTACGTTATAACGTATAACGTTATATACTATTACTATACAACGTGTAACGTTATATAGTATTACGTTATGACGTATAACGTTATATACTATTACTATACAACGTGTAACGTTATATAGTATTACGTTATAACGTATAACGTTATATACTATTACGGTATAACGTATACCGTAATATAGTGTTACATTATAGCGTATAACGTTATATAGTATTACGTTATAACGTATAACGTTATATACTATTACTATACAACGTGTAACGTTGTATAGGACTACGTTATAACGTATAACGTTATATACTATTACTATACAACGTGTAACGTTATATACTATTACGTTATGACGTATAACGTTATATACTATTGCGATATAACGTATAACGTTGTATACTAATACTATATAACGTGCAACGTTGTATAGGACTACGTTATAACGTATAACGTTATATACTATTACTATACAACGTGTAACGTTATATAGTATTACGTTGTAACGTATAACGTTATATACTATTACGGTATAACGTATACCGTAATATAGTGTTACATTATAGCGTATAACGTTATATAGTATTACGTTATAACGTATAACGTTATATAGTTTTACGTTTTAACGTATAACATTATATACTATTACTATACAACGTGCAACGTTATATGGTATTACGTTATAACGTATAACGTTATATACTATTACGGTATAACGTATAACGTTATATAGTGTTACATTATAGCGTATATGGTTATATAGTATTACGTTATAACGTATAACGTTATATACTATTACTATACAAGGAGTAACGTTATATAGTATTACGTTATAACGTGTAACGTTATATACTATTACGGTATAACGTATAACGTTATATAGTATTACGTTATGACGCATAACGTTATATACTATTACGATATAACGTATAACGTTGTATACTAATACTATATAACGTGCAACGTTGTATAGGACTACGTTATAACGTATAACGTTATATACTATTACTATACAACGTGTAAGTTTATATAGTATTACGTTGTAACGTATAACGTTATATAGTATTACGATTTAACATATAACGTTATATACTATTACGCTATAACGTATGACGCTATATACTATTACTATACAGCGTGTAACGTTATATAGTATTACGTTATGATGTATAACGTTATATACTATTACGATATAATGTATAACGTTGTATACTAATACTATATAACGTGTAACGTTGTACAGGACTACGTTATAACGTATAACGTTATATACTATTACTATACAACGTGTAACGTTATATAGTATTACGTTATGACGTATAACGTTATATACTATTACTATACAACGTGTAACGTTATATAGTATTACGTTATAACGTATAACGTTATATACTATTACGGTATAACGTATACCGTAATATAGTGTTACATTATAGCGTATAACGTTATATAGTATTACGTTATAACGTATAACGTTATATACTATTACTATACAACGTGTAACGTTATATAGTATTACGTTATGACGTATAACGTTATATACTAATACGGTATAACGTATAACGTTATATAGTGTTACATTATAGCGTATATGGTTATATAGTATTACGTTATAGCGTATAACGTTATATACTATTACTATACAAGGTGTAACGTTATATAGTATTACGTTATAACGTGTAACGTTATATACTATTACGGTATAACGTATAACGTTATATAGTATTACGTTATGACGCATAACGTTATATACTATTACGATATAACGTATAACGTTGGATACTAATACTATATAACGTGTAACGTTGTATAGGACTACGTTATAACGTATAACGTTATATACTATTACTATACAACGTGTAAGTTTATATAGTATTACGTTGTAACGTATAACGTTATATACTATTACGATTTAACATATAACGTTATATACTATTACGCTATAACGTATGACGCTATATACTATTACTATACAACGTGTAACGTTATATAGTATTACGTTATGATGTATAACGTTATATACTATTACGATATAATGTGTAACGTTGTATACTAATACTATATAACGTGTAACGTTGTACAGGACTACGTTATAACGTATAACGTTATATACTATTACTATACAACGTGTAACGTTATATAGTATTACGTTATGACGAATAACGTTATATACTACTACTATACAACGTGTAACGTTATATAGTATTACGTTATAACGTATAACGTTATATACTATTACGGTATAACGTATACCGTAATATAGTGTTACATTATAGCGTATAACGTTATATAGTATTACGTTATAACGTATAACGTTATATACTATTACTATACAACGTGTAACGTTATATAGTATTACGTTATGACGTATAACGTTATATACTAATACGGTATAACTAATAACGTTATAGACTATCACAATACAACGTGAAACGTTATATAGTGTTACGTTATAACGTATTACGTTATATAATATCACTATACAACGTGTAACGTTATATAGTATTACGTTATAACGTATAACGTTATATACTATTACGATTTAACATATAACGTTATATACTATTACGATATAACGCATAACGTTACATAGTATTACGTTATAACGTATGACGTTATATAGCATTACGTTATAACGTATAACGTTATATAGTATTACGTTATAATGTATAACGTTATGTAGTATTACGGTATAATGTATAACGTTATATGCTATTACGGTATAACGTGTAACGTTATGTAGTATTATGTTGTAACGTATAACGTTATGTAGTATTACGTTATAACGTATAACGTTATATAGTATTACGTTATAATGTATAACGTTATATGCTATTACGGTATAACGTATAACGTTATAGACTATCACAATACAACGTGAAACGTTATATAGTATTACGTTATAACGTATTACGTTATATAATATCACTATACAACGTGTAACGTTATATAGTATTACGTTATAACGTATAACGTTATATACTATTACGCTATAACGTATGGCGCTATATACTATTACTATACAACGTGTAACGTTATATATTATTACGTTGTAACGTATAACGTTATATACTATTACGATTTAACATATAACGTTATATACTATTACGATATAACGCATAACGTTATATAGTATTACGTTATAACGTATAACGTTATATACTATTACGATATAACGTATAACGTTATATACTATTACGATATAACGCATAACGTTATAAAGTATTACGTTATAACGTATGACGTTGTAAAGCATTACGTTATAACGTATAACGTTATATAGTATTACGTTATAATGTATAACGTTATGTAGTATTACGGTATAATGTATAACGTTATATGCTATTACGGTATAACGTATAACGTTATGTAGTATTATGTTGTAACGTATAACGTTATGTAGTATTACGTTATAACGTATAACGTTATATAGTATTACGTTATAATGTATAACGTTATATGCTATTACGGTATAACGTATAACGTTATGTAGTAATATGTTGTAACGTATAACGTTATGTAGTATTACGTTATGACGTATAACGTTATATAGTATTACGTTATGACGTATAACGTTATATACTATTACGATATAACGTATATCGCTATATACTATTACGATATAACGCATAACGTTATATAGTATTACGTTATAACGTATGACGTTATATAGCATTACGTTATAACGTATAACGATATAAACTATTTCGGTATAATGTATAACGTTATGTAATATTACGTTATAACGTATAACGTTATACAGCATTACGTTAGAACGTATAACGTTATATACTAATAGTATACATCGTAAAAAGTTATATAGTATTTCGTTATAGCGTATAACGTCATATACTCTTACGATATAACGCATAGCGTTCTATACTATTACTATATAACGTGTATCGTTATATAGTATTACGTTATAGCGTTTAACGTTACATACTATTACGGTATGACGGGTAACGTTATATATTATTACGTTATAACGTGTAACGTTATATAGTATTACGTTGTAACTTATAACGTTATATACTCTTACGATTTAACATATAGCGTTATATACTATTACTATATAACGTGTAACGTTATATGCTATTAGGATATAACGTATAACGTTGTAGACTAATACTATATATCGTGTAACGTTGTATACTAATACTATATAACGTGTAACGTTATATAACGTATATAGCGTTATATTATGTATAACGTAAAACGTTATATACTATTACGATATAACGTATAACGTTGTATACTAATACTGTATAGCGTGTAACGTTGTATTGTATTACGTTATAACTAATAATGTTATATACTATTACGATATAACGAATAGTGTTCTATACTTTTACTATACAACGTTATATAACGATATATAGTATTACGTTATAACGTATAACGGTATATACTGTTTCGGTATAATGTATAAAGTTATGTAATATTACGTTATAACGTATAACGTTATACAGCATTACGTTAGAACGTATAGCGTTATATACTGATAGTATACATCGTGTAAAGTTATATAGTATTACGTTATAACGTGTAACGTTATATAGTATTACGTTATAACGTATAACGTTATATACTATTACGATTTAACATATAGCGTTATATACTATTACTATACAACGTGTAACGTTATAAAGTATTACGTTATAACGTATAACGTTATATAGTTTTACGTTATAACGTATAACATTATATACTATTACTATACAACGTGTAACGTTATATAGTATTACGTTATAACGTATAACGTTATATACTATTACGGTATAACGTATAACGTTATATAGTGTTACATTATAGCGTATAACGTTATATACTATTACGGTATAACGTATAACGTTATATAGTGTTACATTATAGCGTATAACGTTATATAGTATTACGTTATAACGTATAACGTTATATACTATTACGCTATAACGTATGACGCTATATACTATTACAATACAACGTGTAACTTTATATAGTATTATGTTGTAACGTATAACTTTATGTAGTATTACGTTATAACGTGTAACGTTATATACTATTACGTTATAACGTATAACGATATACACTATTACGGTATTACGTGTAACGTTATATAGTATTACGTTATATAGTATTACGTTATAACGTATAACGTTATATAGTTTTACGTTATAACGTATAACATTATATACTATTACTATACAACGTGTAACGTTATATAGTATTACGTTATAACGTATAACGTTATATACTACTAGGGTATAACGTATAACGTTATATAGTGTTACATTATAGCGTATAACGTTATATAGTATTACGTTATAACGTGTAACGTTATATACTATTACGGTATAACGCATAACGTTATATAGTATTACGTTATGACGTATAACGTTATATACTATTACGATATAACGTATAACGGTGTATACTAATACTATATAACGTGTAACGTTGTATAGGACTACGTTATAACGTATAACGTTATATACTATTTCTATACAACGTGTAACGTTATATACTATTACGTTATGACGTATAACGTTATATACTATTGCGATATAACGTATAACGTTGTATACTAATACTATATAACGTGCAACGTTGTATAGGACTACGTTATAACGTATAACGTTATATACTATTACTATACAACGTGTAACGTTATATAGTATTACGTTGTAGCGTATAACGTTATATACTATTACGATTTTACATATAACGTTATATACTATTACGCCTTAACGTATGACGCTATATGCTATGACTATACAACGTGTAACGTTATATAGTATTACGTTATAACGTATAACGTTATATAGTTTTACGTTTTAACGTATAACATTATATACTATTACTATACAACGTGCAACGTTATATGGTATTACGTTATAACGTATAACGTTATATACTATTACGGTATAACGTATAACGTTATATAGTGTTACATTATAGCGTATATGGTTATATAGTATTACGTTATAACGTATAACGTTATATACTATTACTATACAAGGTGTAACGTTATATAGTATTACGATATAACGTATAACGTTATATACTATTACCATACAAGGTGTAACGTTATATAGTATTACGTTATAACGTGTAACGTTATATACTATTACGGTATAACGTATAACGTTATATAGTATTACGTTATGACGTATAACGTTATATACTATTACGATATAACGTATAACGTTGTATACTAATACCGTATAGCGTGTAACGTTATATTGTATTACGTTATAACTTATAACGTTATATACTATTACGATATAACGAATAGTGTTCTATACTTTTACTATACAACGTTATATAACGTTATATAGTATTACGTTATAACGTATAACGGTATATACTGTTTCGGTATAATGTATAAAGTTATGTAATATTACGTTATAACGTGTAACGTTATACAGCATTACGTTAGAACGTATAACGTTATATACTGATAGTATACATCGTGTAAAGTAATATAGTATTACGTTATAACGTGTAACGTTATATAGTATTACGTTATAATGTATAACGTTATATACTATTACGGTATAACGTATAACGTAATATAGTGTTACGTTATAGCGTATAACATAATATAGTATTACGTTATAACGGATAACGTTATATAGTATTACGTTATAACGTATAACGTTATATTCTATTACGGTATAACGTATAACGTAATATAGTGTTACGTTATAGCGCATAACGTAATATAGTATTACGTTATAACGGATAACGTTATATAGTATTACGTTATAACGTATAACGTTATATGGTATTACGTTATAAGGTATAACGGTATATACTATTTCGGTATAATGTATAACGTTACGTAGTATTACGTTATAATGTATAACGTTATAAGCTATTACGGTATAACGTATAACGTTATGTAGTATTATGTTGTAACGTATAACGTTATGTAGTATTACGTTATAACGTATAACGTTATATACTATTACGTTATAACGTATAACGATATACACTGTTACGGTATTACGTGTAACGTTATATAGTATTACGTTATAACGTATAACGTCATATACTATTACGATATAACGTTATATACTATCACTATACAACGTGAAACTTTATATAGTATTACTTTATAAAGTATAACGTTATATACTATCACTATACAACGTGTAACATTATATAGTATTACGTTTTAACGTATAACGGCATATAGTATTACTTTATAACGTATAACGTTATATACTATTACGCTATAACGTAAAGACGCTATATACTATTACAATACAACGTGTAACGTTATATAGTATTACGTTGTAACGTATAACGTTATATACTATTACGATTTAACATATAACGTTATATACTATTACGCTATAACGTATGACGCTATATACTATTACTATACAACGTGTAACGTTATATAGTATTACGTTATGACGTATAACGTTATATACTATTACGGTATAACGTATAACGTTATATACTATCACTATACAACGTGAAACATTATATAGTATTACGTTATAACGTATTACGTTATATAATATCACTATACAAGGTGTAACGTTATATAGTATTACGTTATAACGTATAACGTTATATACTATTACGCTATAACGTATGACGCTATATACTATGACTATACAACGTGTAACGTTATATAGTATTACGTTATAACGCATAACGTTATATAGTATTACGTTATAACGTATAACATTATGTACTATTACTATACAACGTGTAACGTTATATAGTATTACGTTATAACGTATAACGTTATATACTATTACGGCATAACGTATAACGTTATATACTATTACGATATAACGCATAACGATATATGGTATTACGTTATAACGTATGACGTTATATACTATCACTATACAACGTGAAACGTTATATAGTATTACGTTATAACGTATAACGTTATATACTATTACGCTATAACGTATGACGCTATATACTATTACTATACAACGTGTAACGTTATATAGTATTACGTTATAACGTATAACGTAATATAGTGTTACGTTATAGCGTATAACGTTATGTAGTATTATGTTGTAACGTATAACGTTATGTAGTATTACGTTATAACGTATAACGTTATATACTATTACGTTATAACGTATAACGATATACACTATTACGGTATTACGTGTAACGTTATATAGTATTACGTTATATAGTATTACGTTATAGCGTATAACGTCATATAATATTACGATATAACGTTATATACTATCACTATACAACGTGAAATGTTATATAGTATTACGTTATAAAGTATAACGTTATATACTATCACTATACAACGTGTAACATTATATAGTATTACGTTATAACGTATAACGGCATATAGTATTACTTTATAACGTATAACGTTATATTGTTACGTTTCGCTATCCAAATTTTGAAATTTTAAACAATGTAGTAGTCGCTGCCACCAGAAACAGTCTAAGGACTGTTTCAATTAGATATTTCTTGTTAGATTATGTAGCGTTGATCGGAGTTTAGGCCACTGGTCAACAATCTCCACGTTTCGGCTAACCTGCTATGCGCAGGAATACTAGCACGGGAGAGGATTGTTTGGAATAAACAATTATATTATAAATAATTATTACAGGCGGAATTAATGACGAATTATACTAATCATTGATATTATTTATTATTTTAATTTTTAGTTATTAATAATAATTAAAGTTAACTCACCTGACGTTGGTCTCCGCTGATGAACGGGCAGGCCGCTGGGGTGATTCCGGTTTTACAAAGATCGACACTTCTATAATTTTTCGTTTTAATCTTTATTTAATTTGAACAGTGTAAACAACAGTGTGTCCGGACGTGTTTAACAATTCGAAATTCTAACACAAAAACTTGAGCCAACTATTGTTTTGATTCTAACTGACTAATAACAATTATTTTATAATTCGAACTGACTAATAACATTTATATCTCGTAATTCTTAAACTCAAACTGGAACGAACAATTATTCTCTAATCCTAACTTAAATTCTAATTAAATCAACTGAACGAATTCTCTTAAATCAACTCAACTTAAATCAGACTCGCTCAAATTCAATTGAACGACTAACAATTACTCTCCTTATTTTCGCTAAATTCTCCTGAACCAACTAATCACAATTGCTCTATCCTATTTCTTTATTCTAACTGAATTACTCTTCTTTAATTTCGTTAAATTCTCCCGAACGCTAACAATTTCTCTGACTATATTCTAACTGAACCAACTAATGGCAGTTACTCTCTTTTCACAATCACTCTGATTGTTCTAACTGAACCACTAACAATTAATCGCTAACGCTAACGCTAACAATTAATCTGACTCTTCTTTATTTTTCGCTAAATTCTCCCGAACGCTAACAATTTCTCTGACTATATTCTAACTGAACCAACTAATGGCAGTTACTCTCTTTTCACAATCACTCTGATTGTTCTAACTGAACCACTAACAATTAATCGCTAACGCTAACGCTAACAATTAATCTGACTCTTCTTTATTTTTCGCTAAATTCTCCCGAACGCTAACAATTTCTCTGACTATATTCTAACTGAACCAACTAATGGCAGTTACTCTCTTTTCACAATTACTCTGATTGTTCTAACTGAACCACTAACAATTAATTGCTAACGCTAACGCTAACAATTAATCTGACTCTTCTTTATTTTTCGCTAAATTCTCCCGAACGCTAACAATTACTCTCTTCTATTCCTTTATTCAACTGACCCGCTAACAATTACTCCCTTCTATTCCTTTATTCAACTGACCCGCTAACAATTACTCTCCTTATTTTCGCTAAATTCTCCTGAACCAACTAATCACAATTGCTCTATCCTATTTCTTTATTCTAACTGAATTACTCTTCTTTAATTTCGTTAAATTCTCCCGAACGCTAACAATTTCTCTGACTATATTCTAACTGAACCAACTAATGGCAGTTACTCTCTTTTCACAATTACTCTGATTGTTCTAACTGAACCACTAACAATTAATCGCTAACGCTAACGCTAACAATTAATCTGACTCTTCTTTATTTTTCGCTAAATTCTCCCGAACGCTAACAATTACTCTCTTCTATTCCTTTATTCAACTGACCCGCTAACAATTACTCCGATTTGAATTGTGTCGCTACGCTTTTTATAATGACATCCCCAATGGGATGACAGTCACGTGACAGTTCGTTCCGGTGGGAATCGCAATGCTGCAGGTTTTTAGAGTTTCCATGAGAGAACGTGGATTTTGATGATTACAGGTTATGTTGAGTGATGGACACAAAAGCGTCCGCGCCTGTGCGAACTGTATGAGTATGTGTTTTTAGTATTCTATCTCGTTTCGCATGTTGTTTGTTTCCTTAAACTTGTGAATTTGTTTTAGCGCAAGAGGAAGAAGATATGTGAATGGTACGAGATGACGTGATCGACGTGCGTGTGTGAATATGTGCGAGGGATGATGCTGAAGTGGCGGTTTTCCATCCAAATAGGCACAGTGGCACCTTCGTTGGCGTCGTGTCCTGATGATCTTTTGACAATTTGGTTTTATTTGACAATATGAGATATATTTTGCTCCTTGTAGATTTATATGTCCATATTTGCTATATATTAAATCGTGTATATTTTATATTACTTTCTTGTTATTAGGTTATTAGTTGTGTAACTCCAGTTTCTGATCTATGGAAAGTGGTGAAACGTCTTCACGAAATACAATTTCATTCGTTTTCCTCCCTTGCATTGGCACGCTGTGAGTGGTGTCGGCTTCCAGATGAGGTTTGTGCATCTTGATTATTATGCATTTAATGATAGATACTTTGTCAGAGGTTCCCATGCGGATTGTCTCGGTGTGTATCTTGTTATGATTTCTTTTATTTAGTTCATCCTGCTTCTTTCGTGTTTTATTCACTGCATATGATATTTCAGTGCAAGAAGAAGAAGAATTGTAAAGAATCCGTAAGTGGCCCTAGAAGACGCAGTCATCGTGTGAGGTGTTGTCGGCAGGAACGAAGAGTCGAAGTTGTTGAAGAAGTCGTGTGACATTTGTATTGTTTCCGGTTATATACAACGCTATTTCACATATCTATGTATATATATATATTATTATATTATTATATATTATTATACTAAATCTTCAGTTGATTTAGTTGAATGTTCAGTAATGTAATTTTTACAAGGTGGTTTTGTATATTAGATGAGTAGTTGTTCGATATAATAATATGTGTATATATATATATACATTTCACAATGTAATTTTCCATTATGTAAAATATATATATGCATATGTATATGTGCGCGTATTGTTATTCTCATTGTTTCTCGGATCGTTAATTGGTTGAATATTCCATAATGTTGATTTCGTATATAATTCTCTAGGTTCGTAGAAATGTAAATCTATATATTTATTTCTTTGCGTTTTAATGGTTTAATAACGTATACATACATATATATATATATTATGAATTTTTCCCAAAGATACGCGTACGCATGTGTATATCTATATATGTGTGTGTCGCAGAGTAATCTTGTATACAATTTTCACTTTTATTAGAATGCTGGTGTAATGTAGTATATTTTATTTCTTTTATATTTTATTAGATTACCAATTATTCAGATTCACGAAGTGGGTCACACACACAGATATGCGTACACGTGTGTGTATATACATGTGTTTTCGCAGAGAAATCTCATACATTTGAATCGTGGTTTGTTTTATTTATTGGTTCATTTAATTATTTCATTTTATTTGTATTTTATATGTCATTGCTGATTGGTTGTAGTGTTTCTTCTTATTTATTTCATTTTGATTGTCTGTCGTATAATTCTTTTTATTTTGATTGGTTGTTTATTAGTTAATTTATTATTATTGGTCGTGTTTAATTATTCATAAGTTATTGGTTCGTGGCGTCACGTGCGGAACGCGGGACGTGACAATATACTATTACGCTATAACGTATGACGCTATATACTATTACAATACAACGTGTAACGTTATATAGTATTACGTTGTAACGTATAACGTTATATACTATTACGATTTAACATATAACGTTATATACTATTACGCTATAACGTATGGCGCTATATACTATTACTATACAACGTGTAACGTTATATAATATTACGTTATGACGTATAACGTTATATACTATTGCGATATAACGTATAACGTTGTATACTAATACTATATAACGTGCAACGTTGTATAGGACTACGTTATAACGTATAACGTTATATACTATTACTATACAACGTGTAACGTTATATAGTATTACGTTATGACGTATAACGTTATATACTATTACGCTATAACGTATGCCGCTATATACTATTACAATACAACGTGTAACGTTATATAGTATTACGTTATGACGTATAACGTTATATACTATTACGATATAACGTATAACGTTGTATACTAATACTATATAACGTGCAACGTTGTATAGGACTACGTTATAACGTATAACGTTATATACTATTACTATACAACGTATAACGTTATATACTACTACGATTTAACATATAACGTTATATACTATTACGCTATAACGTATGACGCTATATACTATTACTATACAACGTGTAACGTTATATAGTATTACGTTATAACGTATAACGTTATATACTATTACGGTATAACGTATAACGTTGTATAGTGTTACATTATAGCGTATAACGTTATATAGTATTACGTTATAACGTATAACGTTATATACTATTACCATACAAGGTGTAACGTTATATAGTATTACGTTATAACGTGTAACGTTATATACTATTACGGTATAACGTATAACGTTATATAGTATTACGTTATGACGTATAACGTTATATTACGTTATATTACGTATATATTACGATATAACGTATAACGTTATATACTATTACTATACAAGGTGTAACGTTATATAGTATTACGTTATAACGTGTAACGTTATATACTATTTCGGTATAACGTATAACGTTATATAGTATTACGTTATGACGTATAACGTTATATACTATTACTATACAACGTGTAACGTTATATAGTATTACGTTATAACGCGTAACGGCATATAGTATTACGTTATAACGTATAACGTTATATACTATTACTATACAATGTGTAACGTTATATAGTATTACGTTATAACGTGTAACGTTATATACTATTACGGTATAACGCATAACGTTATATAGTATTACGTTATGACGTATAACGTTATATACTATTACGATATAACGTATAACGTTGTATACTAATACTATATAACGTGTAACGTTATATAGTATTACGTTATAACGTATAACGTTATATAGTATTACGTTATAACGTATAACGTTATATAGTTTTACGTTATAACGTATAACATTATATACTATTACTATACAACGTGTAACGTTATATAGTATTACGTTACAACGTATAACGTTATATACTATTACGGTATAACGTATAACGTTATATAGTGTTACATTATAGCGTATAACGTTATATAGTATTACGTTATAACGTATAACGTTATATACTATTACTATACAATGTGTAACGTTATATAGTATTACGTTATAACGTGTAACGTTATATACTATTACGGTATAACGTATAACGTTATATAGTGTTACATTATAGCGTATAACGTTATATAGTATTACGTTATAACGTATAACGTTATATACTATTACTATACAAGGTGTAACGTTATATAGTATTACGTTATAACGTGTAACGTTATATACTATTACGGTATAACGTATAACGTTATATAGTATTACGTTATGACGTATAACGTTATATACTATTACGATATAACGTATAACGTTGTATACTAATACTATATAACGTGTAACGTTGTATAGGTCTACGTTATAACGTATAACGTTATATACTATTGCTATACAACGTGTAACGTTATATAGTATTACGTTATGACGTATAACGTTATATACTATTGCGATATAACGTATAACGTTGTATACTAATACTATATAACGTGCAACGTTGTATAGGACTACGTTATAACGTATAACATTATATACTATTACTATACAACGTGTAACGTTATATAGTATTACGTTATAACGTATAACGTTATATACTATTACGGTATAACGTATAACGTTGTATAGTGTTACATTATAGCGTATAACGTTATATAGTATTACGTTATAACGTATAACGTTATATACTATTACCATACAAGGTGTAACGTTATATAGTATTACGTTATAACGTGTAACGTTATATACTATTACGGTATAACGTATAACGTTATATAGTATTACGTTATGACGTATAACGTTATATACTATTACGATATAACGTATAACGTTGTATACTAATACCGTATAGCGTGTAACGTTATATTGTATTACGTTATAACTTATAACGTTATATACTATTACGATATAACGAATAGTGTTCTATACTTTTACTATACAACGTTATATAACGTTATATAGTATTACGTTATAACGTATAACGGTATATACTGTTTCGGTATAATGTATAAAGTTATGTAATATTACGTTATAACGTGTAACGTTATACAGCATTACGTTAGAACGTATAACGTTATATACTGATAGTATACATCGTGTAAAGTAATATAGTATTACGTTATAACGTGTAACGTTATATAGTATTACGTTATAATGTATAACGTTATATACTATTACGGTATAACGTATAACGTAATATAGTGTTACGTTATAGCGTATAACATAATATAGTATTACGTTATAACGGATAACGTTATATAGTATTACGTTATAACGTATAACGTTATATTCTATTACGGTATAACGTATAACGTAATATAGTGTTACGTTATAGCGCATAACGTAATATAGTATTACGTTATAACGGATAACGTTATATAGTATTACGTTATAACGTATAACGTTATATGGTATTACGTTATAAGGTATAACGGTATATACTATTTCGGTATAATGTATAACGTTACGTAGTATTACGTTATAATGTATAACGTTATACGCTATTACGGTATAACGTATAACGTTATGTAGTATTATGTTGTAACGTATAACGTTATGTAGTATTACGTTATAACGTATAACGTTATATACTATTACGTTATAACGTATAACGATATACACTGTTACGGTATTACGTGTAACGTTATATAGTATTACGTTATAACGTATAACGTCATATACTATTACGATATAACGTTATATACTATCACTATACAACGTGAAACTTTATATAGTATTACTTTATAAAGTATAACGTTATATACTATCACTATACAACGTGTAACATTATATAGTATTACGTTTTAACGTATAACGGCATATAGTATTACTTTATAACGTATAACGTTATATACTATTACGCTATAACGTAAAGACGCTATATACTATTACAATACAACGTGTAACGTTATATAGTATTACGTTGTAACGTATAACGTTATATACTATTACGATTTAACATATAACGTTATATACTATTACGCTATAACGTATGACGCTATATACTATTACTATACAACGTGTAACGTTATATAGTATTACGTTATGACGTATAACGTTATATACTATTACGGTATAACGTATAACGTTATATACTATCACTATACAACGTGAAACATTATATAGTATTACGTTATAACGTATTACGTTATATAATATCACTATACAAGGTGTAACGTTATATAGTATTACGTTATAACGTATAACGTTATATACTATTACGCTATAACGTATGACGCTATATACTATGACTATACAACGTGTAACGTTATATAGTATTACGTTATAACGCATAACGTTATATAGTATTACGTTATAACGTATAACATTATGTACTATTACTATACAACGTGTAACGTTATATAGTATTACGTTATAACGTATAACGTTATATACTATTACGGCATAACGTATAACGTTATATACTATTACGATATAACGCATAACGATATATGGTATTACGTTATAACGTATGACGTTATATACTATCACTATACAACGTGAAACGTTATATAGTATTACGTTATAACGTATAACGTTATATACTATTACGCTATAACGTATGATTCTATATACTATTACTATACAACGTGTAACGTTATATAGTATTACGTTATAACGTATAACGTAATATAGTGTTACGTTATAGCGTATAACGTTATGTAGTATTATGTTGTAACGTATAACGTTATGTAGTATTACGTTATAACGTATAACGTTATATACTATTACGTTATAACGTATAACGATATACACTATTACGGTATTACGTGTAACGTTATATAGTATTACGTTATATAGTATTACGTTATAGCGTATAACGTCATATAATATTACGATATAACGTTATATACTATCACTATACAACGTGAAATGTTATATAGTATTACGTTATAAAGTATAACGTTATATACTATCACTATACAACGTGTAACATTATATAGTATTACGTTATAACGTATAACGGCATATAGTATTACTTTATAACGTATAACGTTATATTGTTACGTTTCGCTATCCAAATTTTGAAATTTTAAACAATGTAGTAGTCGCTGCCACCAGAAACAGTCTAAGGACTGTTTCAATTAGATATTTCTTGTTAGATTATGTAGCGTTGATCGGAGTTTAGGCCACTGGTCAACAATCTCCACGTTTCGGCTAACCTGCTATGCGCAGGAATACTAGCACGGGAGAGGATTGTTTGGAATAAACAATTATATTATAAATAATTATCACAGGCGGAATTAATGACGAATTATACTAATCATTGATATTATTTATTATTTTAATTTTTAGTTATTAATAATAATTAAAGTTAACTCACCTGACGTTGGTCTCCGCTGATGAACGGGCAGGCCGCTGGGGTGATTCCGGTTTTACAAAGATCGACACTTCTATAATTTTTCGTTTTAATCTTTATTTAATTTGAACAGTGTAAACAACAGTGTGTCCGGACGTGTTTAACAATTCGAAATTCTAACACAAAAACTTGAGCCAACTATTGTTTTGATTCTAACTGACTAATAACAATTATTTTATAATTCGAACTGACTAATAACATTTATATCTCGTAATTCTTAAACTCAAACTGGAACGAACAATTATTCTCTAATCCTAACTTAAATTCTAATTAAATCAACTGAACGAATTCTCTTAAATCAACTCAACTTAAATCAGACTCGCTCAAATTCAATTGAACGACTAACAATTACTCTCCTTATTTTCGCTAAATTCTCCTGAACCAACTAATCACAATTGCTCTATCCTATTTCTTTATTCTAACTGAATTACTCTTCTTTAATTTCGTTAAATTCTCCCGAACGCTAACAATTTCTCTGACTATATTCTAACTGAACCAACTAATGGCAGTTACTCTCTTTTCACAATTACTCTGATTGTTCTAACTGAACCACTAACAATTAATCGCTAACGCTAACGCTAACAATTAATCTGACTCTTCTTTATTTTTCGCTAAATTCTCCCGAACGCTAACAATTTCTCTGACTATATTCTAACTGAACCAACTAATGGCAGTTACTCTCTTTTCACAATCACTCTGATTGTTCTAACTGAACCACTAACAATTAATCGCTAACGCTAACGCTAACAATTAATCTGACTCTTCTTTATTTTTCGCTAAATTCTCCCGAACGCTAACAATTTCTCTGACTATATTCTAACTGAACCAACTAATGGCAGTTACTCTCTTTTCACAATTACTCTGATTGTTCTAACTGAACCACTAACAATTAATTGCTAACGCTAACGCTAACAATTAATCTGACTCTTCTTTATTTTTCGCTAAATTCTCCCGAACGCTAACAATTACTCTCTTCTATTCCTTTATTCAACTGACCCGCTAACAATTACTCCCTTCTATTCCTTTATTCAACTGACCCGCTAACAATTACTCTCCTTATTTTCGCTAAATTCTCCTGAACCAACTAATCACAATTGCTCTATCCTATTTCTTTATTCTAACTGAATTACTCTTCTTTAATTTCGTTAAATTCTCCCGAACGCTAACAATTTCTCTGACTATATTCTAACTGAACCAACTAATGGCAGTTACTCTCTTTTCACAATTACTCTGATTGTTCTAACTGAACCACTAACAATTAATCGCTAACGCTAACGCTAACAATTAATCTGACTCTTCTTTATTTTTCGCTAAATTCTCCCGAACGCTAACAATTACTCTCTTCTATTCCTTTATTCAACTGACCCGCTAACAATTACTCCGATTTGAATTGTGTCGCTACGCTTTTTATAATGACATCCCCAATGGGATGACAGTCACGTGACAGTTCGTTCCGGTGGGAATCGCAATGCTGCAGGTTTTTAGAGTTTCCATGAGAGAACGTGGATTTTGATGATTACAGGTTATGTTGAGTGATGGACACAAAAGCGTCCGCGCCTGTGCGAACTGTATGAGTATGTGTTTTTAGTATTCTATCTCGTTTCGCATGTTGTTTGTTTCCTTAAACTTGTGAATTTGTTTTAGCGCAAGAGGAAGAAGATATGTGAATGGTACGAGATGACGTGATCGACGTGCGTGTGTGAATATGTGCGAGGGATGATGCTGAAGTGGCGGTTTTCCATCCAAATAGGCACAGTGGCACCTTCGTTGGCGTCGTGTCCTGATGATCTTTTGACAATTTGGTTTTATTTGACAATATGAGATATATTTTGCTCCTTGTAGATTTATATGTCCATATTTGCTATATATTAAATCGTGTATATTTTATATTACTTTCTTGTTATTAGGTTATTAGTTGTGTAACTCCAGTTTCTGATCTATGGAAAGTGGTGAAACGTCTTCACGAAATACAATTTCATTCGTTTTCCTCCCTTGCATTGGCACGCTGTGAGTGGTGTCGGCTTCCAGATGAGGTTTGTGCATCTTGATTATTATGCATTTAATGATAGATACTTTGTCAGAGGTTCCCATGCGGATTGTCTCGGTGTGTATCTTGTTATGATTTCTTTTATTTAGTTCATCCTGCTTCTTTCGTGTTTTATTCACTGCATATGATATTTCAGTGCAAGAAGAAGAAGAATTGTAAAGAATCCGTAAGTGGCCCTAGAAGACGCAGTCATCGTGTGAGGTGTTGTCGGCAGGAACGAAGAGTCGAAGTTGTTGAAGAAGTCGTGTGACATTTGTATTGTTTCCGGTTATATACAACGCTATTTCACATATCTATGTATATATATATATTATTATATTATTATATATTATTATACTAAATCTTCAGTTGATTTAGTTGAATGTTCAGTAATGTAATTTTTACAAGGTGGTTTTGTATATTAGATGAGTAGTTGTTCGATATAATAATATGTGTATATATATATATACATTTCACAATGTAATTTTCCATTATGTAAAATATATATATGCATATGTATATGTGCGCGTATTGTTATTCTCATTGTTTCTCGGATCGTTAATTGGTTGAATATTCCATAATGTTGATTTCGTATATAATTCTCTAGGTTCGTAGAAATGTAAATCTATATATTTATTTCTTTGCGTTTTAATGGTTTAATAACGTATACATACATATATATATATATTATGAATTTTTCCCAAAGATACGCGTACGCATGTGTATATCTATATATGTGTGTGTCGCAGAGTAATCTTGTATACAATTTTCACTTTTATTAGAATGCTGGTGTAATGTAGTATATTTTATTTCTTTTATATTTTATTAGATTACCAATTATTCAGATTCACGAAGTGGGTCACACACACAGATATGCGTACACGTGTGTGTATATACATGTGTTTTCGCAGAGAAATCTCATACATTTGAATCGTGGTTTGTTTTATTTATTGGTTCATTTAATTATTTCATTTTATTTGTATTTTATATGTCATTGCTGATTGGTTGTAGTGTTTCTTCTTATTGATTCATTTATTTCATTTTGATTGTCTGTCGTATAATTCTTTTTATTTTGATTGGTTGTTTATTAGTTAATTTATTATTATTGGTCGTGTTTAATTATTCATAAGTTATTGGTTCGTGGCGTCACGTGCGGAACGCGGGACGTGACAATATACTATTACGCTATAACGTATGACGCTATATACTATTACAATACAACGTGTAACGTTATATAGTATTACGTTGTAACGTATAACGTTATATACTATTACGATTTAACATATAACGTTATATACTATTACGCTATAACGTATGGCGCTATATACTATTACTATACAACGTGTAACGTTATATAATATTACGTTATGACGTATAACGTTATATACTATTGCGATATAACGTATAACGTTGTATACTAATACTATATAACGTGCAACGTTGTATAGGACTACGTTATAACGTATAACGTTATATACTATTACTATACAACGTGTAACGTTATATAGTATTACGTTATGACGTATAACGTTATATACTATTACGCTATAACGTATGCCGCTATATACTATTACAATACAACGTGTAACGTTATATAGTATTACGTTATGACGTATAACGTTATATACTATTACGATATAACGTATAACGTTGTATACTAATACTATATAACGTGCAACGTTGTATAGGACTACGTTATAACGTATAACGTTATATACTATTACTATACAACGTATAACGTTATATACTACTACGATTTAACATATAACGTTATTACGCTATAACGTATGACGCTATATACTATTACTATACAACGTGTAACGTTATATAGTATTACGTTATGACGTATAACGTTATATACTATTACGATATAACGTATAACGTTATATACTATTACTATACAAGGTGTAACGTTATATAGTATTACGTTATAACGTGTAACGTTATATACTATTTCGGTATAACGTATAACGTTATATAGTATTACGTTATGACGTATAACGTTATATACTATTACTATACAACGTGTAACGTTATATAGTATTACGTTATAACGCGTAACGGCATATAGTATTACGTTATAACGTATAACGTTATATACTATTACTATACAATGTGTAACGTTATATAGTATTACGTTATAACGTGTAACGTTATATACTATTACGGTATAACGTATAACGTTATATAGTATTACGTTATGACGTATAACGTTATATACTATTACGATATAACGTATAACGTTGTAAACTAATACTATATAACGTGTAACGTTATATAGTATTACGTTATAACGTATAACGTTATATAGTATTACGTTATAACGTATAACGTTATATAGTTTTACGTTATAACGTATAACATTATATACTATTACTATACAACGTGTAACGTTATATAGTATTACGTTACAACGTATAACGTTATATACTATTACGGTATAACGTATAACGTTATATAGTGTTACATTATAGCGTATAACGTTATATAGTATTACGTTATAACGTATAACGTTATATACTATTACTATACAATGTGTAACGTTATATAGTATTACGTTATAACGTGTAACGTTATATACTATTACGGTATAACGTATAACGTTATATAGTGTTACATTATAGCGTATAACGTTATATAGTATTACGTTATAACGTATAACGTTATATACTATTACTATACAAGGTGTAACGTTATATAGTATTACGTTATAACGTGTAACGTTATATACTATTACGGTATAACGTATAACGTTATATAGTATTACGTTATGACGTATAACGTTATATACTATTACGATATAACGTATAACGTTGTATACTAATACTATATAACGTGTAACGTTGTATAGGACTACGTTATAACGTATAACGTTATATACTATTACTATACAACGTGTAACGTTATATAGTATTACGTTATGACGTATAACGTTATATACTATTACTATACAACGTGTAACGTTATATAGTATTACGTTATAACGTATAACGTAATATAGTGTTACGTTATAGCGTATAACGTTATTTAGTATTATGTTGTAACGTATAACGTTATGTAGTATTACGTTATAACGTATAACGTTATATACTATTACGTTATAACGTATAACGATATACACTGTTACGGTATTACGTGTAACGTTATATAGTATTACGTTATAACGTATAACGTCATATACTATTACGATATAACGTTATATACTATCACTATACAACGTGAAACTTTATATAGTATTACTTTATAAAGTATAACGTTATATACTATCACTATACAACGTGTAACATTATATAGTATTACGTTTTAACGTATAACGGCATATAGTATTACTTTATAACGTATAACGTTATATACTATTACTATACAACGTGTAACGTTATATAGTATTACGTTATAACGTATAACGTTATATACTATTACGCTATAACGTATGACGCTATATACTATTACTATACAACGTGTAACGTTATATAGTATTACGTTATGACGTATAACGTTATATATTATTACGGTATAACGTATAACGTTATATACTATCACTATACAACGTGAAACATTATATAGTGTTACGTTATAACGTATGACGTTATATACTATCACTATACAACGTGAAACGTTATATAGTATTACGTTATAACGTATAACGTTATATACTATTACGCTATAACGTATGACGCTATATACTATTACTATACAACGTGTAACGTTATATAGTATTACGTTATGACGTATAACGTTATATACTATTACGGTATAACGTATAACGTTATATACTATCACTATACAACGTGAAACATTATATAGTATTACGTTATAACGCATAACGTTATATAGTATTACGTTATAACGTATAACATTATATACTATTACTATACAACGTGTAACGTTATATAGTATTACGTTATGACGTATAACGTTATATACTATTACGGTATAACGTATAACCTTATATACTATCACTATACAACGTGAAACATTATATAGTGTTACGTTATAACGTATGACGTTATATACTATCACTATACAACGTGAAACGTTATATAGTATTACGTTATAACGTATAACGTTATATACTATTACGCTATAACGTATGACGCTATATACTATTACTATACAACGTGTAACGTTATATAGTATTACGTTATGACGTATAACGTTATATACTATTACGGTATAACGTATAACGTTATATACTATCACTATACAACGTGAAACATTATATAGTATTACGTTATAACGCATAACGTTATATAGTATTACGTTATAACGTATAACATTATGTACTATTACTATACAACGTGTAACGTTATATGGTATTACGTTATAACGTATAACGTTATATACTATTACGGCATAACGTATAACGTTATATACTATTACGATATAACGCATAACGATATATGGTATTACGTTATAACGTATGACGTTATATACTATCACTATACAACGTGAAACGTTATATAGTATTACGTTATAACGTATAACGTTATATACTATTGCGCTATAACGTATGACGCTATATACTATTACAATACAACGTGTAACGTTATATAGTATTACGTTATAACGTATAACGTTATATACTATTACGTTATAACATATAACGATATACACTATTACGGTATTACGTGTAACGTTATATAGTATTACGTTATATAGTATTACGTTATAGCCTATAACGTCATATAATATTACGATATAACGTTATATACTATCACTATACAACGTGAAATGTTATATAGTATTACGTTATAAAGTATAGCGTTATATACTATCACTATACAACGTGTAACATTATATAGTATTACGTTATAACGTATAACGGCATATAGTATTACTTTATAACGTATAACGTTATACACTATTACGCTATAACGTATGACGCTATATACTATTACAATACAACGTGTAACGTTATATAGTATTACGTTGTAACGTATAACGTTATATAGTGTTACATTATAGCGTATAACGTTATATAGTATTACGTTATAACGTATAACGTTATATACTATTACTATACAAGGTGTAACGTTATATAGTATTACGTTATAACGTGTAACGTTATATACTATTACGGTATAACGTATAACGTTATATAGTATTACGTTATGACCTATAACGTTATATACAATTACGATATAACGTATAACGTTGTATACTAATACTATATAACGTGTAACGTTGTATAGGACTACGTTATAACGTATAACGTTATATACTATTACTATACAAGGTGTAACGTTATATAGTATTACGCTATAACGTGTAACGTTATATACTATTACGGTATAACGTATAACGTTATATAGTATTACGTTATGACGTATAACGTTATATACTATTACGATATAACGTGTAACGTTGTATACTAATACTATATAACGTGAAACGTTGTATAGGACTACGTTATAACGTATAACGTTATATACTATTACTATACAACGTATAACGTTATATACTACTACGATTTAACATATAACGTTATTTACTATCACGCTATAACGTATGACGCTATATACTATTACTATACAACGTGTAACGTTATATAGTATTACGTTATGACGTATAACGTTATATACTATTACGATATAACGTATAACGTTGTATACTAATACTATATAACGTGCAACGTTGTATAGGACTACGTTATAACGTATAACGTTATATACTATTACTATACAACGTGTAACGTTATATAGTATTACGTTATAACGTATAACGGCATATAGTATTACGTTATAACGTATAACGTTATATACTATTACTATACAAGGTGTAACGTTATATAGCATTACGTTATAACGTGTAACGTTATATACTATTACTATACAAGGTGTAACGTTATATACTATTACGCCTTAACGTATGACGCTATATACTATGACTATACAACGTGTAACGTTATATAGTTTTACGTTATAACGTATAACGTTATATAGTTTTACGTTATAACGTATAACATTATATACTATTACTATACAACGTGTAACGTTATATAGTATTACGTTATAACGAATAACGTTATATACTATTACGGTATAACGTATAACGTTATATAGTGTTATATTATAGCGTATAACGTTATATAGTATTACGTTATAACGTATAACGTTATATACTATTACTATACAAGGTGTAACGATATATAGTATTACGTTATAACGTGTAACGTTATATACTATTACGGTATAACGTATAACGTTATATAGTATTACGTTATGACGTATAACGTTATATACTATTACGATATAACGTATAACGTTGTATACTAATACTATATAACGTGTAACGTTGTATAGGACTACGTTATAACGTATAACGTTATATACTATTACTATACAACGTGTAACGTTATATAGTATTACGTTATAACGTATAACGTTATATACTATTACGCTATAACGTATGACGCTATATACTATTACAATACAACGTGTAACTTTATATAGTATTACGTTGTAACGTATAACGTTATATACTATTACGATTTAACATATAACGTTATATACTATTACGCTATAACGTATGACGCTATATACTATTACAATACAACGTGTAACTTTATATAGTATTACGTTGTAACGTATAACGTTATATACTATTACGATTTAACATATAACGTTATATACTATTACGCTATAACCTATGGCGCTATATACTATTACAATACAACGTGTAACTTTATATAGTATTATGTTGTAACGTATAACGTTATGTAGTATTACGTTATAACGTATAACGTTATATACTATTACGTTATAACGTATAACGTTATATACTATTACGTTATAACGTATAACGTTATATACTATTACGTTATAACGTATAACGATATACACTATTACGGTATTACGTGTAACGTTATATAGTATTACGTTATATAGTATTACGTTATAGCGTATAACGTCATATAATATTACGATATAACGTTATATACTATCACTATACAACGTGAAATGTAATATAGTATTACGTTATAAAGTGTAACGTTATATACTATCACTATACAACGTGTAACATTATATAGTATTACGTTATAACGTATAACGGCATATAGTATTACTTTATAACGTATAACGTTATATACTATTACGCTATAACGTATGACGCTATATACTATTACAATACAACGTGTAACGTTATATAGTATTACGTTGTAACGTATAACGTTATATACTATTACGATTTAACATATAACGTTATATACTATAACGCTATAACGTCTGACGCTATATACTATTACTATACAACGTGTAACGTTATATAGTATTACGTTATGACGTATAACGTTATATACTATTGCGATATAACGTATAACGTTGTATACTAATACTATATAACGTGCAACGTTGTATAGGACTACGTTATAACGTATAACGCTATATACTATTACTATACAACGTGTAACGTTATATAGTATTACGTTATGACGTATAACGTTATATACTATTACTATACAACGTGTAACGTTATATAGTATTACGTTATAACGTATAACGTTATATACTATTACGGTATAACGTATAACGTAATATAGTGTTACATTATAGCGTATAACGTTATATAGTATTACGTTATAACGAGTAACGTTATATACTATTACTATACAACGTGTAACGTTATATAGTATTACGTTATGACGTATAACGTTATATACTAATACGGTATAACGTATAACGTTATAGACTATCACAATACAACGTGAAACGTTATATAGTATTACGTTATAACGTATTACGTTATATAATATCACTATACAACGTCTAACGTTATATAGTATTACGTTATAACGTATAACGTTATATACTATTACACTATAACGTATGGCGCTATACACTATTACTATACAACGTGTAACGTTACATAGTATTACGTTATAACGTATAACGTTATATAGTATTACGTTATAACGTATAACATTATATACTATTACTATACAACGTGTAACGTTATATAGTGTTACGTTATAACGTATAAGGTTATATACTAATAGTATACATCGAGTAAAGTTATATAGTATTACGTTATAACGTATAACGTTATATACTATTACGATATAACGTATAACGTTGTATACTAATACTATATAACGTGCAACGTTGTATAGGACTACGTTATAACGTATAACGTTATATACTATTACGGTATAACGTATAACGTTACATAGTATTACGTTATGACGTATAACGTTATATACTATTACGATATAACGTATAACGTTGTATACTCATACTATATAACGTGTAACGTTGTATAGGACTACGTTATAACGTATAACGTTATATACTATTACTATACAACGTGTAACGTTATATAGTATTACGTTATAACGTATAACGTTATATACTATTACGCTATAACGTATGACGCTATATACTATTACAATACAACGTGTAACTTTATATAGTATTACGTTGTAACGTATAACGTTATATACTATTACGATTTAACATATAACGTTATATACTATTACGCTATAACGTATGACGCTATATACTATTACTATACAACGTGTAACGTTATATAGTATTACGTTATGACTTATAACGTTATATACTATTACTATACAACGTGTAACGTTATACAGTATTACGTTATAACGTATAACGTTATATACTATTGCGCTATAACGTATGACGCTATATACTATTACAATACAACGTGTAACGTTATATAGTATTACGTTATAACGTATAACGTTATATACTATTACGTTATAACATATAACGATATACACTATTACGGTATTACGTGTAACGTTATATAGTATTACGTTATATAGTATTACGTTATAGCCTATAACGTCATATAATATTACGATATAACGTTATATACTATCACTATACAACGTGAAATGTTATATAGTATTACGTTATAAAGTATAGCGTTATATACTATCACTATACAACGTGTAACATTATATAGTATTACGTTATAACGTATAACGGCATATAGTATTACTTTATAACGTATAACGTTATACACTATTACGCTATAACGTATGACGCTATATACTATTACAATACAACGTGTAACGTTATATAGTATTACGTTGTAACGTATAACGTTATATACTGTTACTATACAACGTGTAACGTTATATAGTATTACGCTATAACGTATGACGCTATATACTATTACTATACAACGAGTAACGTTATATAGTATTACGTTATGACGTATAACGTTATATACTATTGCGATATAACGTATAACGTTGTATACTAATACTATATAACGTGCAACGTTGTATAGGACTACGTTATAACGTATAACGTTATATACTACTACGATATAACGTATAACGTTGTATACTAATACTATATAACGTGCAACGTTGTATAGGACTACGTTATAACGTATAACGTTATATACTATTACTATACAAAGTATAACGTTATATACTACTACGATTTAACATATAACGTTATATACTATTACGCTATAACGTATGACGCTTTATACTATTACTATACAACGTGTAACGTTATATAGTATTACGTTATGACGTATAATGTTATATACTATTACGATATAACGTATAACGTTGTATACTAATACTATATAACGTGCAACGTTGTATAGGACTACGTTATAACGTATAACGTTATATACTATTACTATACAACGTGTAACGTTATATAGTATTACGTTATAACGTATAACGTTATATACTATTACTATACAACGTGTAACGTTATATAGTATTACGTTATAACGTATAACGTTATATACTATTACGCTATAACGTATGACGCTATATACTATTACAATACAACGTGTAACGTTATATAGTATTACGATGTAACGTATAACGTTATATACTATTACGATATAACGTATAACGTTGTATACTAATACTATATAACGTGTAGCGTTGTATAGGATTACGTTATAACGTATAACGTTATATACTATTACTATACATCGTGTAACTTTATATAGTATTATGTTGTAACGTATAACGTTATGTAGTATTACGTTATAACGTATAACGTTATATACTATTACGCTATAACGTATGACGCTATATACTATTACAATACAACGTGTAACTTTATATAGTATTATGTTGTAACGTATAACGTTATGTAGTATTACGTTATAACGTATAACGTTATATACTATTACGTTATAACGTATAACGTTATTTACTATTACTATACAAGGTGTAACGTTATATAGTATTACGTTATAACGTGTAACGTTATATACTATTACGGTATAACGTATAACGTTATATAGTATTACGTTATGACGTATAACGTTATATACTATTACGATATAACGTGTAACGTTGTATACTAATACTATATAACGTGAAACGTTGTATAGGACTACGTTATAACGTATAACGTTATATACTATTACTATACAACGTATAACGTTATATACTACTACGATTTAACATATAACGTTATTTACTATTACGCTATAACGTATGACGCTATATACTATTACTATACAACGTGTAACGTTATATAGTATTACGTTATGACGTATAACGTTATATACTATTACGATATAACGTATAACGTTGTATACTAATAGTATATAACGTGCAACGTTGTATAGGACTACGTTATAACGTATAACGTTATATACTATTACTATACAACGTGTAACGTTATATAGTATTACGTTATAACGTATAACGGCATATAGTATTACGTTATAACGTATAACGTTATATACTATTACTATACAAGGTGTAACGTTATATAGCATTACGTTATAACGTGTAACGTTATATACTATTACTATACAAGGTGTAACGTTATATACTATTACGCCTTAACGTATGACGCTATATACTATGACTATACAACGTGTAACGTTATATAGTTTTACGTTATAACGTATAACGTTATATAGTTTTACGTTATAACGTATAACATTATATACTATTACTATACAACGTGTAACGTTATATAGTATTACGTTATAACGTATAACGTTATATACTATTACGGTATAACGTATAACGTTATATAGTGTTATATTATAGCGTATAACGTTATATAGTATTACGTTATAACGTATAACGTTATATACTATTACTATACAAGGTGTAACGTTATATAGTATTACGTTATAACGTGTAACGTTATATACTATTACGGTATAACGTATAACGTTATATAGTATTACGTTATGACGTATAACGTTATATACTATTACGATATAACGTATAACGTTGTATACTAATACTATATAACGTGTAACGTTGTATAGGACTACGTTATAACGTATAACGTTATATACTATTACTATACAACGTGTAACGTTATATAGTATTACGTTATAACGTATAACGTTATATACTATTACGCTATAACGTATGACGCTATATACTATTACAATACAACGTGTAACTTTATATAGTATTACGTTGTAACGTATAACGTTATATACTATTACGATTTAACATATAACGTTATATACTATTACGCTATAACGTATGACGCTATATACTATCACAATACAACGTGTAACGTTATATCGTATTACGTTGTAACGTATAACGTTATATACTATTACGATTTAACATATAACGTTATATACTATGACTATACAACGTGTAACGTTATATAGTATTACGTTATAACGTATAACGTTATATAGTTTTACGTTATAACGTATAACATTATATACTATTACTATACAACGTGTAACGTTCTATAGTATTACGTTATAACGTAATAACGTTATATACTATTACGGTATAACGTATAACGTTATATAGTGTTACATTATAGCGTATAACGTTATATAGTATTACATTATAACGTATAACGTTATATACTATTACTATACAAGGTGTAACGTTATATAGTATTACGCTATAACGTGTAACGTTATATACTATTACGGTATAACGTATAACGTTATATAGTATTACGTTATGACGTATAACGTTATATACTATTACGATATAACGTATAACGTTGTATACTAATACTATATAACGTGTAACGTTGTATAGGACTACGTTATAACTTATAACGTTATATACTATTACTATACAACGTGTAACGTTATATAGTATTACGTTATATAGTATTACGTTATAGCGTATAACGTCATATAATATTACGATATAACGTTATATACTATCACTATACAACGTGAAATGTAATATAGTATTACGTTATAAAGTGTAACGTTATATACTATCACTATACAACGTGTAACATTATATAGTATTACGTTATAACGTATAACGGCATATAGTATTACTTTATAACGTATAACGTTATATACTATTACGCTATAACGTATGACGCTATATACTATTACAATACAACGTGTAACGTTATATAGTATTACGTTGTAACGTATAACGTTATCTACTATTACGATTTAACATATAACGTTATATACTATAACGCTATATCGTCTGACGCTATATACTATTACTATACAACGTGTAACGTTATATAGTATTACGTTATGACGTATAACGTTATATACTATTGCGATATAACGTATAACGTTGTATACTAATACTATATAACGTGCAACGTTGTATAGGACTACGTTATAACGTATAACGCTATATACTATTACTATACAACGTGTAACGTTATATAGTATTACGTTATGACGTATAACGTTATATACTATTACTATACAACGTGTAACGTTATATAGTATTACGTTATAACGTATAACGTTATATACTATTACGGTATAACGTATAACGTAATATAGTGTTACATTATAGCGTATAACGTTATATAGTATTACGTTATAACGAGTAACGTTATATACTATTACTATATAACGTCTAACGTTATATAGTATTACGTTATGACGTATAACGTTATATACTAATACGGTATAACGTATAACGTTATAGACTATCACAATACAACGTGAAACGTTATATAGTATTACGTTATAACGTATTACGTTATATAATATCACTATACAACGTCTAACGTTATATAGTATTACGTTATAACGTATAACGTTATATACTATTACACTATAACGTATGGCGCTATACACTATTACTATACAACGTGTAACGTCACATAGTATTACGTTATAACGTATAACGTTATATAGTATTACGTTATAACGTATAACATTATATACTATTACTATACAACGTGTAACGTTATATAGTGTTACGTTATAACGTATAAGGTTATATACTAATAGTATACATCGAGTAAAGTTATATAGTATTACGTTATAACGTATAACGTTATATACTATTACGATATAACGTATAACGTTGTATACTAATACTATATAACGTGCAACGTTGTATAGGACTACGTTATAACGTATAACGTTATATACTATTACGGTATAACGTATAACGTTACATAGTATTACGTTATGACGTATAACGTTATATACTATTACGATATAACGTATAACGTTGTATACTCATACTATATAACGTGTAACGTTGTATAGTACTACGTTATAACGTATAACGTTATATACTATTACTATACAACGTGTAACGTTATATAGTATTACGTTATAACGTATAACGTTATATACTATTACGCTATAACGTATGACGCTATATACTATTACAATACTACGTGTAACTTTATATAGTATTACGTTGTAACGTATAACGTTATATACTATTACGATTTAACATATAACGTTATATACTATTACGCTATAACGTATGACGCTATATACTATTACTATACAACGTGTAACGTTATATAGTATTACGTTATGACTTATAACGTTATATACTATTACTATACAACGTGTAACGTTATACAGTATTACGTTATAACGTATAACGTTATATACTATTACGGTATAACGTATAACGTTATATAGTATTACGTTATGACGTATAACGTTATATACTATTACGATATAACGTATAACGTTGTATACTAATACTATATAACGTGCAACGTTGTATAGGACTACGTTATAACGTATAACGTTATATACTATTACTATACAAAGTATAACGTTATATACTACTACGATTTAACATATAACGTTATATACTATTACGCTATAGCGTATGACGCTTTATACTATTACTATACAACGTGTAACGTTATATAGTATTACGTTATGACGTATAACGTTATATACTAATACGGTATAACGTATAACGTTATAGACTATCACAATACAACGTGAAACGTTATATAGTATTACGTTATAACGTATTACGTTATATAATATCACTATACAACGTCTAACGTTATATAGTATTACGTTAGAACGTATAACGTTATATACTATTACACTATAACGTATGGCGCTATACACTATTACTATACAACGTGTAACGTTACATAGTATTACGTTATAACGTATAACGTTATATAGTATTACGTTATAACGTATAACATTATATACTATTACTATACAACGTGTAACGTTATATAGTGTTACGTTATAACGTATAAGGTTATATACTAATAGTATACATCGAGTAAAGTTATATAGTATTACGTTATAACGTATAACGTTATATACTATTACGATATAACGTATAACGTTGTATACTAATACTATATAACGTGCAACGTTGTATAGGACTACGTTATAACGTATAACGTTATATACTATTACGGTATAACGTATAACGTTACATAGTATTACGTTATGACGTATAACGTTATATACTATTACGATATAACGTATAACGTTGTATACTCATACTATATAACGTGTAACGTTGTATAGTACTACGTTATAACGTATAACGTTATATACTATTACTATACAACGTGTAACGTTATATAGTATTACGTTATAACGTATAACGTTATATACTATTACGCTATAACGTATGACGCTATATACTATTACAATACAACGTGTAACTTTATATAGTATTACGTTGTAACGTATAACGTTATATACTATTACGATTTAACATATAACGTTATATACTATTACGCTATAACGTATGACGCTATATACTATTACTATACAACGTGTAACGTTATATAGTATTACGTTATGACTTATAACGTTATATACTATTACTATACAACGTGTAACGTTATACAGTATTACGTTATAACGTATAACGTTATATACTATTACGGTATAACGTATAACGTTATATGGTATTACGTTATGACGTATAACGTTATATACTATTACGATATAACGTATAACGTTGTATACTAATACTATATAACGTGCAACGTTGTATAGGACTACGTTATAACGTATAACGTTATATACTATTACTATACAAAGTATAACGTTATATACTACTACGATTTAACATATAACGTTATATACTATTACGCTATAACGTATGACGCTTTATACTATTACTATACAACGTGTAACGTTATATAGTATTACGTTATAACGTATAACGTTATATACTATTACACTATAACGTATGGCGCTATACACTATTACTATACAACGTGTAACGTTACATAGTATTACGTTATAACGTATAACGTTATATAGTATTACGTTATAACGTATAACATTATATACTATTACTATACAACGTGTAACGTTCTATAGTATTACGTTATAACGTAATAACGTTATATACTATTACGGTATAACGTATAACGTTATATAGTGTTACATTATAGCGTATAACGTTATATAGTATTACATTATAACGTATAACGTTATATACTATTACTATACAAGGTGTAACGTTATATAGTATTACGCTATAACGTGTAACGTTATATACTATTACGGTATAACGTATAACGTTATATAGTATTACGTTATGACGTATAACGTTATATACTATTACGATATAACGTATAACGTTGTATACTAATACTATATAACGTGTAACGTTGTATAGGACTACGTTATAACTTATAACGTTATATACTATTACTATACAACGTGTAACGTTATATAGTATTACGTTATATAGTATTACGTTATAGCGTATAACGTCATATAATATTACGATATAACGTTATATACTATCACTATACAACGTGAAATGTAATATAGTATTACGTTATAAAGTGTAACGTTATATACTATCACTATACAACGTGTAACATTATATAGTATTACGTTATAACGTATAACGGCATATAGTATTGCCTTATAACGTATAACGTTATATACTATTACGCTATAACGTATGACGCTATATACTATTACAATACAACGTGTAACGTTATATAGTATTACGTTGTAACGTATAACGTTATATACTATTACGGTATAACGTATAACGTAATATAGTGTTACATTATAGCGTATAACGTTATATAGTATTACGTTATAACGAGTAATGTTATATACTATTACTATACAACGTCTAACGTTATATAGTATTACGTTATGACGTATAACGTTATATACTAATACGGTATAACGTATAACGTTATAGACTATCACAATACAACGTGTAACGTTATATAGTATTACGTTATAACGTATTACGTTATATAATATCACTATACAACGTCTAACGTTATATAGTATTACGTTATAACGTATAACGTTATATACTATTACACTATAACGTATGGCGCTATACACTATTACTATACAACGTGTAACGTTACATAGTATTACGTTATAACGTATAACGTTATATAGTATTACGTTATAACGTATAACATTATATACTATTACTATACAACGTGTAACGTTATATAGTGTTACGTTATAACGTATAAGGTTATATACTAATAGTATACATCGAGTAAAGTTATATAGTATTACGTTATAACGTATAACGTTATATACTATTACGATATAACGTATAACGTTGTATACTAATACTATATAACGTGCAACGTTGTATAGGACTACGTTATAACGTATAACGTTATATACTATTACGGTATAACGTATAACGTTACATAGTATTACGTTATGACGTATAACCTTATATACTATTACGATATAACGTATAACGTTGTATACTAATACTATATAACGTGCAACGTTGTATAGGACTACGTTATAACGTATAACGCTATATACTATTACTATACAACGTGTAACGTTATATAGTATTACGTTATGACGGATAACGTTATATACTATTACTATACAACGTGTAACGTTATATAGTATTACGTTATAACGTATAACGTTATATACTATTACGGTATAACGTATAACGTAATATAGTGTTACATTATAGCGTATAACGTTATATAGTATTACGTTATAACGAGTAACGTTATATACTATTACTATACAACGTCTAACGTTATATAGTATTACGTTATGACGTATAACGTTATATACTAATACGGTATAACGTATAACGTTATAGACTATCACAATACAACGTGAAACGTTATATAGTATTACGTTATAACGTATTACGTTATATAATATCACTATACAACGTCTAACGTTATATAGTATTACGTTATAACGTATAACGTTATATACTATTACACTATAACGTATGGCGCTATACACTATTACTATACAACGTGTAACGTTACATAGTATTACGTTATAACGTATAACGTTATATAGTATTACGTTATAACGTATAACATTATATACTATTACTATACAACGTGTAACGTTATATAGTGTTACGTTATAACGTATAAGGTTATATACTAATAGTATACATCGAGTAAAGTTATATAGTATTACGTTATAACGTATAACGTTATATACTATTACGATATAACGTATAACGTTGTATACTAATACTATATAACGTGCAACGTTGTATAGGACTACGTTATAACGTATAACGTTATATACTATTACGATATAACGTATAACGTTGTATACTCATACTATATAACGTGTAACGTTGTATAGTACTACGTTATAACGTATAACGTTATATACTATTACTATACAACGTGTAACGTTATATAGTATTACGTTATAACGTATAACGTTATATACTATTACGCTATAACGTATGACGCTATATACTATTACAATACTACGTGTAACTTTATATAGTATTACGTTGTAACGTATAACGTTATATACTATTACGATTTAACATATAACGTTATATACTATTACGCTATAACGTATGACGCTATATACTATTACTATACAACGTGTAACGTTATATAGTATTACGTTATGACTTATAACGTTATATACTATTACTATACAACGTGTAACGTTATACAGTATTACGTTATAACGTATAACGTTATATACTATTACGGTATAACGTATAACGTTATATAGTATTACGTTATGACGTATAACGTTATATACTATTACGATATAACGTATAACGTTGTATACTAATACTATATAACGTGCAACGTTGTATAGGACTACGTTATAACGTATAACGTTATATACTATTACTATACAAAGTATAACGTTATATACTACTACGATTTAACATATAACGTTATATACTATTACGCTATAACGTATGACGCTTTATACTATTACTATACAACGTGTAACGTTATATAGTATTACGTTATGACGTATAACGTTATATACTAATACGGTATAACGTATAACGTTATAGACTATCACAATACAACGTGAAACGTTATATAGTATTACGTTATAACGTATTACGTTATATAATATCACTATACAACGTCTAACGTTATATAGTATTACGTTATAACGTATAACGTTATATACTATTACACTATAACGTATGGCGCTATACACTATTACTATACAACGTGTAACGTTACATAGTATTACGTTATAACGTATAACGTTATATAGTATTACGTTATAACGTATAACATTATATACTATTACTATACAACGTGTAACGTTATATAGTGTTACGTTATAACGTATAAGGTTATATACTAATAGTATACATCGAGTAAAGTTATATAGTATTACGTTATAACGTATAACGTTATATACTATTACGATATAACGTATAACGTTGTATACTAATACTATATAACGTGCAACGTTGTATAGGACTACGTTATAACGTATAACGTTATATACTATTACGGTATAACGTATAACGTTACATAGTATTACGTTATGACGTATAACGTTATATACTATTACGATATAACGTATAACGTTGTATACTCATACTATATAACGTGTAACGTTGTATAGTACTACGTTATAACGTATAACGTTATATACTATTACTATACAACGTGTAACGTTATATAGTATTACGTTATAACGTATAACGTTATATACTATTACGCTATAACGTATGACGCTATATACTATTACAATACAACGTGTAACTTTATATAGTATTACGTTGTAACGTATAACGTTATATACTATTACGATTTAACATATAACGTTATATACTATTACGCTATAACGTATGACGCTATATACTATTACTATACAACGTGTAACGTTATATAGTATTACGTTATGACTTATAACGTTATATACTATTACTATACAACGTGTAACGTTATACAGTATTACGTTATAACGTATAACGTTATATACTATTACGGTATAACGTATAACGTTATATAGTATTACGTTATGACGTATAACGTTATATACTATTACGATATAACGTATAACGTTGTATACTAATACTATATAACGTGCAACGTTGTATAGGACTACGTTATAACGTATAACGTTATATACTATTACTATACAAAGTATAACGTTATATACTACTACGATTTAACATATAACGTTATATACTATTACGCTATAACGTATGACGCTTTATACTATTACTATACAACGTGTAACGTTATATAGTATTACGTTATGACGTATAACGTTATATACTAATACGGTATAACGTATAACGTTATATACTAATACGGTATAACGTATAACGTTATAGACTATCACAATACAACGTGAAACGTTATATAGTATTACGTTATAACGTATTACGTTATATAATATCACTATACAACGTCTAACGTTATATAGTATTACGTTATAACGTATAACGTTATATACTATTACACTATAACGTATGGCGCTATACACTATTACTATACAACGTGTAACGTTACATAGTATTACGTTATAACGTATAACGTTATATAGTATTACGTTATAACGTATAACATTATATACTATTACTATACAACGTGTAACGTTATATAGTGTTACGTTATAACGTATAAGGTTATATACTAAGAGTATACATCGAGTAAAGTTATATAGTATTACGTTATAACGTATAACGTTATATACTATTACGATATAACGTATAACGTTGTATACTAATACTATATAACGTGCAACGTTGTATAGGACTACGTTATAACGTATAACGTTATATACTATTACGGTATAACGTATAACGTTACATAGTATTACGTTATGACGTATAACGTTATATACTATTACGATATAACGTATAACGTTGTATACTCATACTATATAACGTGTAACGTTGTATAGTACTACGTTATAACGTATAACGTTATATACTATTACTATACAACGTGTAACGTTATATAGTATTACGTTATAACGTATAACGTTATATACTATTACGCTATAACGTATGACGCTATATACTATTACAATACAACGTGTAACTTTATATAGTATTACGTTGTAACGTATAACGTTATATACTATTACGATTTAACATATAACGTTATATACTATTACGCTATAACGTATGACGCTATATACTATTACTATACAACGTGTAACGTTATATAGTATTACGTTATGACTTATAACGTTATATACTATTACTATACAACGTGTAACGTTATACAGTATTACGTTATAACGTATAACGTTATATACTATTACGGTATAACGTATAACGTTATATAGTATTACGTTATGACGTATAACGTTATATACTATTACGATATAACGTATAACGTTGTATACTAATACTATATAACGTGCAACGTTGTATAGGACTACGTTATAACGTATAACGTTATATACTATTACTATACAAAGTATAACGTTATATACTACTACGATTTAACATATAACGTTATATACTATTACGCTATAACGTATGACGCTTTATACTATTACTATACAACGTGTAACGTTATATAGTATTACGTTATGACGTATAACGTTATATACTAATACGGTATAACGTATAACGTTATAGACTATCACAATACAACGTGAAACGTTATATAGTATTACGTTATAACGTATTACGTTATATAATATCACTATACAACGTCTAACGTTATATAGTATTACGTTATAACGTATAACGTTATATACTATTACACTATAACGTATGGCGCTATACACTATTACTATACAACGTGTAACGTTACATAGTATTACGTTATAACGTATAACGTTATATAGTATTACGTTATAACGTATAACATTATATACTATTACTATACAACGTGTAACGTTATATAGTGTTACGTTATAACGTATAAGGTTATATACTAATAGTATACATCGAGTAAAGTTATATAGTATTACGTTATAACGTATAACGTTATATACTATTACGATATAACGTATAACGTTGTATACTAATACTATATAACGTGCAACGTTGTATAGGACTACGTTATAACGTATAACGTTATATACTATTACGGTATAACGTATAACGTTACATAGTATTACGTTATGACGTATAACGTTATATACTATTACGATATAACGTATAACGTTGTATACTCATACTATATAACGTGTAACGTTGTATAGTACTACGTTATAACGTATAACGTTATATACTATTACTATACAACGTGTAACGTTATATAGTATTACGTTATAACGTATAACGTTATATACTATTACGCTATAACGTATGACGCTATATACTATTACAATACAACGTGTAACTTTATATAGTATTACGTTGTAACGTATAACGTTATATACTATTACGATTTAACATATAACGTTATATACTATTACGCTATAACGTATGACGCTATATACTATTACTATACAACGTGTAACGTTATATAGTATTACGTTATGACTTATAACGTTATATACTATTACTATACAACGTGTAACGTTATACAGTATTACGTTATAACGTATAACGTTATATACTATTACGGTATAACGTATAACGTTATATAGTATTACGTTATGACGTATAACGTTATATACTATTACGATATAACGTATAACGTTGTATACTAATACTATATAACGTGCAACGTTGTATAGGACTACGTTATAACGTATAACGTTATATACTATTACTATACAAAGTATAACGTTATATACTACTACGATTTAACATATAACGTTATATACTATTACGCTATAACGTATGACGCTTTATACTATTACTATACAACGTGTAACGTTATATAGTATTACGTTATGACGTATAACGTTATATACTAATACGGTATAACGTATAACGTTATATACTAATACGGTATAACGTATAACGTTATAGACTATCACAATACAACGTGAAACGTTATATAGTATTACGTTATAACGTATTACGTTATATAATATCACTATACAACGTCTAACGTTATATAGTATTACGTTATAACGTATAACGTTATATACTATTACACTATAACGTATGGCGCTATACACTATTACTATACAACGTGTAACGTTACATAGTATTACGTTATAACGTATAACGTTATATAGTATTACGTTATAACGTATAACATTATATACTATTACTATACAACGTGTAACGTTATATAGTGTTACGTTATAACGTATAAGGTTATATACTAAGAGTATACATCGAGTAAAGTTATATAGTATTACGTTATAACGTATAACGTTATATACTATTACGATATAACGTATAACGTTGTATACTAATACTATATAACGTGCAACGTTGTATAGGACTACGTTATAACGTATAACGTTATATACTATTACGGTATAACGTATAACGTTACATAGTATTACGTTATGACGTATAACGTTATATACTATTACGATATAACGTATAACGTTGTATACTCATACTATATAACGTGTAACGTTGTATAGTACTACGTTATAACGTATAACGTTATATACTATTACTATACAACGTGTAACGTTATATAGTATTACGTTATAACGTATAACGTTATATACTATTACGCTATAACGTATGACGCTATATACTATTACAATACAACGTGTAACTTTATATAGTATTACGTTGTAACGTATAACGTTATATACTATTACGATTTAACATATAACGTTATATACTATTACGCTATAACGTATGACGCTATATACTATTACTATACAACGTGTAACGTTATATAGTATTACGTTATGACTTATAACGTTATATACTATTACTATACAACGTGTAACGTTATACAGTATTACGTTATAACGTATAACGTTATATACTATTACGGTATAACGTATAACGTTATATAGTATTACGTTATGACGTATAACGTTATATACTATTACGATATAACGTATAACGTTGTATACTAATACTATATAACGTGCAACGTTGTATAGGACTACGTTATAACGTATAACGTTATATACTATTACTATACAAAGTATAACGTTATATACTACTACGATTTAACATATAACGTTATATACTATTACGCTATAACGTATGACGCTTTATACTATTACTATACAACGTGTAACGTTATATAGTATTACGTTATGACGTATAACGTTATATACTAATACGGTATAACGTATAACGTTATAGACTATCACAATACAACGTGAAACGTTATATAGTATTACGTCATAACGTATTACGTTATATAATATCACTATACAACGTCTAACGTTATATAGTATTACGTTATAACGTATAACGTTATATACTATTACACTATAACGTATGGCGCTATACACTATTACTATACAACGTGTAACGTTACATAGTATTACGTTATAACGTATAACGTTATATTGTATTACGTTATAACGTATAACATTATATACTATTACTATACAACGTGTAACGTTATATAGTGTTACGTTATAACGTATAAGGTTATATACTAATAGTATACATCGAGTAAAGTTATATAGTATTACGTTATAACGTATAACGTTATATACTATTACGATATAACGTATAACGTTGTATACTAATACTATATAACGTGCAACGTTGTATAGGACTACGTTATAACGTATAACGTTATATACTATTACGGTTTAACGTATAACGTTACATAGTATTACGTTATGACGTATAACGTTATATACTATTACGATATAACGTATAACGTTGTATACTCATACTATATAACGTGTAACGTTGTATAGTACTACGTTATAACGTATAACGTTATATACTATTACTATACAACGTGTAACGTTATATAGTATTACGTTATAACGTATAACGTTATATACTATTACGCTATAACGTATGACGCTATATACTATTACAATACAACGTGTAACTTTATATAGTATTACGTTGTAACGTATAACGTTATATACTATTACGATTTAACATATAACGTTATATACTATTACGCTATAACGTATGACGCTATATACTATTACTATACAACGTGTAACGTTATATAGTATTACGTTATGACTTATAACGTTATATACTATTACTATACAACGTGTAACGTTATACAGTATTACGTTATAACGTATAACGTTATATACTATTACGGTATAACGTATAACGTTATATAGTATTACGTTATGACGTATAACGTTATATACTATTACGATATAACGTATAACGTTGTATACTAATACTATATAACGTGCAACGTTGTATAGGACTACGTTATAACGTATAACGTTATATACTATTACTATACAAAGTATAACGTTATATACTACTACGATTTAACATATAACGTTATATACTATTACGCTATAACGTATGACGCTTTATACTATTACTATACAACGTGTAACGTTATATAGTATTACGTTATGACGTATAACGTTATATACTAATACGGTATAACGTATAACGTTATAGACTATCACAATACAACGTGAAACGTTATATAGTATTACGTTATAACGTATTACGTTATATAATATCACTATACAACGTCTAACGTTATATAGTATTACGTTATAACGTATAACGTTATATACTATTACACTATAACGTATGGCGCTATACACTATTACTATACAACGTGTAACGTTACATAGTATTACGTTATAACGTATAACGTTATATAGTATTACGTTATAACGTATAACATTATATACTATTACTATACAACGTGTAACGTTATATAGTGTTACGTTATAACGTATAAGGTTATATACTAAGAGTATACATCGAGTAAAGTTATATAGTATTACGTTATAACGTATAACGTTATATACTATTACGATATAACGTATAACGTTGTATACTAATACTATATAACGTGCAACGTTGTATAGGACTACGTTATAACGTATAACGTTATATACTATTACGGTATAACGTATAACGTTACATAGTATTACGTTATGACGTATAACGTTATATACTATTACGATATAACGTATAACGTTGTATACTCATACTATATAACGTGTAACGTTGTATAGTACTACGTTATAACGTATAACGTTATATACTATTACTATACAACGTGTAACGTTATATAGTATTACGTTATAACGTATAACGTTATATACTATTACGCTATAACGTATGACGCTATATACTATTACAATACAACGTGTAACTTTATATAGTATTACGTTGTAACGTATAACGTTATATACTATTACGATTTAACATATAACGTTATATACTATTACGCTATAACGTATGACGCTATATACTATTACTATACAACGTGTAACGTTATATAGTATTACGTTATGACTTATAACGTTATATACTATTACTATACAACGTGTAACGTTATACAGTATTACGTTATAACGTATAACGTTATATACTATTACGGTATAACGTATAACGTTATATAGTATTACGTTATGACGTATAACGTTATATACTATTACGATATAACGTATAACGTTGTATACTAATACTATATAACGTGCAACGTTGTATAGGACTACGTTATAACGTATAACGTTATATACTATTACTATACAAAGTATAACGTTATATACTACTACGATTTAACATATAACGTTATATACTATTACGCTATAACGTATGACGCTTTATACTATTACTATACAACGTGTAACGTTATATAGTATTACGTTATGACGTATAATGTTATATACTATTACGATATAACGTATAACGTTGTATACTAATACTATATAACGTGCAACGTTGTATAGGACTACGTTATAACGTATAACGTTATATACTATTACTATACAACGTGTAACGTTATATAGTATTACGTTATAACGTATAACGTTATATACTATTACTATACAACGTGTAACGTTATATAGTATTACGTTATAACGTATAACGTTATATACTATTACGCTATAACGTATGACGCTATATACTATTACAATACAACGTGTAACGTTATATAGTATTACGATGTAACGTATAACGTTATATACTATTACGATATAACGTATAACGTTGTATACTAATACTATATAACGTGTAACGTTGTATAGGATTACGTTATAACGTATAACGTTATATACTATTACTATACAACGTGTAACTTTATATAGTATTATGTTGTAACGTATAACGTTATGTAGTATTACGTTATAACGTATAACGTTATATACTATTACGCTATAACGTATGACGCTATATACTATTACAATACAACGTGTAACTTTATATAGTATTATGTTGTAACGTATAACGTTATGTAGTATTACGTTATAACGTATAACGTTATATACTATTACTATACAAGGTGTAACGTTATATAGTATTACGTTATAACGTGTAACGTTATATACTATTACGGTATAACGTATAACGTTATATAGTATTACGTTATGACGTATAACGTTATATACTATTACGATATAACGTGTAACGTTGTATACTAATACTATATAACGTCCAACGTTGTATAGGACTACGTTATAACGTATAACGTTATATACTATTACTATACAACGTATCACATTATATACTACTACGATTTAACATATAACGTTATATACTATTACGCTATAACGTATGACGCTATATACTATTACTATACAACGTGTAACGTTATATAGTATTACGTTATGACGTATAACGTTATATACTATTACGATATAACGTATAACGTTGTATACTAATACTATATAACGTGCAACGTTGTATAGGACTACGTTATAACGTATAACGTTATATACTATTACTATACAACGTGTAACGTTATATAGTATTACGTTATAACGTATAACGGCATATAGTATTACGTTATAACGTATAACGTTATATACTATTACTATACAAGGTGTAACGTTATATAGCATTACGTTATAACGTGTAACGTTATATACTATTACGGTATAACGTATAACGTTATATAGTATTACGTTATAACGTATAACGTTATATACTATTACGGTATAACGTATAACGTTGTATACTAATACTATATAACGTGTAACGTTGTATAGGATTACGTTATAACGTATAACGTTATATACTATTACTATACAACGTGTAACGTTATATAGTATTACGTTATAACGTATAACGGCATATAGTATTACGTTATAACGTATAACGTTATATACTATTACTATACAAGGTGTAACGTTATATACTATTACGCCTTAACGTATGACGCTATATACTATGACTATACAACGTGTAACGTTATATACTATTACGGTATAACGTATAATGTTATATAGTATTACGTTATGACGTATAACGTTATATACTATTACGATATAACGTATAACGTTGTATTCTAATACTATATAACGTGTAACGTTGTATAGGACTACGTTATAACGTATAACGTTATATACTATTGCTATACAACGTGTAACGTTATATAGTATTACGATATAACGTATAACGTTATATACTATTACGCTATAACGTATGGCGCTATATACTATTACAATACAACGTGTAACTTTATATAGTATTATGTTGTAACGTATAACGTTATGTAGTATTACGTTATAACGTATAACGTTATATACTATTACGTTATAACGTATAACGTTATATACTATTACGTTATAACGTATAACGTTATATACTATTACGTTATAACGTATAACGATATACACTATTACGGTATTACGTGTAACGTTATATAGTATTACGTTATATAGTATTACGTTATAGCGTATAACGTCATATAATATTACGATATAACGTTATATACTATCACTATACAACGTGAAATGTAATATAGTATTACGTTATAAAGTATAACGTTATATACTATCACTATACAACGTGTAACATTATATAGTATTACGTTATAACGTATAACGGCATATAGTATTACTTTATAACGTATAACGTTATATACTATTACGCTATAACGTATGACGCTATATACTATTACAATACAACGTGTAACGTTATATAGTATTACGTTGTAACGTATAACGTTATATACTATTACGATTTAACATATAACGTTATATACTATAACGCTATAACGTATGACGCTATATACTATTACTATACAACGTGTAACGTTATATAGTATTACGTTATGACGTATAACGTTATATACTATTGCGATATAACGTATAACGTTGTATACTAATACTATATAACGTGCAACGTTGTATAGGACTACGTTATAACGTATAACGCTATATACTATTACTATACAACGTGTAACGTTATATAGTATTACGTTATGACGTATAACGTTATATACTAATACGGTATAACGTATAACGTTATAGACTATCACAATACAACGTGAAACGTTATGTAGTATTACGTTATAACGTATTACGTTATATAATATCACTATACAACGTCTAACGTTATATAGTATTACGTTATAACGTATAACGTTATATACTATTACACTATAACGTATGGCGCTATACACTATTACTATACAACGTGTAACGTTACATAGTATTACGTTATAACGTATAACGTTATATAGTATTACGTTATAACGTATAACATTATATACTATTACTATACAACGTGTAACGTTATATAGTGTTACGTTATAACGTATAAGGTTATATACTAATAGTATACATCGAGTAAAGTTATATAGTATTACGTTATAACGTATAACGTTATATACTATTACGATATAACGTATAACGTTGTATACTAATACTATATAACGTGCAACGTTGTATAGGACTACGTCATAACGTATAACGTTATATACTATTACGGTATAACGTATAACGTTACATAGTATTACGTTATGACGTATAACGTTATATACTATTACGATATAACGTATAACGTTGTATACTCATACTATATAACGTGTAACGTTGTATAGTACTACGTTATAACGTATAACGTTATATACTATTACTATACAACGTGTAACGTTATATAGTATTACGTTATAACGTATAACGTTATATACTATTACGCTATAACGTATGACGCTATATACTATTACAATACAACGTGTAACTTTATATAGTATTACGTTGTAACGTATAACGTTATATACTATTACGATTTAACATATAACGTTATATACTATTACGCTATAACGTATGACGCTATATACTATTACTATACAACGTGTAACGTTATATAGTATTACGTTATGACTTATAACGTTATATACTATTACTATACAACGTGTAACGTTATATAGTATTACGTTATAACGTATAACGTTATATACTATTACGGTATAACGTATAACGTTATATAGTATTACGTTATGACGTATAACGTTATATACTATTACGATATAACGTATAACGTTGTATACTAATACTATATAACGTGCAACGTTGTATAGGACTACGTTATAACGTATAACGTTATATACTATTACTATACAAAGTATAACGTTATATACTACTACGATTTAACATATAACGTTATATACTATTACGCTATAACGTATGACGCTTTATACTATTACTATACAACGTGTAACGTTATATAGTATTACGTTATGACGTATAATCTTATATACTATTACGATATAGCGTATAACGTTGTATACTAATACTATATAACGTGCAACGTTGTATAGGACTACGTTATAACGTATAACGTTATATACTATTACTATACAACGTGTAACGTTATATAGTATTACGTTATAACGTATAACGTTATATACTATTACTATACAACGTGTAACGTTATATAGTATTACGTTATAACGTATAACGTTATATACTATTACGCTATAACGTATGACGCTATATACTATTACAATACAACGTGTAACGTTATATAGTATTACGATGTAACGTATAACGTTATATACTATTACGATATAACGTATAACGTTGTATACTAATACTATATAACGTGTAACGTTGTATAGGATTACGTTATAACGTATAACGTTATATACTATTACTATACAACGTGTAACTTTATATAGTATTATGTTGTAACGTATAACGTTATGTAGTATTACGTTATAACGTATAACGTTATATACTATTACGCTATAACGTATGACGCTATATACTATTACAGTACAACGTGTAACTTTATATAGTATTATGTTGTAACGTATAACGTTATGTAGTATTACGTTATAACGTATAACGTTATATACTATTACTATACAAGGTGTAACGTTATATAGTATTACGTTATAACGTGTAACGTTATATACTATTACGGTATAACGTATAACGTTATATAGTATTACGTTATGACGTATAACGTTATATACTATTACGATATAACGTGTAACGTTGTATACTAATACTATATAACGTCCAACGTTGTATAGGACTACGTTATAACGTATAACGTTATATACTATTACTATACAACGTATAACATTATATACTACTACGATTTAACATATAACGTTATATACTATTACGCTATAACGTATGACGCTATATACTATTACTCTACAACGTGTAACGTTATATAGTATTACGTTATGACGTATAACGTTATATACTATTACGATATAACGTATAACGTTGTATACTAATACTATATAACGTGCAACGTTGTATAGGACTACGTTATAACGTATAACGTTATATACTATTACTATACAACGTGTAACGTTATATAGTATTACGTTATAACGTATAACGGCATATAGTATTACGTTATAACGTATAACGTTATATACTATTACTATACAAGGTGTAACGTTATATAGCATTACGTTATAACGTGCAACGTTATATACTATTACGGTACAACGTATAACGTTATATAGTATTACGTTATGACGTATAACGTTATATACTATTACGATATAACGTATAACGTTGTATACTAATACTATATAACGTGTAACGTTGTATAGGACTACGTTATAACGTATAACGTTATATACTATTACTATACAACGTGTAAAGTTATATAGTATTACGTTATAACGTATAACGGCATATAGTATTACGTTATAACGTATAACGTTATATACTATTACTATACAAGGTGTAACGTTATATACTATTACGCCTTAACGTATGACGCTATATACTATGACTATACAACGTGTAACGTTATATAGTATTACGTTATAACGTATTACGTTATATAATATCACTATACAACGTCTAACGTTATATAGTATTACGTTATAACGTATAACGTTATATACTATTACACTATAACGTATGGCGCTATACACTATTACTATATAACGTGTAACGTTACATAGTATTACGTTATAACGTATAACATTATATACTATTACTATACAACGTGTAACGTTATATAGTGTTACGTTATAACGTATAAGGTTATATACTAATAGTATACATCGAGTAAAGTTATATAGTATTACGTTATAACGTATAACGTTATATACTATTACGATATAACGTATAACGTTGTATACTAATACTATATAACGTGTAACGTTGTATAGTACTACGTTATAACGTATAACGTTATATACTATTACTATACAACGTGTAACGTTATATAGTATTACGTTATAACGTATAACGTTATATACTATTACGCTATAACGTATGACGCTATATACTATTACAATACAACGTGTAACTTTATATAGTATTACGTTGTAACGTATAACGTTATATACTATTACGATTTAACATATAACGTTATATACTATTACGCTATATCGTATGACGCTATATACTATTACTATACAACGTGTAACGTTATATAGTATTACGTTATGACTTATAACGTTATATACTATTACTATACAACGTGTAACGTTATATAGTATTACGTTATAACGTATAACGTTATATACTATTGCGATATAACGTATAACGTTGTATACTAATACTATATAACGTGCAACGTTGTATAGGACTACGTTATAACGTATAACGCTATATACTATTACTATACAACGTGTAACGTTATATAGTATTACGTTATGACGTATAACGTTATATACTATTACTATACAACGTGTAACGTTATATAGTATTACGTTATGACGTATAACGTTATATACTATTGCGATATAACGTATAACGTTGTATACTAATACTATATAACGTGCAACGTTGTATAGGACTACGTTATAACGTATAACGCTATATACTATTACTATACAACGTGTAACGTTATATAGTATTACGTTATGACGTATAACGTTATATACTATTACTATACAACGTGTAACGTTATATAGTATTACGTTATAACGTATAACGTTATATACTATTACGGTATAACGTATAACGTAATATAGTGTTACATTATAGCGTATAACGTTATATAGTATTACGTTATGACGTATAACGTTATATACTAATACGGTATAACGTATAACGTTATAGACTATCACAATACAACGTGAAACGTTATATAGTATTACGTTATAACGTATTACGTTATATAATATCACTATACAACGTCTAACGTTATATAGTATTACGTTATAACGTATAACGTTATATACTATTACACTATAACGTATGGCGCTATACACTATTACTATACAACGTGTAACGTTACATAGTATTACGTTATAACGTATAACGTTATATAGTATTACGTTATAACGTATAACATTATATACTATTACTATACAACGTGTAACGTTATATAGTGTTACGTTATAACGTATAAGGTTATATACTAATAGTATACATCGAGTAAAGTTATATAGTATTACGTTATAACGTATAACGTTATATACTATTACGATATAACGTATAACGTTGTATACTAATACTATATAACGTGCAACGTTGTATAGGACTACGTTATAACGTATAACGTTATATACTATTACGGTATAACGTATAACGTTACATAGTATTACGTTATGACGTATAACGTTATATACTATTACGCTATAACGTATGACGCTATATACTATTACAATACAACGTGTAACTTTATATAGTATTACGTTGTAACGTATAACGTTATATACTATTACGATTTAACATATAACGTTATATACTATTACGCTATAACGTATGACGCTATATACTATTACTATACAACGTGTAACGTTATATAGTATTACGTTATGACTTATAACGTTATATACTATTACTATACAACGTGTAACGTTATATAGTATTACGTTATAACGTATAACGTTATATACTATTACGGTATAACGTATAACGTTATATAGTATTACGTTATGACGTATAACGTTATATACTATTACGATATAACGTATAACGTTGTATACTAATACTATATAACGTGCAACGTTGTATAGGACTACGTTATAACGTATAACGTTATATACTATTACTATACAAAGTATAACGTTATATACTACTACGATTTAACATATAACGTTATATACTATTACGCTATAACGTATGACGCTTTATACTATTACTATACAACGTGTAACGTTATATAGTATTACGTTATGACGTATAATGTTATATACTATTACGACATAACGTATAACGTTGTATACTAATACTATATAACGTGCAACGTTGTATAGGACTACGTTATAACGTATAACGTTATATACTATTACTATACAACGTGTAACGTTATATAGTATTACGTTATAACGTATAACGTTATATACTATTACTATACAACGTGTAACGTTATATAGTATTACGTTATAACGTATAACGTTATATACTATTACGCTATAACGTATGACGCTATATACTATTACAATACAACGTGTAACGTTATATAGTATTACGATGTAACGTATAACGTTATATACTATTACGATATAACGTATAACGTTGTATACTAATACTATATAACGTGTAACGTTGTATAGGATTACGTTATAACGTATAACGTTATATACTATTACTATACAACGTGTAACTTTATATAGTATTATGTTGTAACGTATAACGTTATGTAGTATTACGTTATAACGTATAACGTTATATACTATTACGCTATAACGTATGACGCTATATACTATTACAATACAACGTGTAACTTTATATAGTATTATGTTGTAACGTATAACGTTATGTAGTATTACGTTATAACGTATAACGTTATATACTATTACTATACAAGGTGTAACGTTATATAGTATTACGTTATAACGTGTAACGTTATATACTATTACGGTATAACGTATAACGTTATATAGTATTACGTTATGACGTATAACGTTATATACTATTACGATATAACGTGTAACGTTGTATACTAATACTATATAACGTCCAACGTTGTATAGGACTACGTTATAACGTATAACGTTATATACTATTACTATACAACGTATAACATTATATACTACTACGATTTAACATATAACGTTATATACTATTACGCTATAACGTATGACGCTATATACTATTACTATACAACGTGTAACGTTATATAGTATTACGTTACGACGTATAACGTTATATACTATTACGATATAACGTATAACGTTGTATACTAATACTATATAACGTGCAACGTTGTATAGGACTACGTTATAACGTATAACGTTATATACTATTACTATACAACGTGTAACGTTATATAGTATTACGTTATAACGTATAACGGCATATAGTATTACGTTATAACGTATAACGTTATATACTATTACTATACAAGGTGTAACGTTATATAGCATTACGTTATAACGTGTAACGTTATATACTATTACGGTATAACGTATAACGTTATATAGTATTACGTTATGACGTATAACGTTATATACTATTACGATATAACGTATAACGTTGTATACTAATACTATATAACGTGTAACGTTGTATAGGACTACGTTATAACGTATAACGTTATATACTATTACTATACAACGTGTAACGTTATATAGTATTACGTTATAACGTATAACGGCATATAGTATTACGTTATAACGTATAACGTTATATACTATTACTATACAAGGTGTAACGTTATATACTATTACGCCTTAACGTATGACGCTATATACTATGACTATACAACGTGTAACGTTATACAGTATTACGTTATAACGTATTACGTTATATAATATCACTATACAACGTCTAACGTTATATAGTATTACGTTATAACGTATAACGTTATATAGTATTACACTATAACGTATGGCGCTATACACTATTACTATACAACGTGTAACGTTACATAGTATTACGTTATAACGTATAACGTTATATAGTATTACGTTATAACGTATAACATTATATACTATTACTATACAACGTGTAACGTTATATAGTGTTACGTTATAACGTATAAGGTTATATACTAATAGTATACATCGAGTAAAGTTATATAGTATTACGTTATAACGTATAACGTTATATACTATTACGCTATAACGTATGACGCTATATAGTATTACAATACAACGTGTAACTTTATATAGTATTACGTTGTAACGTATAACGTTATATACTATTACGATTTAACATATAACGTTATATACTATTACGCTATAACGTATGCCGCTATATACTATTACTATACAACGTGTAACGTTATATAGTATTACGTTATGACTTATAACGTTATATACTATTACTATACAACGTGTAACGTTATATAGTATTACGTTATAACGTATAACGTTATATACTATTACGGTATAACGTATAACGTTATATAGTATTACGTTATGACGTATAACGTTATATACTATTACGATATAACGTGTAACGTTTTATACTAATACTATATAACGTCCAACGTTGTATAGGACTACGTTATAACGTATGACGTTATATACTATTACTATACAACGTATAACATTATATACTACTACGATTTAACATATAACGTTATATACTATTACGCTATAACGTATGACGCTATATACTATTACTATACAACGTGTAACGTTATATAGTATTACGTTATGACGTATAACGTTATATACTATTACGATATAACGTATAACGTTGTATACTAATACTATATAACGTGCAACGTTGTATAGGACTGCGTTATAACGTATAACGTTATATACTATTACTATACAACGTGTAACGTTATATTGTATTACGTTATAACGTATAACGGCATATAGTATTACGTTATAACGTATAACGTTATATACTATTACTATACAAGGTGTAGCGTTATATAGCATTACGTTATAACGTGTAGCGTTATATACTATTACGGTATAACGTATGGCGCTATACACTATTACTATACAACGTGTAACGTTACATAGTATTACGTTATAACGTATAACGTTATATAGTATTACGTTATAACGTATAACATTATATACTATTACTATACAACGAGTAACGTTATATAGTGTTACGTTATAACGTATAAGGTTATATACTAATAGTATACATCGAGTAAAGTTATATAGTATTACGTTATAACGTATAACGTTATATACTATTACGCTATAACGTATGACGCTATATAGTATTACAATACAACGTGTAACTTTATATAGTATTACGTTGTAACGTATAACGTTATATACTATTACGATTTAACATATAACGTTATATACTATTACGCTATAACGTATGACGCTATATACTATTACTATACAACGTGTAACGTTATATAGTATTACGTTATGACTTATAACGTTATATACTATTACTATACAACGTGTAACGTTATATAGTATTACGTTATAACGTATAACGTTATATACTATTACGGTATAACGTATAACGTTATATAGTATTACGTTATGACGTATAACGTTATATACTATTACGATATAACGTGTAACGTTTTATACTAATACTATATAACGTCCAACGTTGTATAGGACTACGTTATAACGTATAACGTTATATACTATTACTATACAACGTATAACATTATATACTACTACGATTTAACATATAACGTTATATACTATTACGCTATAACGTATGACGCTATATACTATTACTATACAACGTGTAACGTTATATAGTATTACGTTATGACGTATAACGTTATATACTATTACTATACAAGGTGTAACGTTATATAGCATTACGTTATAACGTGTAACGTTATATACTATTACGGTATAACGTATAACGTTATATAGTATTACGTTATGACGTATAACGTTATATACTATTACGATATAACGTATAACGTTGTATACTAATACTATATAACGTGTAACGTTGTATAGGACTACGTTATAACGTATAACGTTATATACTATTACTATACAACGTGTAACGTTATATAGTATTACGTTATAACGTATAACGGCATATAGTATTACGTTATAACGTATAACGTTATATACTATTACTATACAAGGTGTAACGTTATATACTATTACGCCTTAACGTATGACGCTATATACTATGACTATACAACGTGTAACGTTATATGGTATTACGTTATAACGTATAACGTTATATAGTTTTACGTTATAACGTATAACATTATATACTATTACTATACAACGTGTAACGTTATATAGTATTACGTTATAACGTATAACGTTATATACTATTACGATATAACGTATAACGTTGTGTACTAATACTATATAACGTGCAACGTTGTATAGGACTACGTTATAACGTATAACGTTATATACTATTACGGTATAACGTATAACGTTACATAGTATTACGTTATGACGTATAACGTTATATACTATTACGATATAACGTATAACGTTGTATACTCATACTATATAACGTGTAACGTTGTATAGTACTACGTTATAACGTATAACGTTATATACTATTACTATACAACGTGTAACGTTATATAGTATTACGTTATAACGTATAACGTTATATACTATTACGCTATAACGTATGACGCTATATACTATTACAATACAACGTGTAACTTTATATAGTATTACGTTGTAACGTATAACGTTATATACTATTACTATACAACGTGTAACGTTATATAGTATTACGTTATAACGTATAACGTTATATACTATTACGGTATAACGTATAACGTTATATAGTATTACGTTATGACGTATAACGTTATATACTATTACGATATAACGTATAACGTTGTATACTAATACTATATAACGTGCAACGTTGTATAGGACTACGTTATAACGTATAACGTTATATACTATTACTATACAAAGTATAACGTTATATACTACTACGATTTAACATATAACGTTATATACTATTACGCTGTAACGTATGACGCTTTATACTATTACTATACAACGTGTAACGTTATATAGTATTACGTTATGACGTATAATGTTATATACTATTACGATATAACGTATAACGTTGTATACTAATACTATATAACGTGCAACGTTGTATAGGACTACGTTATAACGTATAACGTTATATACTATTACTATACAACGTGTAACGTTATATAGTATTACGTTATAACGTATAACGTTATATACTATTACTATACAACGTGTAACGTTATATAGTATTACGTTATAACGTATAACGTTATATACTATTACGCTATAACGTATGACGCTATATACTATTACAATACAACGTGTAACGTTATATAGTATTACGATGTAACGTATAACGTTATATACTATTACGATATAACGTATAACGTTGTATACTAATACTATATAACGTGTAACGTTGTATAGGATTACGTTATAACGTATAACGTTATATACTATTACTATACAACGTGTAACTTTATATAGTATTATGTTGTAACGTATAACGTTATGTAGTATTACGTTATAACGTATAACGTTATATACTATTACGCTATAACGTATGACGCTATATACTATTACAATACAACGTGTAACTTTATACAGTATTATGTTGTAACGTATAACGTTATATACTATTACTATACAAGGTGTAACGTTATATAGTATTACGTTATAACGTGTAACGTTATATACTATTACGGTATAACGTATAACGTTATATAGTATTACGTTATGACGTATAACGTTATATACTATTACGATATAACGTGTAACGTTGTATACTAATACTATATAACGTCCAACGTTGTATAGGACTACGTTATAACGTATAACGTTATATACTATTACTATACAACGTATAACATTATATACTACTACGATTTAACATATAACGTTATATACTATTACGCTATAACGTATGACGCTATATACTATTACTATACAACGTGTAACGTTATATAGTATTACGTTATGACGTATAACGTTATATACTATTACGATATAACGTATAACGTTGTATACTAATACTATATAACGTGCAACGTTGTATAGGACTACGTTATAACGTATAACGTTATATACTATTACTATACAACGTGTAACGTTATATAGTATTACGTTATAACGTATAACGGCATATAGTATTACGTTATAACGTATAACGTTATATACTATTACTATACAAGGTGTAACGTTATATAGCATTACGTTATAACGTGTAACGTTATATACTATTACGGTATAACGTATAACGTTATATAGTATTACGTTATGACGTATAACGTTATATACTATTACGATATAACGTATAACGTTGTATACTAATACTATATAACGTGTAACGTTGTATAGGACTACGTTATAACGTATAACGTTATATACTATTACTATACAACGTGTAACGTTATATAGTATTACGTTATAACGTATAACGGCATATAGTATTACGTTATAACGTATAACGTTATATACTATTACTATACAAGGTGTAACGTTATATACTATTACGCCTTAACGTATGACGCTATATACTATGACTATACAACGTGTAACGTTATATAGTATTACGTTATAACGTATAACGTTATATAGTTTTACGTTATAACGTATAACATTATATACTATTACTATACAACGTGTAACGTTATATAGTATTACGTTATAACGTATAACGTTATATACTATTACGGTATAACGTATAACGTTGTATACTAATACTATATAACGTGTAACGTTGTATAGGACTACGTTATAACGTATAACGTTATATACTATTACTATACAACGTGTAACGTTATATAGTATTACGTTATAACGTATAACGGCATATAGTATTACGTTATAACGTATAACGTTATATACTATTACTATACAAGGTGTAACGTTATATACTATTACGCCTTAACGTATGACGCTATATACTATGACTATACAACGTGTAACGTTATATACTATTACGGTATAACGTATAACGTTATATAGTATTACGTTATGACGTATAACGTTATATACTATTACGATATAACGTATAACGTTGTATACTAATACTATATAACGTGTAACGTTGTATAGGACTACGTTATAACGTATAACGTTATATACTATTACTATACAACGTGTAACGTTATATAGTATTACGATATAACGTATAACGTTATATACTATTACGCTATAACGTATGGCGCTATATACTATTACAATACAACGTGTAACTTTATATAGTATTATGTTGTAACGTATAACGTTATGTAGTATTACGTTATAACGTATAACGTTATATACTATTACGTTATAACGTATAACGTTATATACTATTACGTTATAACGTATAACGATATACACTATTACGGTATTACGTGTAACGTTATATAGTATTACGTTATATAGTATTACGTTATAGCGTATAACGTCATATAATATTACGATATAACGTTATATACTATCACTATACAACGTGAAATGTAATATAGTATTACGTTATAAAGTATAACGTTATATACTATCACTATACAACGTGTAACATTATATAGTATTACGTTATAACGTATAACGGCATATAGTATTACTTTATAACGTATAACGTTATATACTATTACGCTATAACGTATGACGCTATATACTATTACAATACAACGTGTAACGTTATATAGTATTACGCTGTAACGTATAACGTTATATACTATTACGATTTAACATATAACGTTATATACTATAACGCTATAACGTATGACGCTATATACTATTACTATACAACGTGTAACGTTATATAGTATTACGATATGACGTATAACGTTATATACTATTGCGATATAACGTATAACGTTGTATACTAATACTATATAACGTGCAACGTTGTATAGGACTACGTTATAACGTATAACGCTATATACTATTACTATACAACGTGTAACGTTATATAGTATTACGTTATGACGTATAACGTTATATACTATTACTATACAACGTGTAACGTTATATAGTATTACGTTATAACGTATAACGTTATATACTATTACGGTATAACGTATAACGTAATATAGTGTTACATTATAGCGTATAACGTTATATAGTATTACGTTATAACGAATAACGTTATATACTATTACTATACAACGTGTAACGTTATATAGTATTACGTTATGACGTATAACGTTATATACTAATACGGTATAACGTATAACGTTATAGACTATCACAATACAACGTGAAACGTTATATAGTATTACGTTATAACGTATAACGTTATATACTATTACACTATAACGTATGGCGCTATACACTATTACTATACAACGTGTAACGTTACATAGTATTACGTTATAACGTATAACGTTATATAGTATTACGTTATAACGTATAACATTATATACTATTACTATACAACGTGTAACGTTATATAGTGTTACGTTATAACGTATAAGGTTATATACTAATAGTATACATCGAGTAAAGTTATATAGTATTACGTTATAACGTATAACGTTATATACTATTACGATATAACGTATAACGTTGTATACTAATACTATATAACGTGCAACGTTGTATAGGACTACGTTATAACGTATAACGTTATATACTATTACGGTATAACGTATAACGTTACATAGTATTACGTTATGACGTATAACGTTATATACTATTACGATATAACGTATAACGTTGTATACTCATACTATATAACGTGTAACGTTGTATAGTACTACGTTATAACGTATAACGTTATATACTATTACTATAGAACGTGTAACGTTATATAGTATTACGTTATAACGTATAACGTTATATACTATTACGCTATAACGTATGACGCTATATACTATTACAATACAACGTGTAACTTTATATAGTATTACGTTGTAACGTATAACGTTATATACTATTACGATTTAACATATTACGTTATATACTATTACGCTATAACGTATGACGCTATATACTATTACTATACAACGTGTAACGTTATATAGTATTACGTTATGACTTATAACGTTATATACTATTACTATACAACGTGTAACGTTATATAGTATTACGTTATAACGTATAACGTTATATACTATTACGGTATAACGTATAACGTTATATAGTATTACGTTATGACGTATAACGTTATATACTATTACGATATAACGTATAACGTTGTATACTAATACTATATAACGTGCAACGTTGTATAGGACTACGTTATAACGTATAACGTTATATACTATTACTATACAAAGTATAACGTTATATACTACTACGATTAGCATATAACGTTATATACTATTACGCTATAACGTGTGACGCTTTATACTATTACTATACAACGTGTAACGTTATATAGTATTACGTTATGACGTATAATGTTATATACTATTACGATATAACGTATAACGTTGTATACTAATACTATATAACGTGCAACGTTGTATAGGACTACGTTATAACGTATAACGTTATATACTATTACTATACAACGTGTAACGTTATATAGTATTACGTTATAACGTATAACGTTATATACTATTACTATACAACGTGTAACGTTATATAGTATTACGTTATAACGTATAACGTTATATACTATTACGCTATAACGTATGACGCTATATACTATTACAATACAACGTGTAACGTTATATAGTATTACGATGTAACGTATAACGTTATATACTATTACGATATAACGTATAACGTTGTATACTAATACTATATAACGTGTAACGTTGTATAGGATTACGTTATAACGTATAACGTTATATACTATTACTATACAACGTGTAACTTTATATAGTATTATGTTGTAACGTATAACGTTATGTAGTATTACGTTATAACGTATAACGTTATATACTATTACGCTATAACGTATGACGCTATATACTATTACAATACAACGTGTAACTTTATATAGTATTATGTTGTAACGTATAACGTTATGTAGTATTACGTTATAACGTATAACGTTATATACTATTACTATACAAGGTGTAACGTTATATAGTATTACGTTATAACGTGTAACGTTATATACTATTACGGTATAACGTATAACGTTATATAGTATTACGTTATGACGTATAACGTTATATACTATTACGATATAACGTGTAACGTTGTATACTAATACTATATAACGTCCAACGTTGTATAGGACTACGTTATAACGTATAACGTTATATACTATTACTATACAACGTATAACATTATATACTACTACGATTTAACATATAACGTTATATACTATTACGCTATAACGTATGACGCTATATACTATTACTATACAACGTGTAACGTTATATAGTATTACGTTATGACGTATAACGTTATATACTATAACGATATAACGTATAACGTTGTATACTAATACTATATAACGTGCAACGTTGTATAGGACTACGTTATAACGTATAACGTTATATACTATTACTATACAACGTGTAACGTTATATAGTATTACGTTATAACGTATAACGGCATATAGTATTACGTTATAACGTATAACGTTATATACTATTACTATACAAGGTGTAACGTTATATAGCATTACGTTATAACGTGTAACGTTATATACTATTACGGTATAACGTATAACGTTATATAGTATTACGTTATGACGTATAACGTTATATACTATTACGATATAACGTATAACGTTGTATACTAATACTATATAACGTGTAACGTTGTATAGGACTACGTTATAACGTATAACGTTATATACTATTACTATACAACGTGTAACGTTATATAGTATTACGTTATAACGTATAACGGCATATAGTATTACGTTATAACGTATAACGTTATATACTATTACTATACAAGGTGTAACGTTATATACTATTACGCCTTAACGTATGACGCTATATACTATGACTATACAACGTGTAACGTTATATAGTATTACGTTATAACGTATAACGTTATATAGTTTTACGTTATAACGTATAACATTATATACTATTACGTTATAACGTATAACGTTATATACTATTACGTTATAACGTATAACGATATACACTATTACGGTATTACGTGTAACGTTATATAGTATTACGTTATATAGTATTACGTTATAGCGTATAACGTCATATAATATTACGATATAACGTTATATACTATCACTATACAACGTGAAATGTAATATAGTATTACGTTATAAAGTATAACGTTATATACTATCACTATACAACGTGTAACATTATATAGTATTACGTTATAACGTATAACGGCATATAGTATTACTTTATAACGTATAACGTTATATACTATTACGCTATAACGTATGACGCTATATACTATTACAATACAACGTGTAACGTTATATAGTATTACGTTGTAACGTATAACGTTATATACTATTACGATTTAACATATAACGTTATATACTATAACGCTATAACGTATGACGCTATATACTATTACTATACAACGTGTAACGTTATATAGTATTACGTTATGACGTATAACGTTATATACTATTGCGATATAACGTATAACGTTGTATACTAATACTATATAACGTGCAACGTTGTATAGGACTACGTTATAACGTATAACGTTATATACTATTACTATACAACGTGTAATGTTATATAGTATTACGTTATGACGTATAACGTTATATACTATTGCGATATATCGTGTAACGTTGTATACTAATACTTTATAACGTCCAACGTTGTATAGGACTACGTTATAACGTATAACCTTATATACTATTACTATACAACGTGTAACGTTATATAGTATTACGTTATAACGTATAACGTTATATACTATTACGCTATAACGTATGCCGCTATATACTATTACAATACAACGTGTAACGTTATATAGTATTACGTTATGACGCATAACGTTATATATTATTACGATATAACGTATAACGTTGTATACTAACACTATATAACGTGCAACGTTGTATAGGAATACGTTATAACGTATAACGTTATATACTATTACTATACAACGTGTAACTTAATATAGTATTATGTTGTAACGTATAACGTTATGTAGTATTACGTTATAACGTATAACGTTATATACTATTACGCTATAACGTATGACGCTATGTACTATTACAATACAACGTGTAACTCTATATAGTATTACGTTATAACGTATAACGTTATATACTATTACGGTATAACGTATAACGTTATATACTATTACTATACAACGTGTAACTTTATATAGTATTATGTTGTAACGTATAACGTTATGTAGTATTACGTTATAACGTATAACGTTATATACTATTACGCTATAACGTATGACGCTATATACTATTACAATACAACGTGTAACTCTATATAGTATTATGTTGTAACGCATAACGTTATGTAGTATTACGTTATAACGTATAACGTTATATACTATTACGATATAACGTATAACGTTATATACTATTACGCTATAACGTATGACGCTATATACTATTACAATACAACGTGTAACTCTATATAGTATTATGTTGTAACGTATAACGTTATGTAGTATTACGTTATAACGTATAACGTTATATACTATTACGCTATAACGTATGACGCTATATACTATTACAATACAACGTGTAACTCTATATAGTATTATGTTGTAACGTATAACGTTATGTAGTATTACGTTATAACGTATAACGTTATATACTATTACGGTATAACGTATAACGTTATATAGTGTTACATTATAGCGTATAACGTTATATAGTATTACGTTATAACGTATAACGTTATATACTATTACTATACAGGGTGTAACGTTGTATAGGACTACGTTATAACGTATAACGTTATATACTATTACTATACAACGTGTAACGTTATATAGTATTACGTTATAACGTATAACGTTATATACTATTACGCTATAACGTATGACGCTATATACTATTACAATACAACGTGTAACTTTATATAGTATTACGTTGTAACGTATAACGTTATATACTATTACGATTTAACATATAACGTTATATACTATTACGCTATAACGTATGACGCTATATACTATTACTATACAACGTGTAACGTTATATAGTATTACGTTATGACTTATAACGTTATATACTATTACTATACAACGTGTAACGTTATATAGTATTACGTTATAACGTATAACGTTATATACTATTACGGTATAACGTATAACGTTATATAGTATTACGTTATGACGTATAACGTTATATACTATTACGATATAACGTATAACGTTGTATACTAATACTATATAACGTGCAACGTTGTATAGGACTACGTTATAACGTATAACGTTATATACTATTACTATACAAAGTATAACGTTATATACTACTACGATTTAACATATAACGTTATATACTATTACGCTATAACGTATGACGCTTTATACTATTACTATACAACGTGTAACGTTATATAGTATTACGTTATGACGTATAATGTTATATACTATTACGATATAACGTATAACGTTGTATACTAATACTATATAACGTGCAACGTTGTATAGGACTACGTTATAACGTATAACGTTATATACTATTACTATACAACGTGTAACGTTATATAGTATTACGTTATAACGTATAACGTTATATACTATTACTATACAACGTGTAACGTTATATAGTATTACGTTATAACGTATAACGTTATATACTATTACGCTATAACGTATGACGCTATATACTATTACAATACAACGTGTAACGTTATATAGTATTACGATGTAACGTATAACGTTATATACTATTACGATATAACGTATAACGTTGTATACTTATACTATATAACGTGTAGCGTTGTATAGGATTACGTTATAACGTATAACGTTATATACTATTACTATACATCGTGTAACTTTATATAGTATTATGTTGTAACGTATAACGTTATGTAGTATTACGTTATAACGTATAACGTTATATACTATTACGCTATAACGTATGACGCTATATACTATTACAATACAACGTGTAACTTTATATAGTATTATGTTGTAACGTATAACGTTATGTAGTATTACGTTATAACGTATAACGTTATATACTATTACGTTATAACGTATAACGTTATTTACTATTACTATACAAGGTGTAACGTTATATAGTATTACGTTATAACGTGTAACGTTATATACTATTACGGTATAACGTATAACGTTATATAGTATTACGTTATGACGTATAACGTTATATACTATTACGATATAACGTGTAACGTTGTATACTAATACTATATAACGTGCAACGTTGTATAGGACTAGGTTATAACGTATAACGTTATATACTTTTACTATACAACGTATAACGTTATATACTACTACGATTTAACATATAACGTTATTTACTATTACGCTATAACGTATGACGCTATATACTATTACTATACAACGTGTAACGTTATATAGTATTACGTTATGACGTATAACGTTATATACTATTACGATATAACGTATAACGTTGTATACTAATACTATATAACGTGCAACGTTGTATAGGACTACGTTATAACGTATAACGTTATATACTATTACTATACAACGTGTAACGTTATATAGTATTACGTTATAACGTATAACGGCATATAGTATTACGTTATAACGTATAACGTTATATACTATTACTATACAAGGTGTAACGTTATATAGCATTACGTTATAACGTGTAACGTTATATACTATTACGGTATAACGTATAACGTTATATAGTATTACGTTATGACGTATAACGTTATATACTATTACGATATAACGTATAACGTTGTATACTAATACTATATAACGTGTAACGTTGTATAGGACTACGTTATAACGTATAACGTTATATACTATTACTATACAACGTGTAACGTTATATAGTATTACGTTATAACGTATAACGTTATATACTATTACTATACAAGGTGTAACGTTATATACTATTACGCCTTAACGTGTGACGCTATATACTATGACTATACAACGTGTAACGTTATATAGTATTACGTTATAACGTATAACGTTATATAGTTTTACGTTATAACGTATAACATTATATACTATTACTATACAACGTGTAACGTTATATAGTATTACGTTATAACGTATAACGTTATATACTATTACGGTATAACGTATAACGTTATATAGTGTTATATTATAGCGTATAACGTTATATAGTATTACGTTATAACGTATAACGTTATATACTATTACTATACAAGGTGTAACGTTATATAGTATTACGTTATAACGTGTAACGTTATATACTATTACGGTATAACGTATAACGTTATATAGTATTACGTTATGACGTATAACGTTATATACTATTACGATATAACGTATAACGTTGTATACTAATACTATATAACGTGTAACGTTGTATAGGACTACGTTATAACGTATAACGTTATATACTATTACTATACAACGTGTAACGTTATATAGTATTACGTTATAACGTATAACGTTATATACTATTACGCTATAACGTATGACGCTATATACTATTACAATACAACGTGTAACTTTATATAGTATTACGTAGTAACGTATAACGTTATATACTATTACGATTTAACATATAACGTTATATACTATTACGCTATAACGTATGACGCTATATACTATCACAATACAACGTGTAACGTTATATCGTATTACGTTGTAACGTATAACGTTATATACTATTACGATTTAACATATAACGTTATATACTATGACTATACAACGTGTAACGTTATATAGTATTACGTTATAACGTATAACGTTATATAGTTTTACGTTATAACGTATAAAATTATATACTATTACTATACAACGTGTAACGTTATATAGTATTACGTTATAACGTAATAACGTTATATACTATTACGGTATAACGTATAACGTTATATAGTGTTACATTATAGCGTATAACGTTATATAGTATTACATTATAACGTATAACGTTATATACTATTACTATACAAGGTGTAACGTTATATAGTATTACGCTATAACGTGTAACGTTATATACTATTACGGTATAACGTATAACGTTATATAGTATTACGTTATGACGTATAACGTTATATACTATTACTATACAACGTGTAACGTTATATAGTATTACGATATAACGTATAACGTTATATACTATTACTATACAACGTGTAACGTTATATAGTATTACGATATAACGTATAACGTTATATACTATTACGCTATAACGTATGGCGCTATATACTATTACAATACAACGTGTAACTTTATATAGTATTATGTTGTAACGTATAACGTTATGTAGTATTACGTTATAACGTATAACGTTATATACTATTACGTTATAACGTATAACGTTATATACTATTACGTTATAACGTATAACGTTATATACTATTACGTTATAACGTATAACGATATACACTATTACGGTATTACGTGTAACGTTATATAGTATTACGTTATATAGTATTACGTTATAGCGTATAACGTCATATAATATTACGATATAACGTTATATACTATCACTATACAACGTGAAATGTAATATAATATTACGTTATAAAGTATAACGTTATATACTATCACTATACAACGTGTAACATTATATAGTATTACGTTATAACGTATAACGGCATATAGTATTACTTTATAACGTATAACGTTATATACTATTACGCTATAACGTATGACGCTATATACTATTACAATACAACGTGTAACGTTATATAGTATTACGTTGTAACGTATAACGTTATATACTATTACGATTTAACATATAACGTTATGTACTATAACGCTATAACGTATGACGCTATATACTTATAACGTTATATAGTATTAGTATACAACGTTATACGTTATATCGCAATAGTATATAACGTTATACGTCATAACGTAATACTATACAACGTGTAACGTTATATAGTATTACGTTATGACGTATAACGTTATATACTATTGCGATATAACGTATAACGTTGTATACTAATACTATATAACGTGCAACGTTGTATAGGACTACGTTATAACGTATAACGCTATATACTATTACTATACAACGTGTAACGTTATATAGTATTACGTTATGACATATAACGTTATATACTATTACTATACAACGTGTAACGTTATATAGTATTACGTTATAACGTATAACGTTATATACTATTACGGTATAACGTATAACGTAATATAGTGTTACATTATAGCGTATAACGTTATATAGTATTACGTTGTAACGAATAACGTTATATACTATTACTATACAACGTGTAACGTTATATAGTATTACGTTATGACGTATAACGTTATATACTAATACGGTATAACGTATAACGTTATAGACTATCACAATACAACGTGAAACGTTATATAGTATTACGTTATAACTTATTACGTTATATAATATCACTATACAACGTCTAACGTTATATAGTATTACGTTATAACGTATAACGTTATATACTATTACACTATAACGTATGGCGCTATACACTATTACTATACAACGTGTAACGTTACATAGTATTACGTTATAACGTATAACGTTATATAGTATTACGTTATAACGTATAACATTATATACTATTACTATACAACGTGTAACGTTATATAGTGTTACGTTATAACGTATAAGGTTATATACTAATAGTATACATCGAGTAAAGTTATATAGTATTACGTTATAACGTATAACGTTATATACTATTACGATATAACGTATAACGTTGTATACTAATACTATATAACGTGCAACGTTGTATAGGACTACGTTATAACGTATAACGTTATATACTATTACGGTATAACGTATAACGTTACATAGTATTACGTTATGACGTATAACGTTATATACTATTACGATATAACGTATAACGTTGTATACTCATACTATATAACGTGTAACGTTGTATAGTACTACGTTATAACGTATAACGTTATATACTATTACTATACAACGTGTAACGTTATATAGTATTACGTTATAACGTATAACGTTATATACTATTACGCTATAACGTATGACGCTATATACTATTACAATACAACGTGTAACTTTATATAGTATTACGTTGTAACGTATAACGTTATATACTATTACGATTTAACATATAACGTTATATACTATTACGCTATAACGTATGACGCTATATACTATTACTATACAACGTGTAACGTTATATAGTATTACGTTATGACTTATAACGTTATATACTATTACTATACAACGTGTAACGTTATATAGTATTACGTTATAACGTATAACGTTATATACTATTACGGTATAACGTATAACGTTATATAGTATTACGTTATGACGTATAACGTTATATACTATTACGATATAACGTATAACGTTGTATACTAATACTATATAACGTGCAACGTTGTATAGGACTACGTTATAACGTATAACGTTATATACTATTACTATACAAAGTATAACGTTATATACTACTACGATTTAACATATAACGTTATATACTATTACGCTATAACGTATGACGCTTTATACTATTACTATACAACGTGTAACGTTATATAGTATTACGTTATGACGTATAATGTTATATACTATTACGATATAACGTATAACGTTGTATACTAATACTATATAACGTGCAACGTTGTATAGGACTACGTTATAACGTATAACGTTATATACTATTACTATACAACGTGTAACGTTATATAGTATTACGTTATAACGTATAACGTTATATACTATTACTATACAACGTGTAACGTTATATAGTATTACGTTATAACGTATAACGTTATATACTATTACGCTATAACGTATGACGCTATATACTATTACAATACAACGTGTAACGTTATATAGTATTACGATGTAACGTATAACGTTATAAACTATTACGATATAGCGTATAACGTTGTATACTAATACTATATAACGTGTAACGTTGTATAGGATTACGTTATAACGTATAACGTTATATACTATTACTATACAACGTGTAACTTTATATAGTATTATGTTGTAACGTATAACGTTATGTAGTATTACGTTATAACGTATAACGTTATATACTATTACGCTATAACGTATGACGCTATATACTATTACAATACAACGTGTAACTTTATATAGTATTATGTTGTAACGTATAACGTTATGTAGTATTACGTTATAACGTATAACGTTATATACTATTACTATACAAGGTGTAACGTTATATAGTATTACGTTATAACGTGTAACGTTATATACTATTACGGTATAACGTATAACGTTATATAGTATTACGTTATGACGTATAACGTTATATACTATTACGATATAACGTGTAACGTTGTATACTAATACTATATAACGTCCAACGTTGTATAGGACTACGTTATAACGTATAACGTTATATACTATTACTATACAACGTATAACATTATATACTACTACGATTTAACATATAACGTTATATACTATTACGCTATAACGTATGACGCTATATACTATTACTATACAACGTGTAACGTTATATAGTATTACGTTATGACGTATAACGTTATATACTATTACGATATAACGTATAACGTTGTATACTAATACTATATAACGTGCAACGTTGTATAGGACTACGTTAGAACGTATAACGTTATATACTATTACTATACAACGTGTAACGTTATATAGTATTACGTTATAACGTATAACGGCATATAGTATTACGTTATAACGTATAACGTTATATACTATTACTATACAAGGTGTAACGTAATATAGCATTACATTATAACGTGTAACGTTATATACTATTACGGTATAACGTATAACGTTATATAGTATTACGTTATGACGTATAACGTTATATACTATTACGATATAACGTATAACGTTGTATACTAATACTATATAACGTGTAACGTTGTATAGGACTACGTTATAACGTATAACGTTATATACTATTACTATACAACGTGTAACGTTATATAGTATTACGTTATAACGTATAACGGCATATAGTATTACGTTATAACGTATAACGTTATATACTATTACTATACAAGGTGTAACGTTATATACTATTACGCCTTAACGTATGACGCTATATACTATGACTATACAACGTGTAACGTTATATAGTATTACGTTATAACGTATAACGTTATATAGTTTTACGTAATAACGTATAACATTATATACTATTACTATACAACGTGTAACGTTATATAGTATTACGTTATAACGTATAACGTTATATACTATTACGGTATAACGTATAACGTTATATAGTGTTACATTATAGCGTATAACGTTATATAGTATTACATTATAACGTATAACGTTATATACTATTACTATACAAGGTGTAACGTTATATAGTATTACGCTATAACGTGTAACGTTATATACTATTACGGTATAACGTATAACGTCATATAGTATTACGTTATGACGTATAACGTTATATACTATTACGATATAACGTATAACGTTGTATACTAATACTATATAACGTGTAACGTTGTATAGGACTACGTTATAACGTATAACGTTATATACTATTACTATACAACGTGTAACGTTATATAGTATTACGTTATAACGTATAACGTTATATACTATTACGCTATAACGTATGGCGCTATATACTATTACAATACAACGTGTAACTTTATATAGTATTATGTTGTAACGTATAACGTTATGTAGTATTACGTTATAACGTATAACGTTATATACTATTACGTTATAACGTATAACGTTATATACTATTACGTTATAACGTATAACGATATACACTATTACGGTATTACGTGTAACGTTATATAGTATTACGTTATATAGTATTACGTTATAGCGTATAACGCTATATAGTTTTACGTTATAACGTATAACATTATATACTATTACTATACAACGTGTAACATTATATAGTATTACGTTATAACGTATAACGTTATATACTATTACGGTATAACGTATAACGTTATATAGTGTTACATTATAGCGTATAACGTTATATAGTATTACGTTATAACGTATAACGTTATACACTATTACGATATAACGTATAACGTTGTATACTCATACTATATAACGTGTAACGTTGTATAGTACTACGTTATAACGTATAACGTTATATTCTATTACTATACAACGTGTAACGTTATATAGTATTACGTTATAACGAATAACGTTATATACTATTACGCTATAACGTATGACGCTATATACTATTACAATACAACGTGTAACTTTATATAGTATTACGTTGTAACGTATAACGTTGTATACTAATACTATATAACGTGTAACGTTGTATAGGACTACGTTATAACGTATAACGTTATATACTATTACTGTACAACGTGTAACGTTATATAGTATTACGTTATGACGTATAACGTTATATACTATTACTATACAACGTGTAACGTTATATAGTATTACGTTATAACGTATAACGTTATATACTATTACGGTATAACGTATAACGTAATATAGTGTTACATTATAGCGTATAACGTTATATAGTATTACGTTATAACGAATAACGTTATATACTATTACTATACAACGTGTAACGTTATATAGTATTACGTTATGACGTATAACGTTATATACTAATACGGTATAACGTATAACGTTATAAACTATCACAATACAACGTGAAACGTTATATAGTATTACGTTATAACGTATTACGTTATATAATATCACTATACAACGTCTAACGTTATATAGTATTACGTTATAACGTATAACGTTATATACTATTACACTATAACGTATGGCGCTATACACTATTACTATACAACGTGTAACGTTACATAGTATTACGTTATAACGTATAACGTTATATAGTATTACGTTATAACGTATAACATTACATACTATTACTATACAACGTGTAACGTTATATAGTGTTACGTTATAACGTATAAGGTTATATACTAATAGTATACATCGAGTAAAGTTATATAGTATTACGTTATAACGTATAACGCTATATACTATTACGATATAACGTATAACGTTGTATACTAATACTATATAACGTGCAACGTTGTATAGGACTACGTTATAACGTATAACGTTATATACTATTACGGTATAACGTATAACGATACATAGTATTACGTTATGACGTATAACGTTATATACTATTACGATATAACGTATAACGTTGTATACTAATACTATATAACGTGTAACGTTGTATAGGACTACGTTATAACGTATAACGTTATATACTATTAAAATACAACGTGTAACATTATATAGTATTACGTTATAACGTATAACGGCATATAGTATTACGTTATAACGTATAACGTTATATACTATTACTATACAAGGTGTAACGTTATATACTATTACGCCTTAACGTATGACGTTATATACTATGACTATACAACGTGTAACGTTATATAGTATTACGTTGTAACGTATAACGTTATATAGTGTTACGTTATAACGTATAACATTATATACTATTACTATACAACGTGTAACGTTATATAGTATTACGTTATAACGTATAACGTTATATACTATTACGGTATAACGTATAGCGTTATATAGTATTACGTTATGACGTATAACGTTATATACTATTACGATATAACGTATAACGTTGTATACTAATACTATATAACGTGTAACGTTGTATAGGACTACGTTATAACGTATAACGTTATATACTATTACTATACAACGTGTAACGTTATATAGTATTACGTTATAACGTATAACGTTATATACTATTACGCTATAACGTATGACGATATATACTATTACAATACAACGTGTAACTTTATATAGTATTACGTTGTAACGTATAACGTTATATACTATTACGATTTAACATATAACGTTATATACTATTACGCTATAACGTATGACGCTATATACTATTACTATACAACGTGTAACGTTATATAGTATTACGTTATGACGTATAACGTTATATACTATTACGATATAATGTATAACGTTGTATACTAATACTATATAACGTGTAACGTTGTATAGGACTACGTTATAACGTATAACGTTATATACTATTAAAATACAACGTGTAACATTATATAGTATTACGTTATAACGTATAACGGCATATAGTATTACGTTATAACGTATAACGTTATATACTATTACTATACAAGGTGTAACGTTATATACTATTACGCCTTAACGTATGACGTTATATACTATGACTATACAACGTGTAACGTTATATAGTATTACGTTGTAACGTATAACGTTATATAGTGTTACGTTATAACGTATAACATTATATACTATTACTATACAACGTGTAACGTTATATAGTATTACGTTATAACGTATAACGTTATAGACTATCACAATACAACGTGAAACGTTATATAGTATTACGTTATAACGTATTACGTTATATAATATCACTATACAACGTGTAACGTTATATAGTATTACGTTATAACGTATAACGTTATATAGTATTACGTTATAACGTATAACATTATATACTATTACTATACAAGGTGTAACGTTATATAGTATTACGTTATAACGTATAACGTTATATACTATTACGCTATAACGTATGACGATATATACTATTACAATACAACGTGTAACTTTATATAGTATTACGTTGTAACGTATAACGTTATATACTATTACGATTTAACATATAACGTTATATACTATTACGCTATAACGTATGACGCTATATACTATTACTATACAACGTGTAACGTTATATAGTATTACGTTATGACGTATAACGTTATATACTATTACGATATAATGTATAACGTTGTATACTAATACTATATAACGTGTAACGTTGTATAGGACTACGTTATAACGTATAACGTTATATACTATTACTGTACAACGTGTAACGTTATATAGTATTACGTTATGACGTATAACGTTATATACTATTACGATATAACGTACAACGTTGTATACTAATACTATATAACGAGTAACGTTGTATAGGACTACGTTATAACGTATAACGTTATATACTATTACTATACAACGTGTAACGTTATATAGTATTACGTCATAACGTATAACGTTATATACTATTACGCTATAACGTATGACGCTATATACTATTACAATACAACGTGTAACTTTATATAGTATTACGTTGTAACGTATAACGTTATATACTATTACGATTTAACATATAACGTTATATACTATTACGCTATAACGTATGACGCTATATACTATTACTATACAACGTGTAACGTTATATAGTATTACGTTATGATGTATAACGTTATATACTATTACGATATAATGTATAAGGTTGTATACTAATACTATATAACGTGTAACGTTGTATAGGACTACGTTATGACGTATAACGTTATATAATATTACTATACAACGTGTAACGTTATATAGTATTACGTTATGACGTATAACGTTATATACTAATACGGTATAACGTATAACGTTATAGACTATCACAATACAACGTGAAACGTTATATAGTATTACGTTATAACGTATTACGTTATATAATATCACTATACAACGTGTAACGTTATATAGTATTACGTTATAACGTATAACGTTATATAGTATTACGTTATAACGTATAACATTATATACTATTACTATACAAGGTGTAACGTTATATAGTATTACGTTATAACGTATAACGTTATATACTATTACGGTATAACGTATAACGCAATATAGTCTTACATTATAGCGTATAACGTTATATAGTGTTACGTTATAACGTATAACGTTATATACTATTACTATACAACGTGTAACGTTATATGGTATTACGTTATAACGTGTAACGTTATATACTATTACGGTATAACGCATAACGTTATATAGTGTTACGTTATAACGTATGATGTTATATAGTATTACGTTGTAACGTATAACGTTATATACTCTTACGATATAACGCATAACGTTATATAGTATTACGTTATAACGTATGACGTTATATAGCATTACGTTCTAACGTATAACGTTATATAGTACTACGTTATAACGTATAACGTTATGTAGTATTACGTAATAACGTATAACGTTATATACTACTACGATTTAACATATAACGTTATATACTATTACTACACAACGTGTAACGTTATATAGTATTACGTTATAACGTATGACGTTATATACTATCACTATACAACGTGTAACATTATATAGTATTACGTTATAACGTATAACGGCATATAGTATTACTTTATAACGTATGACGTTATATACTATTACGCTATAACGTATGACGCTATATACTATTACAATACAACGTGTAACGTTATATTGTATTACGTTGTAACGTATAACGTTATATACTATTACGCTATAACGTATGGCTCTATATACTATTACTATACAACGTGTAACGTTATATAGTATTATGTTGTAACGTATAACGTTATGTAGTATTACGTTATAACGTATAACGTTATATACTATTACGTTATAACGTATAACGTTATATACTATTACGTTATAACGTATAACGATATACACTATTACGGTATTACGTGTAACGTTATATAGTATTACGTTATATAGTATTACGTTATAGCGTATAACGTCATATAATATTACGATATAACGTTATATACTATCACTATACAACGTGAAATGTAATATAGTATTACGTTATAAAGTATAACGTTATATACTATCACTATACAACGTGTAACATTATATAGTATTACGTTATAACGTGTAACGGCATATAGTATTACTTTATAACGTATAACGTTATATACTATTACGCTATAACGTATGACGCTATATACTATTACAATACAACGTGTAACGTTATATAGTATTACGTTGTAACGTATAACGTTATATACTATTACGATTTAACATATAACGTTATATACTATAACGCTATAACGTCTGACGCTATATACTATTACTATACAACGTGTAACGTTATATAGTATTACGTTATGAAGTATAACGTTATATACTATTGCGATATAACGTATAACGTTGTACACTAATACTATATAACGTGCAACGTTGTATAGGACTACGTTATAACGTATAACGCTATATACTACTACTATACAACGTGTAACGTTATATAGTATTACGTTATAACGTATAACGTTATATACTATTACGCTATAACGTATGCCGCTATATACTATTACAATACAACGTGTAACGTTATATAGTATTACGTTATGACGTATAACGTTATATACTATTACGATATAACGTATAACGTTGTATACAAATACTTTATATACTATTACGATATAACGTATAACGTTGTATACTAATACTATATAACGTGCAACGTTGTATAGGACTACGTTATAACGTATAACGTTATACACTATTACTATACAACGTATAACGTTATATACTACTACGATTTAACATATAACGTTATATACAATTACGCTATAACGTATGACGCTATATACTATTACTATACAACGTGTAACGTTATATAGTATTACGTTATGACGTATAACTAATACGGTATAACGTATAACGTTATAGACTATCACAATACAACGTGAAACGTTATATAGTATTACGTTATAACGTATTACGTTATATAATATCACTATACAACGTGTAACGTTATATAGTATTACGTTATAACGTATAACGTTATATAGTATTACGTTATAACGTATAACATTATATACTATTACTATACAAGGTGTAACGTTATATAGTATTACGTTATAACGTATAACGTTATATACTATTACGGTATAACGTATAACGCAATATAGTCTTACATTATAGCGTATAACGTTATATAGTGTTACGTTATAACGTATAACGTTATATACTATTACTATACAACGTGTAACGTTATATAGTATTACGTTATGACGTATAACGTTATATACTAATACGGTATAACGTATAACGTTATAGACTATCACAATACAACGTGAAACGTTATATAGTATTACGTTATAACGTATTACGTTATATAATATCACTATACAACGTGTAACGTTATATAGTATTACGTTATAACGTATAACGTTATATAGTATTACGTTATAACGTATAACATTATATACTATTACTATACAAGGTGTAACGTTATATAGTATTACGTTATAACGTATAACGTTATATACTATTACGGTATAACGTATAACGCAATATAGTCTTACATTATAGCGTACAACGTTATATACTATTACTATACAACGTGTAACGTTATATGGTATTACGTTATAACGTGTAACGTTATATACTATTACGGTATAACGCATAACGTTATATAGTGTTACGTTATAACGTATAACGTTATATACTATTACGATATAACGTATAACGTTGTATACTAATACTATATAACGTGCAACGTTGTATAGGACTACGTTATAACGTATAACGTTATATACTATTACGGTATAACGTATAACGTTATATAGTATTACGTTATGACGTATAACGTTATATACTATTACGATATAACGTATAACGTTGTATACTAATACTATATAACGTGTAACGTTGTATAGGACTACGTTACAACGTATAACGTTATATACTATTACTATACAACGTGTAACGTTATATAGTGTTACGTTATAACGTATAAGGTTATATACTAATAGTATACATCGAGTAAAGTTATATAGCATTACGTTATAACGTATAACGTTATATACTATTACGCTATAACGTATGACGCTATATACTATTACAATACAACGTGTAACGTTATATAGTATTACGTTGTAACGTATAACGTTATATACTATTACGATATAACGCATAACGTTATATAGTATTACGTTATAACGTATAACGTTATATAGTTTTACGTTATAACGTATAACATTATATACTATTACTCTACAACGTGTAACGTTATATAGTATTACGTTATAACGTATAACGTTATATACTATTACGATATAACGTATAACGTTGTATACTAATACTATATAACGTGCAACGTTGTATAGGACTACGTTATAACGTATAACGTTATATACTATTACGGTATAACGTATAACGTTACATAGTATTACGTTATGACGTATAACGTTATATACTATTACGATATAACGTATAACGTTGTATACTAATACTATATAACGTGTAACGTTGTATAGGACTACGTTATAACGTATAACGTTATATACTATTAAAATACAACGTGAAAAGTTATATAGTATTACGTTATAACGTATAACGTTATATGCTATTACGCTATAAAGTATGACGCTATATACTATTACTATACAACGTGTAGCGTTATATAGTATTACGTTATAACGTATAACGTAATATAGTGTTACGTTATAGCGTATAACGTTATGTAGTATTATGTTGTAACGTATAACGTTATGTAGTATTACGATATAACGTATAACGTTATATACTATTACGTTATAACGTATAACGATATACACTATTACGGTATTACGTGTAACGTTATATAGTATTACGTTATATAGTATTACGTTATAGCGTATAACGTCATATAATATTACGATATAACGTTATATACTACCACTATACAACGTGAAATGTTATATAGTATTACGTTATAAAGTATAACGTTATATACTATCTCTATACAACGTGTAACATTATATAGTATTACGTTGAAACGTATAACGTTATATACTATTACTATACAACGTGTAACGTTATATAGTATTACGTTATGACGTATAACGTTATATACTAATACGGTATAACGTATAACGTTATAGACTATCACAATACAACGTGAAACGTTATATTGTATTACGTTATAACGTATTACGTTATATAATATCACTATACAACGTGTAACGTTATATAGTATTACGTTATAACGTATAACGTTATATAGTATTACGTTATAACGTATAACATTATATACTATTACTATACAAGGTGTAACGTTATATAGTATTACGTTATAACGTATAACGTTATATACTATTACGGTATAACGTATAACGCAATATAGTCTTACATTATAGCGTATAACGTTATATAGTGTTACGTTATAACGTATAACGTTATATACTATTACTATACAACGTGTAACGTTATATGGTATTACGTTATAACGTGTAACGTTATATACTATTACGGTATAACGCATAACGTTATATAGTGTTACGTTATAACGTATGATGTTATATAGTATTACGTTGTAACGTATAACGTTATATACTCTTACGATATAACGCATAACGTTATATAGTATTACGTTATAACGTATGACGTTATATAGCATTACGTTCTAACGTATAACGTTATATAGTACTACGTTATAAAGTATAACGTTATGTAGTATTACGTAATAACGTATAACGTTATATACTACTACGATTTAACATATAACGTTATATACTATTACTACACAACGTGTAACGTTATATAGTATTACGTTGTAACGTATGACGTTATATACTATCACTATACAACGTGTAACATTATATAGTATTACGTTATAACGTATAACGGCATATAGTATTACTTTATAACGTATGACGTTATATACTATTACGCTATAACGTATGACGCTATATACTATTACAATACAACGTGTAACGTTATATAGTATTACGTTGTAACGTATAACGTTATATACTATTACGCTATAACGTATGGCTCTATATACTATTACTATACAACGTGTAACGTTATATAGTATTATGTTGTAACGTATAACGTTATGTAGTATTACGTTATAACGTATAACGTTATATACTATTACGTTATAACGTATAACGATATACACTATTACGGTATTACGTGTAACGTTATATAGAATTACGTTATATAGTATTACGTTATAGCGTATAACGTCATATAATATTACGATATAACGTTATATACTATCACTATACAACGTGAAATGTAATATAGTATTACGTTATAAAGTATAACGTTATATACTATCACTATACAACGTGTAACATTATATAGTATTACGTTATAACGTATAACGGCATATAGTATTACTTTATAACGTATAACGTTATATACTATTACGCTATAACGTATAACGTTGTATACTAATACTATATAACGTGCAACGTTGTATAGGACTACGTTATAACGTATAACGTTATATACTATTACGGTATAACGTATAACGTTATATAGTATTACGATATGACGTATAACGTTATATACTATTACGATATAACGTATAACGTTGTATACTAATACTATACAACGTGTAACGTTATATAGTATTACGTTATGACGTATAACGTTATATACTATTACGATATAACGTATAACGTTGTATACTAATACTATATAACGTGCAACGTTGTATAGGACTACGTTATAACGTATAACGTTATATACTATTACGGTATAACGTATAACGTTATATAGTATTACGATATGACGTATAACGTTATATACTATTACGATATAACGTATAACGTTGTATACTAATACTATATAACGTGTAACGTTGTATAGGACTACGTTACAACGTATAACGTTATATACTATTACTATACAACGTGTAACGTTATATAGTATTACGTTATAACGTATAACGGCATATAGTATTACGTTATAACGTATAACGTTATATACTATTACTATACAAGGTGTAACGTTATATACTATTACGCCTTAACGTATGACGCTATATATTATGACTATACAACGTGTAACGTTATATAGTATTACGTTATAACGTATAACGTTATATAGTTTTACGTTATAACGTATAACATTATATACTATTACTATACAACGTGTAACATTATATAGTATTACGTTATAACGTATAACGTTATATACTATTACGGTATAACGTATAACGTTATATAGTGTTACATTATAGCGTATAACGTTATATAGTATTACGTTATAACGTGTAACGTTATATACTATTACGGTATAACGTATAACGTTATATAGTATTACGTTATGACGTATAACGTTATATACTATTACGATATAACGTATAACGTTGTATACTAATACTATATAACGTGTAACGTTGTATAGTACTACGTTATCGCGTATAACGTTATATACTAATACGGTATAACGTATAACGTTATAGACTATCACAATACAACGTGAAACGTTATATAGTATTACGTTATAACGTATTACGTTATATACTATTACTATACAACGTGTAACATTATATAGTATTACGTTATAACGTATAACGTTATATACTATTACGGTATAACGTATAACGTTATATAGTGTTACATTATAGCGTATAACGTTATATAGTATTACGTTATAACGTATAACGTTATATACTATTACTATACAAGGTGTAACGTTATATAGTATTACGTTATAACGTGTAACGTTATATACTATTACGGTATAACGTATAACGTTATATAGTATTACGTTATGACGTATAACGTTATATACTATTACGATATAACGTATAACGTTGTATACTAATACTATATAACGTGTAACGTTGTATAGTACTACGTTATAGCGTATAACGTTATATACAAATACGGTATAACGTATAACGTTATAGACTATCACAATACAACGTGAAACGTTATATAGTATTACGTTATAACGTATTACGTTATATAATATCACTATACAACGTCTAACGTTATATAGTATTACGTTATAACGTATAACGTTATATACTATTACACTATAACGTATGGCGCTATACACTATTACTATACAACGTGTAACGTTACATAGTATTACGTTATAACGTATAACGTTATATAGTATTACGTTATAACGTATAAGGTTATATACTAATAGTATACATCGAGTAAAGTTTTATAGTATTACGTTATAACGTATAACGTTATATACTATTACGCTATAACGTATGACGCTATATACTATTACAATACAACGTGTAACGTTATATAGCATTACGTTGTAACGTATAACGTTATATACTATTACGATATAACGCATAACGTTATATAGTATTACGTTATAACGTATAACGTTATATAGTTTTACGTTATAACGTATAACATTATATACTATTACTATACAACGTGTAACGTTATATAGTATTACGTTATAACGTATAACGTTATATACTATTACGATATAACGTATAACGTTGTATACTGATACTATATAACGTGCAACGTTGAATAGGACTACGTTATAACGTATAACGTTATATACTATTACGGTATAACGTATAACGTTACATAGTATTACGTTATGACGTATAACGTTATATACTATTACGATATAACGTATAACGTTATATACTATTACTATACAACGTGTAACGTTATATAGTATTCCGTTATAACGTATAACGTTATATACTATTACGCTATAACGTATGACGATATATACTATTACAATACAACGTGTAACTTTATATAGTATTACGTTGTAACGTATAACGTTATATACTATTACGATTTAACATATAACGTTATATACTATTACGCTATAACGTATGACGCTATATACTATTACTATACAACGTGTAACGTTATATAGTATTACGTTATGACGTATAACGTTATGTACTATTACGATATAATGTATAACGTTGTATACTAATACTATATAACGTGTAACGTTGTATAGGACTACGTTATAACGTATAACGTTATATACTATTACTGTACAACGTGTAACGTTATATGGTATTACGTTATGACGTATAACGTTATATACTATTACGATATAACGTACAACGTTGTATACTAATACTATATAACGTGTAACGTTGTATAGGACTACGTTATAACGTATAACGTTATATACTATTACTATACAACGTGTAACGTTATATAGTATTACGTCATAACGTATAACGTTATATACTATTACGCTATAACGTATGACGCTATATACTATTACAATACAACGTGTAACTTTATATAGTATTACGTTGTAACGTATAACGTTATATACTATTACGATTTAACATATAACGTTATATACTATTACGCTATAACGTATGACGCTATATACTATTACTATACAACGTGTAACGTTATATAGTATTACGTTATGATGTATAACATTATATACTATTACGATATAATGTATAAGGTTGTATACTAATACTATATAACGTGTAACGTTGTATAGGACTACGTTATAACGTATAACGTTATATACTATTACTATACAACGTGTAACGTTATATAGTATTACGTTATGATGTATAACTTTATATACTATTACTATACAACGTGTAACGTTATATAGTATTACGCTATAACGTATAACGTTATATAGTATTACGTTATAACGTATAACATTATATACTATTACTATACAAGGTGTAACGTTATATAGTATTACGTTATAACGTATAACGTTATATACTATTACGGTATAACGTATAACGCAATATAGTCTTACATTATAGCGTATAACGTTATGTAGTATTACGTAATAACGTATAACGTTATATACTACTACGATTTAACATATAACGTTATATACTATTACTACACAACGTGTAACGTTATATAGTATTACGTTATAACGTATGACGTTATATACTATCACTATACAACGTGTAACATTATATAGTATTACGTTATAACGTATAACGGCATATAGTATTACTTTATAACGTATGACGTTATATACTATTACGCTATAACGTATGACGCTATATACTATTACAATACAACGTGTAACGTTATATAGTATTACGTTGTAACGTATAACGTTATATACTATTACGCTATAACGTATGACGCTATATACTATCACAATACAACGTGTAACGTTATATAGTATTACGTTAAAACGTATAACGTAATATAGTGTTACGTTATAGCGTATAACGTTATGTAGTATTATGTTGTAACGTATAACGTTATGTAGTATTACGTTATAACGTATAACGTTATATACTATTACGTTATAACGTATAACGATATAAACTATTACGGTATTACGTGTAACGTTATATAGTATTACGTTATATAGTATTACGTTATAGCGTATAACGTCACATAATATTACGATATAAGGTAATATACTATCACTATACAACGTGAAATGTTATATAGTATTACGTTATAAAGTATAACGTTATATACTATCACTATACAACGTGTAACATTATAAAGTATTACGTTATAACGTATAACGGCATATAGTATTACCTTATAACGTATAACGTTATATACTATTACTATACAAGGTGTAACGTTATATAGTATTACGTTATAACGTGTAACGTTATATACTATTGCGATATAACGTAAAACGTTGTATGCTAATACTATATAACGTGCAACGTTGTATAGGACTACGTTATAACGTATAACGTTATATACTATTACGATATAACGTATAACGTTGTACACTAATACTATATAACGTGCAACGTTGTATAGGACTACGTTATAACGTATAACGTTATATACTATTACTATACAACGTATAACGTTGTATACTAATACTATATAACGTGCAACGTTGTATAGGACTACGTCATAACGTATAACGTTATATACTATTACTATACAACGTGTAACGTTATATAGTATTACGTTATAACGTATAACGGCATATAGTATTACGTTATAACGTATAACGTTATATACTATTACTATACAAGGTGTAACGTTATATAGTATTACGTTATAACGTGTAACGTTATATACTATTACGGTATAACGTATAACGTTATATAGTATTACGTTATGACGTATAACGGCATATAGTATTACGTCATAACGTATAACGTTATATACTATTACTATACAAGGTGTAACGTTATATAGTATTACGTTATAACGTGTAACGTTATATACTATTACGCTATAACGTATGACGCTATATACTATTACTATACAACGTGTAACGTTATATAGTATTACGTTATGACGTATAACGTTATATACTATTGCGATATAACGTATAACGTTGTATACTAATACTATATAACGTGCAATGTTGTATAGGACTACGTTATAACGTATAACGTTATATACTATTACGGTATAACGTATAACGTAATATAGTGTTACATTATAGCGTATAGCGTTATATAGTATTACGTTATAACGTATAACGTTATATACTATTACTATACAACGTGTAACGTTATATAGTATTACGTTGTAACGTATAACGTTATATACTATTACGCTATAACGTATGACGCTATATACTATCACAATACAACGTGTAACGTTATATAGTATTACGTTAAAACGTATAACGTAATATAGTGTTACGTTATAGCGTATAACGTTATGTAGTATTATGTTGTAACGTATAACGTTATGTAGTATTACGTTATAACGTATTACGTTATATAATATCACTATACAACGTGTAACGTTATATAGTATTACGTTATAACGTATAACGGCATATAGTATTACGTTATAACGTATAACGTTATATACTATTACTATACAAGGTGTAACGTTATATAGTATTACGTTATAACGTGTAACGTTATATACTATTACGGTATAACGTATAACGTTATATAGTATTACGTTATGACGTATAACGTTATATAATATTACGATATAACGTATAACGTTGTATACTAATACTATATAACGTGTAACGTTGTATAGGACTACGTTATAACGTATAACATTATATACTATTACTATACAACGTGTAACGTTATATAGTATTACGTTATAACGTATAACGGCATATAGTATTACGTTATAACGTATAACGTTATATACTATTACTATACAAGGTGTAACGTTATATACTATTACGCCTTAACGTATGACGCTATATACTATGAATATACAACGTGTAACGTTATATAGTATTACGTTATAACGTATAACGTTATATAGTTTTACGTTATAACGTATAACATTATATACTATTACTATACAACGTGTAACGTTATATAGTATTACGTTATAACGTATAACGTTATATACTATTACGGTATAACGTATAACGTTATATAGTGTTACATTATAGCGTATAACGTTATATAGTATTACGTTATAACGTATAACGTTATATACTATTACTATACAAGGTGTAACGTGATATAGTATTACGTTATAACGTGTAACGTTATATACTATTACGGTATAACGTATAACGTTATATAGTATTATGTTATGACGTATAACGTTATATACTATTACGATATAACGTATAACGTTGCATACTAATACTATATAACGTGCAACGTTGTATTGGACTACGTTATAACGTATAACGTTATATACTATTACTATACAACGTGTAACGTTATATAGTATTACGTTATAACGTATAACGTTATATACTATTACGCTATAACGTATGACGCTATATACTATTACAATACAACGTGTAACTTTATATAGTATTACGTTGTAACGTATAACGTTATATACTATTACGATTTAACATATAACGTTATATACTATTACGCTATAGCGTATGCCGCTATATACTATTACTATACAACGTGTAACGATATATAGTATTACGTTATGACGTATAACGTTATATACTATTACTATACAACGTGTAACGTTATATAGTATTACGTTATAACGTATAACGTTATATACTATTACGGTATAACGTATAACGTAATATAGTGTTACATTATAGCGTATAACGTTATATAGTATTACGTTATAACGTATAACGTTATATACTATTACTATACAGCGTGTAACGTTATATAGTATTACGTTATGACGTATAACGTTATATACTAATACGGTATAACGTATAACGTTATAGACTATCACAATACAACGTGAAACGTTATATAGTATTACGTTATAACGTATTACGTTATATAATATCACTATACAACGTGTAACGTTATATAGTATTACGTTATAACGTATAACGTTATATACTATTACAATACAACGTGTAACGTTATATAGTATTACGTTGTAACGTATAACGTTATATACTATTACGGTATAACGTATAACGTAATATAGTGTTACATTATAGCGTATAACGTTATATACTATTACGTTATAACGTATAACGATATACACTATTACGGTATTACGTGTAACGTTATATAGTATTACGTTATATAGTATTACGTTATAGCGTATAACGTCATATAATATTACGATATAACGTTATATACTATCACTATACAACGTGAAATGTAATATAGTATTACGTTATAGAGTATAACGTTATATACTATCACTATACAACGTGTAACATTATATAGTATTACGTTATAACGTATAACGGCATATAGTATTACTTTATAACGTATAACGTTATATACTATTACGCTATAACGTATGACGCTATATACTATTACTATACAACGTGTAACGTTATATAGTATTACGTTATGAGGTATAACGTTATATACTATTGCGATATAACGTATAACGTTGTATACTAATACTATATAACGTGCAACGTTGTATAGGACTACGTTATAACGTATAACGCTATATACTATTACTATACAACGTGTAACGTTATATAGTATTACGTTATAACGTATAACGTTATATACTATTACGCTATAACGTATGCCGCTATATACTATTACAATACAACGTGTAACGTTATATAGTATTACGTTATGACGTATAACGTTATATACTATTACGATATAACGTATAACGTTGTATACTAATACTTTATATACTATTACGATATAACGTATAACGTTGTATACTAATACTATATAACGTGCAACGTTGTATAGGACTACGTTATAACGTATAACGTTATATACTATTACTATACAACGTAGAACGTTATATACTACTACGATTTAACATATAACGTTATATACAATTACGCTATAACGTATGACGCTATATACTATTACTATACAACGTGTAACGTTATATAGTATTACGTTATGACGTATAACGTTATATACTATTACGATATAACGTATAACGTTGAATACTAATACTATATAACGTGCAACGTTGTATAGGACTACGTTATAACGTATAACGTTATATACTATTACGGTATAACGTATAACGTTATATAGTATTACGATATGACGTATAACGTTATATACTATTACGCTATAACGTATGACGCCATATACTATTACAATACAACGTGTAACGTTATATAGTATTACGTTGTAACGTATAACGTTATATACTATTACGATTTAACATATAACGTTATATACTATTACGCTATAACGTATGACGCTATATACTATTACTATACAACGTGTAACGTTATATAGTATTACGTTATGACGTATAACGTTATATACTATTGCGATATAACGTATAACGTTGTATGCTAATACTATATAACGTGCAACGTTGTATAGGACTACGTTATAACGTATAACGTTATATACTATTACGATATAACGTATAACGTTGTATACTAATACTATATAACGTGCAACGTTGTATAGGACTACGTTATAACGTATAACGTTATATACTATTACTATACAACGTATAACGTTGTATACTAATACTATATAACGTGCAACGTTGTATAGGACTACGTTATAACGTATAACGTTATATACTATTACTATACAACGTGTAACGTTATATAGTATTACGTTATAACGTATAACGGCATATAGTATTACGTTATAACGTATAACGTTATATACTATTACTATACAAGGTGTAACGTTATATAGTATTACGTTATAACGTGTAACGTTATATACTATTACGGTATAACGTATAACGTTATATAGTATTACGTTATGACGTATAACGGCATATAGTATTACGTTATAACGTATAACGTTATATACTATTACTATACAAGGTGTAACGTTATATAGTATTACGTTATAACGTGTAACGTTATATACTATTACGCTATAACGTATGACGCTATATACTATTACTATACAACGTGTAACGTTATATAGTATTACGTTATGACGTATAACGTTATATACTATTGCGATATAACGTATAACGTTGTATACTAATACTATATAACGTGCAATGTTGTATAGGACTACGTTATAACGTATAACGTTATATACTATTACGGTATAACGTATAACGTAATATAGTGTTACATTATAGCGTATAGCGTTATATAGTATTACGTTATAACGTATAACGTTATATACTATTACTATACAACGTGTAACGTTATATAGTATTACGTTATGACGTATAACGTTATAGACTATCACAATACAACGCGAAACGTTATACAGTATTACGTTATAACGTATTACGTTATATAATATCACTATACAACGTGTAACGTTATATAGTATTACGTTATAACGTATAACGTTATATACTATTACAATACAACGTGTAACGTTATATAGTATTACGTTGTAACGTTTAACGTTATATACTATTACGCTATAACGTATGACGCTATATACTATCACAATACAACGTGTAACGTTATATAGTATTACGTTAAAACGTATAACGTAATATAGTGTTACGTTATAGCGTATAACGTTATGTAGTATTATGTTGTAACGTATAACGTTATGTAGTATTACGTTATAACGTATTACGTTATATAATATCACTATACAACGTGTAACGTTATATAGTATTACGTTATAACGTATAACGGCATATAGTATTACGTTATAACGTATAACGTTATATACTATTACTATACAAGGTGTAACGTTATATAGTATTACGTTATAACGTATAACGGCATATAGTATTACGTTATAACGTATAACGTTATATACTATTACTATACAAGGTGTAACGTTATATACTATTACGCCTTAACGTATGACGCTATATACTATGACTATACAACGTGTAACTTTATATAGTATTACGTTGTAACGTATAACGTTATATACTATTACGATTTAACATATAACGTTATATACTATTACGCTATAGCGTATGACGCTATATACTATTACTATACAACGTGTAACGTTATATAGTATTACGTTATGACGTATAACGTTATATACTATTACTATACAACGTGTAACGTTATATAGTATTACGTTATAACGTATAACGTTATATACTATTACGGTATAACGTATAACGTAATATAGTGTTACATTATAGCGTATAACGTTATATAGTATTACGTTATAACGTATAACGTTATATACTATTACTATACAACGTGTAACGTTATATAGTATTACGTTATGACGTATAACGTTATATACTAATACGGTATAACGTATAACGTTATAGACTATCACAATACAACGTGAAACGTTATATAGTATTACGTTATAACGTATTACGTTATATAATATCACTATACAACGTGTAACGTTATATAGTATTACGTTATAACGTATAACGTTATATACTATTACAATACAACGTGTAACGTTATATAGTATTACGTTGTAACGTATAACGTTATATACTATTACGCTATAACGTATGACGCTATATACTATCACAATACAACGTGTAACGTTATATAGTATTACGTTAAAACGTATAACGTAATATAGTGTTACGTTATAGCGTATAACGTTATGTAGCATTATGTTGTAACGTATAACGTTATGTAGTATTACGTTATAACGTATTACGTTATATAATATCACTATACAACGTGTAACGTTATATAGTATTACGCTATAACGTATAACGTTATATAGTATTACGTTATAACGTATAACATTATATACTATTACTATACAAGGTGTAACGTTATATAGTATTACGTTATAACGTATAACGTTATATACTATTACGGTATAACGTATAACGCAATATAGTCTTACATTATAGCGTATAACGTTATATAGTGTTACGTTATAACGTATAACGTTATATACTATTACTATACAACGTGTAACGTTATATGGTATTACGTTATAACGTGTAACGTTATATACTATTACGGTATAAGGCATAACGTTATATAGTCTTACGTTATAACGTATGATGTTATATAGTATTACGTTGTAACGTATAACGTTATATACCCTTACGATATAACGCATAACGTTATATAGTATTACGTTATAACGTATGACGTTATATAGCATTACGTTCTAACGTATAACGTTATATAGTACTACGTTATAACGTATAACGTTATGTAGTACTACATAATAACGTATAACGTTATATACTACTACGATTTAACATATAACGTTATAACTATTACTACACAACGTGTAACGTTATATAGTATTACGTTATAACGTATGACGTTATATACTATCACTATACAACGTGTAACATTATATAGTATTACGTTATAACGTATAACGGCATATAGTATTACTTTATAACGTATGACGTTATATACTATTACGCTATAACGTATGACGCTATATACTATTACAATACAACGTGTAACGTTATGTAGTATTACGTTGTAACGTATAACGTTATATACTATTACGCTATAACGTATGACGCTATATACTATCACAATACAACGTGTAACGTTATATAGTATTACGTTAAAACGTATAACGTAATATAGTGTTACGTTATAGCGTATAACGTTATGTAGTATTATTTCGTAACGTATAACGTTATGTAGTATTACGTTATAACGTATAACGTTATATACTATTACGTTATAACGTATAACGATATAAACTATTACGGTATTACGTGTAACGTTATATAGTATTACGTTATATAGTATTACGTTATAGCGTATAACGTCACATAATATTACGATATAAGGTTATATACTATCACTATACAACGTGAAATGTTATATAGTATTACGTTATAAAGTATAACGTTATATACTATCACTATACAACGTGTAACATTATAAAGTATTACGTTATAACGTATAACGGCATATAGTATTACCTTATAACGTATAACGTTATATACTATTACGCTATAACGTATGACGCTATATACTATTACAATACAACGTGTAACGTTATATAGTATTACGTTGTAACGTATAACGTTATATACTATTACGATTTAACATATAACGTTATATACTATTACGCTATAACGTATGACGCTATATACTATTACTATACAACGTGTAACGTTATATAGTATTACGTTATGACGTATAACGTTATATACTATTGCGATATAACGTATAACGTTGTATACTAATACTATATAACGTGCAAAGTTGTATAGGACTACGTTATAACGTATAACGTTATATACTATTACGATATAACGTATAACGTTGTACACTAATACTATATAACGTGCAACGTTGTATAGGACTACGTTATAACGTATAACGTTATATACTATTACTATACAACGTATAACGTTGTATTCTAATACTATATAACGTGCAACGTTGTATAGGACTACGTTATAACGTATAACGTTATATACTATTACTATACAACGTGTAACGTTATATAGTATTACGTTATAACGTATAACGGCATATAGTATTACGTTATAACGTATAACGTTATATACTATTACTATACAAGGTGTAACGTTATATACTATTACGCCTTAACGTATGACGCTATATACTATGACTATACAACGTGTAACGTTATATAGTATTACGTTATAACGTACAACGTTATATAGTTTTACGTTATAACGTATAACATTATATACTATTACTATACAACGTGTAACGTTATATAGTATTACGTTATAACGTATAACGTTATATACTATTACGGTATAACGTATAACGTTATATAGTGTTACATTATAGCGTATAACGTTATATAGTATTACGTTATAACGTATAACGTTATATACTATTACTATACAAGGTGTAACGTGATATAGTATTACGTTATAACGTGTAACGTTATATACTATTACGGTATAACGTATAACGTTGTATAGTATTATGTTATGACGTATAACGTTATATACTATTACGATATAACGTATAACGTTGTAGACTAATACGATATAACGTGTAACGTTGTATTGGACTACGTTATAACGTATAACGTTATATACTATTACTATACAACGTGTAACGTTATATAGTATTACGTTATAACGTATAACGTTATATACTATTACGCTATAACGTATGACGCTATATACTATTACAATACAACGTGTAACTTTATATAGTATTACGTTGTAACGTATAACGTTATATACTATTACGATTTAACATATAACGTTATATACTATTACGCTATAACGTATGACGCTATATACTATTACTATACAACGTGTAACGTTATATAGTATTACGTTATGACGTATAACGTTATATACTATTACTATACAACGTGTAACGTTATATAGTATTACGTTATAACGTATAACGTTATATACTATTACGGTATAACGTATAACGTAATATAGTGTTACATTATAGCGTATAACGTTATATAGTATTACGTTATAACGTATAACGTTATATACTATTACTATACAACGTGTAACGTTATATAGTATTACGTTATGACGTATAACGTTATATACTAATACGGTATAACGTATAACGTTATAGACTATCACAATACAACGTGAAACGTTATATAGTATTACGTTATAACGTATTACGATATATAATATCACTATACAACGTGTAACGATATATAGTATTACGTTATAACGAATAACGTTATATACTATTACACTATAACGTATGGCGCTATATACTATTACTATACAACGTGTAGCGTCACATAGTATTACGTTATAACGTATAACGTTATATAGTATTACGTTATAACGTATAACATTGTATACTATTACTATACAACGTGTAACGTTATATAGTATTACGTTATAACGTATAACGTTATATACTATTACGGTATAACGTATAACGCAATATAGTGTTACATTATAGCGTATAACGTTATATAGTGTTACGTTATAACGTATAACGTTATATACTATTACTATACAACGTGTAACGTTATAAGGTATTACGTTATAACGTGTAACGTTATATACTATTACGGTATAACGCATAACGTTATATAGTGTTACGTTATAACGTATGATGTTATATAGTATTACGTTATAACGTATAAGGTTATATACTAATAGTATACATCGAGTAAAGTTATATAGTAATACGTTATAACGTATAACGTTATATACTATTACGCTATAACGTATGACGCTATATACTATTACAATACAACGTGTAACGTTATATAGTATTACGTTGTAACGTATAACGTTATATACTATTACGCTATAACGTATGGCTCTATATACTATTACTATACAACGTGTAACGTTATATAGTATTACGTTATAACGTATAACGTTATATACTATTACGCTATAACGTATGACGCTATATACTATCACAATACAACGTGTAACGTTATATAGTATTACGTTGTAACGTATAACGTTATATACTATTACGATTTAACATATAACGTTATATACTATTACGCCTTAACGTATGACGCTATATACTATGACTATACAACGTGTAACGTTATATAGTATTACGTTATAACGTATAACGTTATATAGTTTTACGTCATAACGTATAACATTATATAGTATTACTATACAACGTGGAACATTATATAGTATTACGTTATAACGTATAACGTTATATACTATTACGGTATAACGTATAACGTTATATAGTGTTACATTATAGCGTATAACGTTATATAGTATTACGTTATAACGTATAACATTATATAGTATTACTATACAACGTGTAACGTTATATACTATTACGGTATAACGCATAGCGTTATATAGTGTTACGTTATAACGTATGATGTTATATAGTATTACGTTATAACATATAAGGTTATATACTAATAGTATACATCGAGTAAAGTTATATAGTATTACGTTATAACGTATAACGTTATATACTATTACGCTATAACGTATGACGCTATATACTATTACTATACAACGTGTAACGTTATATAGTATTACGTTATAACGTATAACATTATATACTATTACTATACAACGTGTAACGATATATAGTATTACGTTATAACGTATAACGTTATATACTATTACGGTATAATGTATAACGTAATATAGTGTTACGTTATAGCGTATAACGTTATATAGTATTACGTTATAACGTATAACGTTATATAGTACTACGTTATAACGTATAACGTTATGTGGTATTACGTTATAAGGTATAACTGTATATACTATTTCGGTATAATGTATAACGTTATATAGTATTACGTTATAACGTATAACGTTATATACTATTACGCTATAACGTATGACGCTATATACTATTACTATACAACGTGTAACGTTATATAGTATTACGTTATAACGTATAACATTATATACTATTACTGTACAACGTGTAACGATATATAGTATTACGTTATAACGTATAACGTTATATACTATTACGGTATAATGTATAACGTAATATAGTATTACGTTATAACGTATAACATTATATACTATTACTATACAACGTGTAACGATATATAGTATTACGTTATAACGTATAACGTTATATACTATTACGGTATAATGTATAACGTAATATAGTGTTACGTTATAGCGTATAACGTTATATAGTATTACGTTATAACGTATAACGTTATATAGTATTACGTTATAACGTATAACGTTATATACTATTACGTTATAACGTATAACGATATACACTATTACGGCCTTACGTGTAACGTTATATAGTATTACGTTATATAGTATTACGTTATAACGTATAACGTCATATACTATTACGATATAACGTCATATACTATCACTATACAACGTGAAACGTTATATAGTATTACGTTATAAAGTATAACGTTATATACTATCACTATACAACGTGTAACATTATATAGTATTACGTTATAACTTATAACGGCATATAGTATTACTTTATAACGTATAACGTTATATACTATTACGCTATAACGTATGACGCTATATACTATTACTATACAACGTGTAACGTTATATAGTATTACGCTATGACGTATAACGTTAAGTACTATTACGATATAACGTATAACGTTGTATACTATTACGGTATAACGTATAACGTAATATAGTGTTACGTTATAGCGTATAACGTTATATAGTATTACGTTATAACGCATAACGTTATATAGTGTTACGTTATAACGTAAGATGTTATATAATATTACGTTATAACGTATAAGGTTATATACTAATAGTATACATGGAGTAAAGTTATATAGTATTACGTTATAACGTATAACGTTATATACTATTACGCTATAACGTATGACGCTATATACTATTACAATACAACGTGTAACGTTATATAGTATTACGTTGTAACGTATAACGTTATATACTATTACGATATAACGCATAACGTTATACAGTATTACGTTATAACGTATGACGTTATATAGCATTACGTTCTAACGTATAACGTTATATAGTACTACGTTATAACGTATAACGTTATGTAGTATTACGTTATAACGTTTAACGTTATATACTACTACGATTTAACATATAACGTTATATACTACTACGATTTAACATATAACGTTATATACTATTACTATACAACGTGTAACGTTATATAGTATTACGTTATAACGTATGACGTTATATACTATTACGATATAACGTATAACGTTATATAGTATTACGTTATAACGTGTAACGTTATATAGTATTACGTTATGACGTATATCGGTATATACTATTACGATATAACGAATAGTGTTCTATACTATTATTATACAACGTTTAACGTTATATAGTATTACGTTATAACGTTTAACGTTACATACTATTACGGTATGACGGGTAACGTTATATATTATTACGTTATAACGTGTAACGTTATATAGTATTACGTTGTAACTTATAACGTTATATACTCTTACGATGTAACATATATCGTTATATACTATTACTATATAAGGTGTAACGTTATATGCTCTTAGGATATAACGTATAACGTTGTATACTAATACTATACATCGAGTAAAGTTATATAGTATTACGTTATAACGTATAACGTTATATACTATTACGCTATAACGTATGACGCTATATACTATTACAATACAACGTGTAACTTTATATAGTATTACGTTGTAACGTACAACGTTATATACTATTACGATATAACGCATAACGTTATATAGTATTACGTTATAACTTAGGACGTTATATAGCATTACGTTCTAACGTATAACGTTATATAGTACTACGTTATAAAGTATAACGTTATGTAGTATTACGTTATAACGTATAACGTTATATACTACTACGATTTAACATATAACGTTATATACTATTACTATACAACGTGAAACGTTATATAGTATTACGTTATAACGTATGACGTTATATACTATTACGATATAACGTATAACGTTATATACTATTACGATATAACGTATAACGTTATATAGTATTACGTTGTAACGTATAACGTCATATACTATTACGATATAACGTTATATACTATCACTATACAACGTGAAACGTTATATAGTATTACGTTATAAAGTATAACGTTATATACTATCACTATACAACGTGTAACATTGTATAGTATTACGTTATAACGTATAACGGCATATAGTATTACTTTATAACGTATAACGTTATATACTATTACGCTATCACGTATTACGCTATATACTATTACAATACAACGTGTAACGTTATATACTATTACGCTATCACGTATGACGCTATATACTATTACAGTACAACGTGTAACGTTATATAGTATTACGTTGTAACGTATAACGTTATATACAATTACGATTTAACATATAACGTTATATACTATTACGCTACAACGTATGACGCTATATACTATTACAGTACAACGTGTAACGTTATATAGTATTACGTTATAACGTATAACGTTATATACTATTACGCTATAACGTATGACGCTATATACTATTACAATACAACGTGTAACGTTATATAGTATTACGTTGTAACGTATAACGTTATATACTATTACGATTTAACATATATCGTTATATACTATTACGCTATAACGTATGACGCTATATACTATTACTATACAACGTGTAACGTTATATAGTATTACGTTATGACGTATAACGTTAAGTACTATTACGATATAACGTATAACGTTGTATACTAATACTATATAACGTGTAACGTTGTGTCGAACTACGTTATAACGTATAACGTTATATACTATTACTATACAACGTGTAACGTTATATAGTATTACGTTATAACGTATAACATTATATACTATTACTATACAACGTGTCACGTTATATAGTATTACGTTATAACGTATAACGTTATATACTATTACGGTATAACGTATAACGTAATATAGTGTTACGTTATAGCGTATAACGTTATATAGTATTACGTTATAACGTATAACGTTATATAGTATTACGTTATAACGTATAACGTTATATGGTATTACGTTATAAGGCATAACTGTATATACTATTTCGGTATAATGTATAACGTTATGTAGTATTACGTTATAATGTATAACGTTATGTAGTATTACGTTATAATGTATAACGTTATAAGCTATTACGTTATAACGTATAACGTAATATAGTGTTACGTTATAGCGTATAACGTTATATAGTATTACGTTATAACGTATAACGTTATATAGTATTACGTTATAACGTATAACGTTATATGGTATTACGTTATAAGGTATAACTGTATATACTATTTCGGAATAATGTATAACGTTATGTAGTATTACGTTATAATGTATAACGTTATAAGTTATTACGGTATAACGTATAACGTTATGTAGTATTATGTTGTAACGTATAACGTTATGTAGTATTACGTTATAACGTATAACGTTATATACTATTACGTTATAACGTATAACGATATACACTATTACGGTATTACGCGTAACGTTATATAGTATTACGTTATATAATATTACGTTATAACGGATAACGTCATATACTATTACGATATAACGTTATATACTATCACTATACAACGTGAAACGTTATATAGTATTACGTTATAAAGTATAACGTTATATACTATCACTATACAACGTGTAACATTATATAGTATTACGTTATAACGTATAACGGCATATAGTATTACTTTATAACGTATAACGTTATATACTATTACGCTATAACGTATGACGCTATATACTATTACAATACAACGTGTAACGTTATATAGTATTACGTTGTAACGTATAACGTTATATACTATTACGATTTAACATATAACGTTATATACTATTACGCTATAACGTATGACGCTATATACTATTACTATACAACGTGTAACGTTATATAGTATTACGTTATGACGTATAACGTTATATACTATTACGATATAACGTATAACGTTGTATACTAATACTACATAACGTGTAACGTTGTATAGGACTACGTTATAACGTATAACGTTATATACTATTACTATACAACGTGCAACGTTATATAGTATTACGTTATAACGTATAACGTAATATACTGTTACGTTATAGCGTATAACGTTATATAGTATTACGTTATAACGTATAACGTTATATACTATTAGGATTTAACATATAACGTTATATACTATTACGCTATAACGTATGACGCTATATACTATTACTATACAACGTGTAACGCTATATAGTATTACGTTATGACGTACAACGTTATATACTATTACGATATAACGTATAACGTTGTATACTAATACTATATAACGTGTAACGTTGTATATGACTACGTTATAACGTATAACGTTATATACAATTACTATACAACGTGTAACGTTATATAGTATTACGTTATAACGTATAACATTATATACTATTACTATACAACGTGTAACGATATGTAGTATTACGTTATAACGTATAACGTTATTTACTATTACGGTATAATGTATAGCGTAATATAGTGTTACGTTATAGCGTATAACGTTATATAGTATTACGTTATAACGTATAACGTTATATAGTATTACGTTATAACGTATAACGTTATGTGGTATTACGTTATAAGGTATAACTGTATATACTATTTCGGTATAATGTATAACGTTATGTAGTATTACGTTATAATGTATAACGTTATAAGCTATTACGGTATAACGTAGAACGTTGTGTAGTATTATGTTGTAACGTATAACGTTATGTAGTATTACGTTATAACGTATAACGTTATATACTATTACGTTATAACGTATAACGATATACACTATTACGGTATTACGTGTAACGTTATATAGTATGACGTTATATAGTATTACGTTATAACGTATAACGTCATATACTATTACGATATAACGTTATATACTATCACTATACAACGTGAAACGTTATATAGTATTACGTTATGAAGTATAACGTTATATACTATCACTATACAACGTGTAACATTATATAGTATTACGTTATAACGTATAACGGCATATAGTATTACTTTATAAAGTATAACGTTATATACTATTACGCTATAACGTATGACGCTATATACTATTACAATACAACGTGTAACGATATATAGTATTACGTTGTAACGTATAACGTTATATACTATTACGATTTAACATATAACGTTATATAGTATTACGCTATAACGTATGACGCCATATACTATTACTATACAACGTGTAACGTTATATAGTATTACGTTATGACGTATAACGTTATATACTATTACGATATAACGTATAACGTTGTATACTAATACTATGTAACGTGTAACGTTGTATAGGACTACGTTATAACGTATAACGTTATATACTATTACTATACAACGTGTAACGTTATATAGTATTACGTTATAACGTATAACGTTATATACTATTACGCGATAACGTATGACGCTATATACTATTACAATACAACGTGTAACGTTATATAGTATTACGTTGTAACGTATAACGTTATATACTATTACGATTTAACATATAACGTTATATACTATTACGCTATAACGTATGACGCTATATACTATTACTATACAACGTGTAACGTTATATAGTATTACGTTATGACGTATAACGTTAAGTACTATTACGATATAACGTATGACGTTGTATACTAATACTATATAACGTGTAACGTTGTGTCGAACTACGTTATAACGTATAACGTTATATACTATTACTATACAACGTGTAACGTTATATAGTATTACGTTATAACGTATAACATTATATACTATTACTATACAACGTGTCACGTTATATAGTATTACGTTATAACGTATAACGTTATATACTATTACGGTATAACGTATAACGTAATATAGTGTTACGTTATAGCGTATAACGTTATATAGTATTACGTTATAACGTATAACGTTATATAGTATTACGTTATAACGTATAACGTTATATGGTATTACGTTATAAGGTATAACTGTATATACTATTTCGGTATAATGTATAACGTTATGTAGTATTACGTTATAATGTATAACGTTATAAGCTATTACGTTATAACGTATAACGTAATATAGTGTTACGTTATAGCGTATAACGTTATATAGTATTACGTTATAACGTATAACGTTATATAGTATTACGTTATAACGTATAACGTTATATGGTATTACGTTATAAGGTATAACTGTATATACTATTTCGGAATAATGTATAACGTTATGTAGTATTACGTTATAATGTATAACGTTATAAGTTATTACGGTATAACGTATAACGTTATGTAGTATTATGTTGTAACGTATAACGTTATGTAGTATTACGTTATAACGTATAACGTTATATACTATTACGTTATAACGTATAACGATATACACTATTACGGTATTACGTGTAACGTTATATAGTATTACGTTATATAGTATTACGTTATAACGGATAACGTCATATACTATTACGATATAACGTTGTATACTATCACTGTACAACGTGAAACGTTATATAGTATTACGTTATAAAGTATAACGTTATATACTATCACTATACAACGTGTAACATTATATAGTATTACGTTATAACGTATAACGGCATATAGTATTACTTTATAACGTATAACGTTATATACTATTACGCTATAACGTATGACGCTATATACTATTACAATACAACGTGTAACGTTATATAGTATTACGTTGTAACGTATAACGTTATATACTATTACGATTTAACATATAACGTTATATACTATTACGCTATAACGTATGACGCTATATACTATTACTATACAACGTGTAACGTTATATAGTATTACGTTATGACGTATAACGTTATATACTATTACGATATAACGTATAACGTTGTATACTAATACTATATAACGTGTAACGTTGTATAGGACTACGTTATAACGTATAACGTTATATACTATTACTATACAACGTGTAACGTTATATACTATTACTATACAACGTGGAACGTTATATACTATTACTATACAACGTGTAACGTTATATAGTATTACGTTATGACGTACAACGTTATATACTAATACGGTATAACGTATAACGTTATATACGATCACTATACAACGTGAAACGTTATATATTATTACGTCATAACGTATTACGTTATATAATATCACTATACAACGTGTAACGTTATATAGTATTACGTTATAACGTATAACGTTATATACTATTACGCTATAACGTATGACGCTATACACTATTACTATAAAACGTGTAACGTTAAATAGTATTACGTTATAACGTATAACGTTATATAGTATTACGTTATAACGTATAACGTTATATAGTATTACGTTATAACTTATAACATTATATACTTTTACTATACAACGTGTAACGTTATATAGTATTACGTTATAACGTATAACGTTATATACTATTACGGTATAACGTATAACGTAATATAGTGTTACATTATAGCGTATAACGTTATATAGTATTACGTTATAACGTATAACGTTATATACTATTACTATACAACGTGTAACGTTATATAGTATTACGTTATAACGTGTAACGTTATATACTATTACGGTATAACGTATAACGTTATATAGTGTTACGTTATAACGTATGACGTTATATAGTATTACGTTATAACGTATAAGGTTATATATTAATGCTATACATCGAGTAAAGTTATATAGTATTACGTTATAACGTATAACGTTATATACTATTACGCTATAACGTATGACGCTATATACTATTACAATACAACGTGTAACGTTATATAGTATTACGTTGTAACGTATAACGTTATATACTACTACGATTTAACATATAACGTTATATACTATTACTATACAACGTGTAACGTTATACAGCATTTCGTTAGAACGTATAACGTTATGTACTAATACTATTCATCGTGTAAAGTTATATAGTATTATGTTATAGCGTATAACGTTACATTGTCTTACGATATAACGCACAGCGTTCTATACTATTACTATATAACGTGTAACGTTATATAGTACTACGTTATAGCGTATAACGTTATATAGTATTACGTTATAACTTATAACATTATATACTTTTACTATACAACGTGTAACGTTATATAGTATTACGTTATAACGTATAACGTTATATACTATTACGGTATAACGTATAACGTAATATAGTGTTACATTATAGCGTATAACGTTATATAGTATTATGTTATAACGTATAACGTTATATAGTATTACGTTATAACGTATAACGTTATATAGTATTACGTTATAACTTATAACATTATATACTTTTACTATACAACGTGTAACGTTATATAGTATTACGTTATAACGTGTAACGTTATATACTATTACGTTATAACGTGTAACGTTATATAGTATTACGTTATAACGTGTAACGTTATATGGTATTACGTTATAAGGTATAACTGTATATACTATTTCGGTATAATGTGTAATGTTATGTAGTATTACGTTATAATGTATAACGTTATAAGCTATTACGGTATAACGTATAACGTTATGCAGTATTATGTTGTAACGTATAACGTTATATAGTATTACGTTATAACGTATAACGGTATACACTATTACGGTATTACGTGTAACGTTATATAGTATTACGTTATAACGTATAACGTCATATACTATTACGATATAACGTTATATACTATCGCTATACAACGTGAAACGTTATATAGTATTACGTTATAAAGTATAACGTTATATACTATCACTATACAACGTGTAACATTATATAGTATTACGTTATAACGTATAACGTTATATAGTATTACGTTATAACGCATAACGATATATAGTATTACGTTATAACGTATGACGTTATATAGCATTACGTTATAACGTATAACGATATATACTATTTCGGTATAATGTATAACGTTGTATACTAATACTATATAACGTGTAATGTTGTATAGGTCTACGTTATAACGTATAACGTTATATACTATTACTATACAACGTGTAACGTAATATAGTATTACGTTATAACGTATAACGTTATATACTATTACGGTATAACGAATAACGTAATATAGTGTTACATTATAGCGTATAACGTTATATAGTATTACGTTATAACGTATAACGTTATATACTATTACTATACAACGTGTAACATTATATACTATTACGATATAACGCATAACGATATATAGTATTACGTTATAACGTATAACGTTACATAGTATTACGTTATAACGTATAACATTATATACTATTACTATACAACGTGTAACGTTATATAGTATTACGTTATAACGTGTAACGTTATATACTATTACGGTATAACGCATAACGTTATATAGTGTTACGTTATAACTTATAACGTTATATAGTATTACGTTATAACGTATAATATTATATACTATTACTATACAACGTGTAACGTTATATAGTATTACGTTATAACGTATAACATTATATACTATTACTATACAACGTGTAACGTTATATAGTATTACGTTATAACGTATAACGTTATATACTATTATGATATAACGTATAACGTTGTATACTAATACTATATAACGTGTAACGTTGTATAGGACTACGTTATAACGTATAACGTTATATACTATTACTATACAACGTGTAACGTTATATAGTATTACGTTATAACGTATAACATTATATACTATTACTATACAACGTGTAACGTTATATAGTATTACGTTATGACGTATAACGTTATATACTATTACGGTATAACGTATAACGTTATATAGTATTACGTTATAACGTATAACGTTATATGGTATTACGTTATAAGGTATAACTGTATATACTATTTCGGTATAATGTATAACGTTATGTAGTATTACGTTATAATGTATAACGTTATAAGCTATTACGGTATAACGTATAACGTTATGTAGTATTATGTTGTAACGTATAACGTTATGTAGTATTACGTTATAACGTATAACGTTATATACTATTACGTTATAACGTATAACGATATACACTATTACGGTATTACGTGTAACGTTATATAGTATTACGTTATATAGTATTACGTTATAACGTATAACGTCATATACTATTACGATATAACATTATATACAATCACTATACAACGTGAATCGTTATATAGTATTACGTTATAAAGTATAACGTTATATACTATCACTATACAACGTGTAACATTATATAGTATTACGTTATAACGTATAACGGCATATAGTATTACGATATAACGTATAACGTTGTATACTAATACTATATAACGTGTAACGTTGTATAGGACTACGTTGTAACGTATAACGTTATATACTATTACTATACAACGTGAAACGTTATATAGTATTACGTTATAAAGTATAACGTTATATACTATCACTATACAACGTGTAACATTATATAGTATTACGTTATAACGTATAACGGCATATAGTATTACTTTATAACGTATAACGTTATATACTATTACGCTATAACGTATGACGCTATATACTATTACAATACAACGTGTAACGTTATATAGTATTACGTTGTAACGTATAACGTTATATACTATTACGATTTAACATATAACGTTATATACTATTACGCTATAACGTATGACGCAATATACCATTACTATACAACGTGTAACGTTATATAGTATTACGTTATGACGTATAACGTTATATACTATTACGATATAACGTATAACGTTGTATACTAATACTATATAACGTGCAGCGTTGTATAGGATTACGTTATAACGTATAACTTTATATACTATTACTATACAACGTGTAACGTTATATAGTATTACGTTATAACGTATAAGGTTATATACTATTACGCTATAACGTATGACGCTATATACTATTACGATACAACGTGTAACGTTATATAGTATTACGTTGTAACGTATAACGTTATATACTATTACGATTTAACATATTACGTTATATACTATTACGCTATAACGTATGACGCTATATACTATTACTATACAACGTGTAACGTTATATAGTATTACGTTATGACGTACAACGTTAAATACTATTACGATATAACGTATAACGTTGTATACTAATACTATATAACGTGTAACGTTGTATAGGACTACGTTATAACGTATAACGTTATATACTATTACTATACAACGTGTAACGTTATATAGTATTACGTTATAACGTATAACATTATATACTATTACTATACAACGTGTAACGTTATATAGTATTACGTTATAACGTATAACGTTATATACTATTACGGTATAACGTATAACGTAATATAGTGTTACATTATAGCGTATAACGTTATATAGTATTACGTTATAACGTATAACGTTATTTACTATTACTATACAACGTGTAACGTTATATACTATTACGATATAACGCATAACGATATATAGTATTACGTTATAACGTGTAACGTTATATAGTATTACGTTATAACGTATAACATTATATACTATTACTATACAACGTGTAACCATTATATAGTATTACGTTATAACGTGTAACGTTATATACTCTTACGGTATAACGCATAACGTTATATAGTGTTACGTTATAACGTATAACGTTATATAGTATTACGTTATAACGTATAACATTATATACTATTACTATACAACGTGCAAAGTTATATAGTATTACGTTATAACGTGTAACGTTATATACTATTACGGTATAACGTATAACGTTAATTACTATTACGATATAACGTATAACGTTGTATACTATTACGGTATAACGTATAACGTAATATAGTGTTACGTTATAGCGTATAACGTTATATAGTATTACGTTGTAACGTATAACGTTATATACTATTACGATTTAACATATAGCGTTATATACAATTACGCTATAACGTATGACGCTATATACTATTACTATACAACGTGTAACGTTATATAGTATTACGTTATGACGTATAACGTTAATTACTATTACGATATAACGTATAACGTTGTATACTATTACGGTATAACGTATAACGTAATATAGTGTTACGTTATAGCGTATAACGTTATATAGTATTACGTCATAACGTATAACGTTATTTAGTATTACGTTATAACGTATAACGTTGTATGGTATTACGTTATAAGGTATAACTGTATATACTATTTCGGTATAATGTATAACGTTATGTAGTATTACGTTATAATGTATAACGTTATAAGCTACTACGGTATAACGTATAACGTAATATAGTGTTACGTTGTAGCGTATAACGTTATATAGTATTACGTTATAACGTATAACGGTATACACTATTACGGTATTACGTGTAACGTTATATAGTATTACGTTATATAGTATTACGTTATAACGTATAACGTCATATACTATTACGATATAACGTTATATACTATCGCTATACAACGTGGAACGTTATATAGTATTACGTTATAAAGTATAACGTTATATACTATCACTATACAACGTGTAACATTATATAGTATTACGTTATAACGTATAACGTTATATAGTATTACGTTATAACGCATAACGATATATAGTATTACGTTATAACGTATGACGTTATATAGCATTACGTTATCACGTATAACGATATAAACTATTTCCGTATAATGTATAACGTTGTATACTAATACTATATAACGTGTAACGTTGTATAGGTCTACGTTATAACGTATAACGTTATATACTATTACTATACAACGTGTAACGTAATATAGTATTACGTTATAACGTATAACGTTATATACTATTACGGTATAACGTATAACGTAATATAGTGTTACATTATACCGTATAACGTTATATACTATTACTATACAACGTGTAACGTTATATACTATTACGATATAACGCATAACGATATATAGTATTACGTTATAACGTATAACGTTATATAGTATTACGTTATAACGTATAACGTTGTATACTAATACTATATAACGTGTAACGTTGTATAGGACTACGTCATAACGTATAACGTTATATACTATTACTATACAACGTGTAGCGTTATATAGTATTACGTTATAACATATAACGTTATATACTATTACGCTATAACGTATGACGCTATATACTATTACTATACAACGTGTAACGTTATATAGTATTACGTTATGACGTATAACGTTATATACTATTACGATATAACGTATAACGTTTTATACTAATACTATATAACGTGTAACGTTGTATAGGACTACGTTATAACGTATAACGTTATATACTATTACTATACAACGTGTAACGTTATATACTATTACTATACAACGTGGAACGTTATATACTATTACTATACAACGTGTAACGTTATATAGTATTACGTTATGACGTACAACGTTATATACTAATACGGTATAACGTATAACGTTATATACTATCACTATACAACGTGAAACGTTATATATTATTACGTCATAACGTATTACGTTATATAATATCACTATACAACGTGTAACGTTATATAGTATTACGTTATAACGTATAACGTTATATAGTATTACGTTATAACGTATAACGTTATATAGTATTACGTTATAACTTATAACATTATATACTTTTACTATACAACGTGTAACGTTATATAGTATTACGTTATAACGTATAACGTTATATACTATTACGGTATAACGTATAACGTAATATAGTGTTACATTATAGCGTATAACGTTATATAGTATTACGTTATAACGTATAACGTTATATACTATTACTATACAACGTGTAACGTTATATAGTATTACGTTATAACGTGTAACGTTATATACTATTACGGTATAACGTATAACGTTATATAGTGTTACGTTATAACGTATGACGTTATATAGTATTACGTTATAACGTATAAGGTTATATATTAATACTATACATCGAGTAAAGTTATATAGTATTACGTTATAACGTATAACGTTATATACTATTACGCTATAACGTATGACGCTATATACTATTATAATACAACGTGTAACGTTATATAGCATTACGTTGTAACGTATAACGTTATATACTACTACGATTTAACATATAACGTTATATACTATTACTATACAACGTGTAACGTTATACAGCATTTCGTTAGAACGTATAACGTTATGTACTAATACTATACATCGTGTAAAGTTATATAGTATTATGTTATAGCGTATAACGTTATATTGTCTTACGATATAACGCATAGCGTTCTATACTATTACTATAAAACGTGTAACGTTATATAGTACTACGTTATAGCGTATAACGTTACATACTATTACGGTATGACGGGTGACGTTATATAGTATTACGTTATAACGTGTAACGTTATATAGTATTACGTTATGACGTATAACGTTGTATACTATTACGATATAACGAATAGTGTTCTATACTATTATTATACAACGTTTAACGTTATATAGTATTACGTTATAACGTTTAACGTTACATACTATTACGGTATGACGGGTAACGTTATATATTATGACGTTATAACGTGTAACGTTATATAGTATTACGTTATAACGTATAACATTATATACTATTACTATACAACGTGTAACGTTATATAGTATTACGTTATGACGTATAACGTTATATACTATTACGATATAACGTATAACGTTTTATACTAATACTATATAACGTGTAACGTTGTATAGGACTACGTTATAACGTATAACGTTATATACTATTACTATACAACGTGTAACGTTATATACTATTACTATACAACGTGGAACGTTATATACTATTACTATACAACGTGTAACGTTATATAGTATTACGTTATGACGTACAACGTTATATACTAATACGGTATAACGTATAACGTTATATACTATCACTATACAACGTGAAACGTTATATATTATTACGTCATAACGTATTACGTTATATAATATCACTATACAACGTGTAACGTTATATAGTATTACGTTATAACGTATAACGTTATATAGTATTACGTTATAACGTATAACGTTATATAGTATTACGTTATAACTTATAACATTATATACTTTTACTATACAACGTGTAACGTTATATAGTATTACGTTATAACGTATAACGTTATATACTATTACGGTATAACGTATAACGTAATATAGTGTTACATTATAGCGTATAACGTTATATAGTATTACGTTATAACGTATAACGTTATATACTATTACTATACAACGTGTAACGTTATATAGTATTACGTTATAACGTGTAACGTTATATACTATTACGGTATAACGTATAACGTTATATAGTGTTACGTTATAACGTATGACGTTATATAGTATTACGTTATAACGTATAAGGTTATATATTAATACTATACATCGAGTAAAGTTATATAGTATTACGTTATAACGTATAACGTTATATACTATTACGCTATAACGTATGACGCTATATACTATTACAATACAACGTGTAACGTTATATAGCATTACGTTGTAACGTATAACGTTATATACTACTACGATTTAACATATAACGTTATATACTATTACTATACAACGTGTAACGTTATACAGCATTTCGTTAGAACGTATAACGTTATGTACTAATACTATACATCGTGTAAAGTTATATAGTATTATGTTATAGCGTATAACGTTATATTGTCTTACGATATAACGCATAGCGTTCTATACTATTACTATAAAACGTGTAACGTTATATAGTACTACGTTATAGCGTATAACGTTACATACTATTACGGTATGACGGGTGACGTTATATAGTATTACGTTATAACGTGTAACGTTATATAGTATTACGTTATGACGTATAACGTTGTATACTATTACGATATAACGAATAGTGTTCTATACTATTATTATACAACGTTTAACGTTATATAGTATTACGTTATAACGTTTAACGTTACATACTATTACGGTATGACGGGTAACGTTATATATTATGACGTTATAACGTGTAACGTTATATAGTATTACGTTATAACGTATAACATTATATACTATTACTATACAACGTGTAACGTTATATAGTATTACGTTATGACGTATAACGTTATATACTATTACGGTATAACGTATAACGTAATATAGTGTTACGTTATAGCGTATAACGTTATATAGTATTACGTTATAACGTATAACGTTATATAGTATTACGTTATAACGTATAACGTTATATGGTATTACGTTATAAGGTATAACTGTATATACTATTTCGGTATAATGTATAACGTTATGTAGTATTACGTTATAATGTATAACGTTATAAGCTATTACGGTATAACGTATAACGTTATGTAGTATTATGTTGTAACGTATAACGTTATGTAGTATTACGTTATAACGTATAACGTTATATACTATTACGTTATAACGTATAACGATATACACTCTTACGGTATTACGTGTAACGTTATATAGTATTACGTTATATAGTATTACGTTATAACGTATAACGTCATATACTATTACGATATAACGTTATATACAATCACTATACAACGTGAATCGTTATATAGTATTACGTTATAAAGTATAACGTTATATACTATCACTATACAACGTGTAACATTATATAGTATTACGTTATAACGTTTAACGGCACATAGTATTACGATATAACGTATAACGTTGTATACTAATACTATATAACGTGTATCGTTGTATAGGACTACGTTGTAACGTATAACTTTATATACTATTACTATACAACGTGAAACGTTATATAGTATTACGTTATAAAGTATAACGTTATATACTATCACTATACAACGTGTAACATTATATAGTATTACGTTATAACGTATAACGGCATATAGTATTACTTTATAACGTATAACGTTATATACTATTACGCTATAACGTATGACGCTATATACTATTACAATACAACGTGTAACGTTATATAGTATTACGTTGTAACGTATAACGTTATATACTATTACGATTTAACATATAACGTTATATACAATTACGCTATAACGTATGACGCTATATACTATTACTATACAACGTGTAACGTTATATAGTATTACGTTATGACGTATAACGTTAATTACTATTACGATATAACGTATAACGTTGTATACTATTACGGTATAACGTATAACGTAATATAGTGTTACGTTATAGCGTATAACGTTATATAGTATTACGTCATAACGTATAACGTTATTTAGTATTACGTTATAACGTATAACGTTGTATGGTATTACGTTATAAGGTATAACTGTATATACTATTTCGGTATAATGTATAACGTTATGTAGTATTACGTTATAATGTATAACGTTATAAGCTATTACGGTATAACGTATAACGTAATATAGTGTTACGTTGTAGCGTATAACGTTATATAGTATTACGTTATAACGTATAACGTTATATAGTATTACGTTATAACGTATAACGTTATATGGTATTACGTTATAAGGTATAACTGTATATACTATTTCGGTATAATGTATAACGTTATGTAGTATTACGTTATAATGTATAACGTTATAAGCTATTACGGTATAACGTATAACGTTATGCAGTATTATGTTATAACGTATAACGTTATGTAGTATTACGTTATAACGTATAACGTTATACACTATTACGTTATAACGTATAACGGTATACACTATTACGGTATTACGTGTAACGTTATATAGTATTACGTTATATAGTATTACGTTATAACGTATAACGTCATATACTATTACGATATAACGTTATATACTATCGCTATACAACGTGAAACGTTATATAGTATTACGTTATAAAGTATAACGTTATATACTATCACTATACAACGTGTAACATTATATAGTATTACGTTATAACGTATAACGTTATATAGTATTACGTTATAACGCATAACGATATATAGTATTACGTTATAACGTATGACGTTATATAGCATTACGTTATCACGTATAACGATATAAACTATTTCCGTATAATGTATAACGTTGTATACTAATACTATATAACGTGTAACGTTGTATAGGTCTACGTTATAACGTATAACGTTATATACTATTACTATACAACGTGTAACGTAATATAGTATTACGTTATAACGTATAACGTTATATAGTATTACGTTATAACGTATAACATTATATACTATTACTATACAACGTGTAACGTTATATAGTATTACGTTATAACGTATAACGTTATATACTATTACGGTATAACGTATAACGTAATATAGTGTTACATTATACCGTATAACGTTATATAGTATTACGTTATAACGTATAACGTTATACACTATTACTATACAACGTGTAACGTTATATACTATTACGATATAACGCATAACGATATATAGTATTACGTTATAACGTATAACGTTATATACTATTACGCTATAACGTATGACGCTATATACTATTACAATACAACGTGTAACGTTATATAGTATTACGTTGTAACGTATAACGTTATATACTATTACGATTTAACATATAACGTTATATTCTATTACGCTATAACGTATGACGCTATATACTATTACTATACAACGTGTAACGTTATATATTATTACGTTATGACGTACAACGTTATATACTATTACGATATAACGTATAACGTTGTATACTAATACTATATAACGTGTAACGTTGTATAGGACTACGTTATAACGTATAACGTTACATACTATTACTATACAACGTGTAACGTTATATAGTATTACGTTATAACGTATAACATTATATACTATTACTATACAACGTGTAACGTTATATAGTATTACGTTATGACGTGTAACGTTATATACTATTACGGTATAACGCATAACGTTATATAGTGTTAGGTTATAACGTATAACGTTATATAGTATTACGTTATAACGTATAACATTATATACTATTACTATACAACGTGCAAAGTTATATAGTATTACGTTATAACGTATAACGTTATATACTATTACGCTATAACGTATGACGCTATATACTATTACAATACAACATGTAACGTTATATAGTATTACGTTGTAACGTATAACGTTATATACTATTACGATTTAACATATAACGTTATATTCTATTACGCTATAACGTATGACGCTATATACTATTACTATACAACGTGTAACGTTATATAGTATTACCTTATGACGTACAACGTTATATACTATTACGATATAACGTATAACGTTGTATACTAATACTATATAACGTGTAACGTTGTATAGGACTACGTTATAACGTATAACGTTATATACTATTACTATACAACGTGTAACGTTATATAGTATTACGTTATAACGTATAACATTATATACTATTACTATACAACGTGTAACGTTATATAGTATTACGTTATGACGTATAACGTTATATACTATTACGGTATAACGTATAACGTAATATAGTGTTACGTTATAGCGTATAACGTTATATAGTATTACGTTATAACGTATAACGTTATATAGTATTACGTTATAACGTATAACGTCATATACTATTACGATATAACGTTATATACAATCACTATACAATGTGAAACGTTATATAGTATTACGTTATGACGTATAACGTTATATACTATTACGATATAACGTATAACGTTGTATACTAATACTATATAACGTGCAACGTTGTATAGGATTACGTTATAACGTATAACGCTATATACTATTACTATACAACGTGTATCGTTATATAGTATTACGTTATAACGTATAACGTTATATACTATTACGCTATAACGTATGACGCTATATACTATTACAATACAACGTGTAACGTTATATAGTATTACGTTGTAACGTATAACGTTATATACTATTACGATTTAACATATAGCGTTATATACAATTACGCTATAACGTATGACGCTATATACTATTACTATACAACGTGTAACGTTATATAGTATTACGTTATGACGTATAACGTTAATTACTATTACGATATAACGTATAACGTTGTATACTATTACGGTATAACGTATAACGTAATATAGTGTTACGTTATAGCGTATAACGTTATATAGTATTACGTCATAACGTATAACGTTATTTAGTATTACGTTATAACGTATAACGTTGTATGGTATTACGTTATAAGGTATAACTGTATATACTATTTCGGTATAATGTATAACGTTATGTAGTATTACGTTATAATGTATAACGTTATAAGCTATTACGGTATAACGTATAACGTAATATAGTGTTACGTTGTAGCGTATAACGTTATATAGTATTACGTTATAACGTATAACGTTATATAGTATTACGTTATAACGTATAACGTTATATGGTATTACGTTATAAGGTATAACTGTATATACTATTTCGGTATAATGTATAACGTTATGTAGTATTACGTTATAATGTATAACGTTATAAGCTATTACGGTATAACGTATAACGTTATGCAGTATTATGTTATAACGTATAACGTTATGTAGTATTACGTTATAACGTATAACGTTATACACTATTACGTTATAACGTATAACGGTATACACTATTACGGTATTACGTGTAACGTTATATAGTATTACGTTATATAGTATTACGTTATAACGTATAACGTCATATACTATTACGATATAACGTTATATACTATCGCTATACAACGTGAAACGTTATATAGTATTACGTTATAAAGTATAACGTTATATACTATCACTATACAACGTGTAACATTATATAGTATTACGTTATAACGTATAACGTTATATAGTATTACGTTATAACGCATAACGATATATAGTATTACGTTATAACGTATGACGTTATATAGCATTACGTTATCACGTATAACGATATAAACTATTTCCGTATAATGTATAACGTTGTATACTAATACTATATAACGTGTAACGTTGTATAGGTCTACGTTATAACGTATAACGTTATATACTATTACTATACAACGTGTAACGTAATATAGTATTACGTTATAACGTATAACGTTATATAGTATTACGTTATAACGTATAACATTATATACTATTACTATACAACGTGTAACGTTATATAGTATTACGTTATAACGTATAACGTTATATACTATTACGGTATAACGTATAACGTAATATAGTGTTACATTATACCGTATAACGTTATATAGTATTACGTTATAACGTATAACGTTATACACTATTACTATACAACGTGTAACGTTATATACTATTACGATATAACGCATAACGATATATAGTATTACGTTATAACGTATAACGTTATATACTATTACGCTATAACGTATGACGCTATATACTATTACAATACAACGTGTAACGTTATATAGTATTACGTTGTAACGTATAACGTTATATACTATTACGATTTAACATATAACGTTATATTCTATTACGCTATAACGTATGACGCTATATACTATTACTATACAACGTGTAACGTTATATATTATTACGTTATGACGTACAACGTTATATACTATTACGATATAACGTATAACGTTGTATACTAATACTATATAACGTATAACGTTGTATAGGACTACGTTATAACGTATAACGTTACATACTATTACTATACAACGTGTAACGTTATATAGTATTACGTTATAACGTATAACATTATATACTATTACTATACAACGTGTAACGTTATATAGTATTACGTTATGACGTGTAACGTTATATACTATTACGGTATAACGCATAACGTTATATAGTGTTAGGTTATAACGTATAACGTTATATAGTATTACGTTATAACGTATAACATTATATACTATTACTATACAACGTGCAAAGTTATATAGTATTACGTTATAACGTATAACGTTATATACTATTACGCTATAACGTATGACGCTATATACTATTACAATACAACATGTAACGTTATATAGTATTACGTTGTAACGTATAACGTTATATACTATTACGATTTAACATATAACGTTATATTCTATTACGCTATAACGTATGACGCTATATACTATTACTATACAACGTGTAACGTTATATAGTATTACCTTATGACGTACAACGTTATATACTATTACGATATAACGTATAACGTTGTATACTAATACTATATAACGTGTAACGTTGTATAGGACTACGTTATAACGTATAACGTTATATACTATTACTATACAACGTGTAACGTTATATAGTATTACGTTATAACGTATAACATTATATACTATTACTATACAACGTGTAACGTTATATAGTATTACGTTATGACGTATAACGTTATATACTATTACGGTATAACGTATAACGTAATATAGTGTTACGTTATAGCGTATAACGTTATATAGTATTACGTTATAACGTATAACGTTATATAGTATTACGTTATAACGTATAACGTCATATACTATTACGATATAACGTTATATACAATCACTATACAATGTGAAACGTTATATAGTATTACGTTATGACGTATAACGTTATATACTATTACGATATAACGTATAACGTTGTATACTAATACTATATAACGTGCAACGTTGTATAGGATTACGTTATAACGTATAACGCTATATACTATTACTATACAACGTGTATCGTTATATAGTATTACGTTATAACGTATAACGTTATATACTATTACGCTATAACGTATGACGCTATATACTATTACAATACAACGTGTAACGTTATATAGTATTACGTTGTAACGTATAACGTTATATACTATTACGATTTAACATATAGCGTTATATACAATTACGCTATAACGTATGACGCTATATACTATTACTATACAACGTGTAACGTTATATAGTATTACGTTATGACGTATAACGTTAATTACTATTACGATATAACGTATAACGTTGTATACTATTACGGTATAACGTATAACGTAATATAGTGTTACGTTATAGCGTATAACGTTATATAGTATTACGTCATAACGTATAACGTTATTTAGTATTACGTTATAACGTATAACGTTGTATGGTATTACGTTATAAGGTATAACTGTATATACTATTTCGGTATAATGTATAACGTTATGTAGTATTACGTTATAATGTATAACGTTATAAGCTATTACGGTATAACGTATAACGTAATATAGTGTTACGTTGTAGCGTATAACGTTATATAGTATTACGTTATAACGTATAACGTTATATAGTATTACGTTATAACGTATAACGTTATATGGTATTACGTTATAAGGTATAACTGTATATACTATTTCGGTATAATGTATAACGTTATGTAGTATTACGTTATAATGTATAACGTTATAAGCTATTACGGTATAACGTATAACGTTATGCAGTATTATGTTATAACGTATAACGTTATGTAGTATTACGTTATAACGTATAACGTTATACACTATTACGTTATAACGTATAACGGTATACACTATTACGGTATTACGTGTAACGTTATATAGTATTACGTTATATAGTATTACGTTATAACGTATAACGTCATATACTATTACGATATAACGTTATATACTATCGCTATACAACGTGAATCGTTATATAGTATTACGTTATAAAGTATAACGTTATATACTATCACTATACAACGAGTAACATTATATAGTATTACGTTATAACGTATAACGGCATATAGTATTACGATATAATGTATAACGTTCTATACTAATACTATATAACGTGTAACGTTGTATAGGACTACGTTGTAACGTATAACGTTATATACTATTACTATACAACGTGAAACGTTATATAGTATTACGTTATAAAGTATAACGTTATATACTATCACTATACAACGTGTAACATTATATAGTATTACGTTATAACGTATAACGGCATATAGTATTACTTTATAACGTATAACGTTATATACTATTACGCTATAACGTATGACGCTATATACTATTACTATACAACGTGTAACGTTATACAGCATTTCGTTAGAACGTATAACGTTATGTACTAATACTATACATCGTGTAAAGTTATATAGTATTATGTTATAGCGTATAACCTTATATTGTCTTACGATATAACGCATAGCGTTCTATACTATTACTATAAAACGTGTAACGTTATATAGTACTACGTTATAGCGTATAACGTTACATACTATTACGGTATGACGGGTGACGTTATATAGTATTACGTTATAACGTGTAACGTTATATAGTATTACGTTATGACGTATAACGTTGTATACTATTACGATATAACGAATAGTGTTCTATACTATTATTATACAACGTTTAACGTTATATAGTATTACGTTATAACGTTTAACGTTACATACTATTACGGTATGACGGGTAACGTTATATATTATGACGTTATAACGTGTAACGTTATATAGTATTACGTTATAACGTATAACATTATATACTATTACTATACAACGTGTAACGTTATATAGTATTACGTTATGACGTATAACGTTATATACTATTACGGTATAACGTATAACGTAATATAGTGTTACGTTATAGCGTATAACGTTATATAGTATTACGTTATAACGTATAACGTTATATAGTATTACGTTATAACGTATAACGTTATATGGTATTACGTTATAAGGTATAACTGTATATACTATTTCGGTATAATGTATAACGTTATGTAGTATTACGTTATAATGTATAACGTTATAAGCTATTACGGTATAACGTATAACGTTATGTAGTATTATGTTGTAACGTATAACGTTATGTAGTATTACGTTATAACGTATAACGTTATATACTATTACGTTATAACGTATGACGATATACACTCTTACGGTATTACGTGTAACGTTATATAGTATTACGTTATATAGTATTACGTTATAACGTATAACGTCATATACTATTACGATATAACGTTATATACAATCACTATACAACGTGAATCGTTATATAGTATTACGTTATAAAGTATAACGTTATATACTATCACTATACAACGAGTAACATTATATAGTATTACGTTATAACGTATAACGGCATATAGTATTACGATATAATGTATAACGTTGTATACTAATACTATATAACGTGTAACGTTGTATAGGACTACGTTGTAACGTATAACGTTATATACTATTACTATACAACGTGAAACGTTATATAGTATTACGTTATAAAGTATAACGTTATATACTATCACTATACAACGTGTAACATTATATAGTATTACGTTATAACGTATAACGGCATATAGTATTACTTTATAACGTATAACGTTATATACTATTACGCTATAACGTATGACGCTATATACTATTACTATACAACGTGTAACGTTATATAGTATTACGTTATGACGTATAACGTTATATACTATTACGATATAACGTATAACGTTGTATACTAATACTATATAACGTGCAACGTTGTATAGGATTACGTTATAACGTATAACGTTATATACTATTACTATACAACGTGTAACGTTATATAGTATTACGTTATAACGTATAACGGCATATAGTATTACTTTATAACGTATAACGTTATATACTATTACGCTATAACGTATGACGCTATATACTATTACTATACAACGTGTAACGTTATATAGTATTACGTTATGACGTATAACGTTATATACTATTACGATATAACGTATAACGTTATATACTATTACTATACAACGTGTAACGTTATATAGTATTACGTTATAACGTATAACATTATATACTATTACTATACAACGTGTAACGTTATATAGTATTACGTTATAACGTATAACGTTATATACTATTACGGTATAACGTATAACGTAATATAGTGTTACATTATAGCGTATAACGTTATATAGTATTACGTTATAACGTATAACGTTATATACTATTACTATACAACGTGTAACGTTATATACTATTACGATATAACGCATAAAGATATATAGTATTACGTTATAACGTATAACGTTATATAGTATTACGTTATAACGTATAACATTATATACTATTACTATACAACGTGCAAAGTTATATAGTATTACGTTATAACGTATAACGTTATATACTATTACGCTATAACGTATGACGCTATATACTATTACAATACAACGTGTAACGTTATATAGTATTACGTTGTAACGTATAACGTTATATACTATTACGATTTAACATATAACGTTATATTCTATTACGCTATAACGTATGACGCTATATACTATTACTATACAACGTGTAACGTTATATATTATTACGTTATGACGTACAACGTTATATACTATTACGATATAACGTATAACGTTGTATACTAATACTATATAACGTGTAACGTTGTATAGGACTACGTTATAACGTATAACGTTATACACTATTACTATACAACGTGTATCGTTATATAGTATTACGTTATAACGTATAACATTATATACTATTACTATACAACGTGTAACGTTATATAGTATTACGTTATGACGTATAACGTTATATACTATTACGGTATAACGTATAACGTAATATAGTGATACGTTATAGCGTATAACGTTATATAGTATTACGTTATAACGTATAACGTCATATACTATTACGATATAACGTTATATACAATCACTATACAACGTGAAACGTTATATAGTATTACGTTATAAAGTATAACGTTATATACTATCACTATACAACGTGTAACATTATATAGTATTACGTTATAACGTATAACGGCATATAGTATTACTTTATAACGTATAACGTTATATACTATTACGCTATAACTTATGACGCTATATACTATTACAATACAACGTGTAACGTTATATAGTATTACGTTGTAACGTATAACGTTATATACTATTACGATTTAATATGTAACGTTATATACTATTACGCTATAACGTATGACGCTATATACTATTACTATACAACGTGTAACGTTATATAGTATTACGTTATGACGTATAACGTTATATACTATTACGATATAACGTATAACGTTTTATACTAATACTATATAACGTGTAACGTTGTATAGGACTACGTTATAACGTATAACGTTATATACTATTACTATACAACGTGTAACGTTATATACTATTACTATACAACGTGGAACGTTATATACTATTACTATACAACGTGTAACGTTATATAGTATTACGTTATGACGTACAACGTTATATACTAATACGGTATAACGTATAACGTTATATACTATCACTATACAACGTGAAACGTTATATATTATTACGTCATAACGTATTACGTTATATAATATCACTATACAACGTGTAACGTTATATACTATTACTATACAACGTGTAACGTTATATACTATTACTATACAACGTATAACGTTATATACTATTACTATACAACGTGTAACGTTATATACTATTACTATACAACGTGGAACGTTATATACTATTACTATACAACGTGTAACGTTATATAGTATTACGTTATGACGTACAACGTTATATACTAATACGGTATAACGTATAACGTTATATACTATCACTATACAACGTGAAACGTTATATATTATTACGTCATAACGTATTACGTTATATAATATCACTATACAACGTGTAACGTTATATAGTATTACGTTATAACGTATAACGTTATATACTATTACGCTATAACGTATGACGCTATATACTATTACTATAAAACGTGTAACGTTAAATAGTATTACGTTATAACGTATAACGTTATATAGTATTACGTTATAACGTATAACGTAATATAGTGTTACATTATAGCGTATAACGTTATATAGTATTACGTTATAACGTATAACGTTATATACTATTACTATACAACGTGTAACGTTATATAGTATTACGTTATAACGTGTAACGTTATATACTATTACGGTATAACGTATAACGTTATATAGTGTTACGTTATAACGTATGACGTTATATAGTATTACGTTATAACGTATAAGGTTATATATTAATGCTATACATCGAGTAAAGTTATATAGTATTACGTTATAACGTATAACGTTATATACTATTACGCTATAACGTATGACGCTATATACTATTACAATACAACGTGTAACGTTATATAGTATTACGTTGTAACGTATAACGTTATATACTACTACGATTTAACATATAACGTTATATACTATTACTATACAACGTGTAACGTTATACAGCATTTCGTTAGAACGTATAACGTTATGTACTAATACTATACATCGTGTAAAGTTATATAGTATTATGTTATAGCGTATAACGTTATATTGTCTTACGATATAACGCATAGCGTTCTATACTATTACTATATAACGTGTAACGTTATATAGTACTACGTTATAGCGTATAACGTTATATAGTATTACGTTATAACTTATAACATTATATACTTTTACTATACAACGTGTAACGTTATATAGTATTACGTTATAACGTATAACGTTATATACTATTACGGTATAACGTATAACGTAATATAGTGTTACATTATAGCGTATAACGTTATATAGTATTATGTTATAACGTATAACGTTATATAGTATTACGTTATAATGTATAACGTTATATAGTATTACGTTATAACTTATAACATTATATACTTTTACTATACAACGTGTAACGTTATATAGTATTACGTTGTAACGTATAACGTTATATACTATTACGATTTAACATATAACGTTATATTCTATTACGCTATAACGTATGACGCTATATACTATTACTATACAACGTGTAACGTTATATATTATTACGTTATGACGTACAACGTTATATACTATTACGATATAACGTATAACGTTGTATACTAATACTATATAACGTGTAACGTTGTATAGGACTACGTTATAACGTATAACGTTATACACTATTACTATACAACGTGTATCGTTATATAGTATTACGTTATAACGTATAACATTATATACTATTACTATACAACGTGTAACGTTATATAGTATTACGTTATGACGTATAACGTTATATACTATTACGGTATAACGTATAACGTAATATAGTGATACGTTATAGCGTATAACGTTATATAGTATTACGTTATAACGTATAACGTCATATACTATTACGATATAACGTTATATACAATCACTATACAACGTGAAACGTTATATAGTATTACGTTATAAAGTATAACGTTATATACTATTACGATTTAATATGTAACGTTATATACTATTACGCTATAACGTATGACGCTATATACTATTACTATACAACGTGTAACGTTATATAGTATTACGTTATGACGTATAACGTTATATACTATTACGATATAACGTATAACGTTTTATACTAATACTATATAACGTGTAACGTTGTATAGGACTACGTTATAACGTATAACGTTATATACTATTACTATACAACGTGTAACGTTATATACTATTACTATACAACGTGGAACGTTATATACTATTACTATACAACGTGTAACGTTATATAGTATTACGTTATGACGTACAACGTTATATACTAATACGGTATAACGTATAACGTTATATACTATCACTATACAACGTGAAACGTTATATATTATTACGTCATAACGTATTACGTTATATAATATCACTATACAACGTGTAACGTTATATAGTATTACGTTATAACGTATAACGTTATATACTATTACGCTATAACGTATGACGCTATATACTATTACTATAAAACGTGTAACGTTAAATAGTATTACGTTATAACGTATAACGTTATATAGTATTACGTTATAACGTATAACGTAATATAGTGTTACATTATAGCGTATAACGTTATATAGTATTACGTTATAACGTATATCGTTATATACTATTACTATACAACGTGTAACGTTATATAGTATTACGTTATAACGTGTAACGTTATATACTATTACGGTATAACGTATAACGTTATATAGTGTTACGTTATAACGTATGACGTTATATAGTATTACGTTATAACGTATAAGGTTATATATTAATGCTATACATCGAGTAAAGTTATATAGTATTACGTTATAACGTATAACGTTATATACTATTACGCTATAACGTATGACGCTATATACTATTACAATACAACGTGTAACGTTATATAGTATTACGTTGTAACGTATAACGTTATATACTACTACGATTTAACATATAACGTTATATACCATTACTATACAACGTGTAACGTTATACAGCATTTCGTTAGAACGTATAACGTTATGTACTAATACTATACATCGTGTAAAGTTATATAGTATTATGTTATAGCGTATAACGTTATATTGTCTTACGATATAACGCATAGCGTTCTATACTATTACTATATAACGTGTAACGTTATATAGTACTACGTTATAGCGTATAACGTTATATAGTATTACGATATAACTTATAACATTATATACTTTTACTATACAACGTGTAACGTTATATAGTATTACGTTATAACGTATAACGTTATATACTATTACGGTATAACGTATAACGTAATATAGTGTTACATTATAGCGTATAACGTTATATAGTATTATGTTATAACGTATAACGTTATATAGTATTACGTTATAACGTATAACGTTATATAGTATTACGTTATAACTTATAACATTATATACTTTTACTATACAACGTGTAACGTTATATAGTATTACGTTATAACGTATAACGTTATATACTATTACTATACAACGTGTAACGTTATATAGTATTACGTTATAACGTGTAACGTTATATACTATTACGTTATAACGTGTAACGTTATATAGTATTACGTTATGACGTATAACGTTGTATACTATTACGATATAACGAATAGTGTTCTATACTATTATTATACAACGTTTAACGTTATATAGTATTACGTTATAACGTTTAACGTTACATACTATTACGGTATGACGGGTAACGTTATATATTATGACGTTATAACGTGTAACGTTATATAGTATTACGTTGTAACTTATAACGTTATATACTCTTACGATTTAACATATATCGTTATATACTATTACTATATAACTTGTAACGTTATATGCTATTAGGGTATAACGTATAACGTTGTATAATAATACTATATATCGTGTAACGTTGTATACTAATACTATATAACGTGTAACGTTATATAACATATATAGCGTTCTATTACGTATAACGTAAAACGTTATATACTATTACGTTATAACGTATAACGGTATATACTGTTTCGGTATAACGTATAACGTTGTATACTAATACTATATAACGTATAACGTTGTATAGGACTACGTTATAACGTATAACGTTTTATACTATTACTATACAACGTGTAACGTTATATAGTATTACGTTATGACGTATAACGTTATATACTATTACGGTTCAACGTATAACGTTTTATACTATCACTATACAACGTGAAACGTTATATAGTATTACGTTATAACGTATTACGTTATATAATATCACTATACAACGTGTAACGATATATAGTATTACGTTATAACGTATAACGTTATATACTATTACGCTATAACGTATAACATTAGATACTACTACTATACAACGTGTAACGATATATGGTATTACGTTATAACGTATAACGGTATATACTATTTCGGTATAATGTATAACGTTATGTAGTATTATGTTATAATGTATAACGGTATATACTATTACTATACAACGTGTAACGTTATATAGTATTACGTTATAACGTGTAACGTTATATACTATTACGTTATAACGTGTAACGTTATATAGTATTACGTTATGACGTATAACGTTGTATACTATTACGATATAACGAATAGTGTTCTATACTATTATTATACAACGTTTAACGTTATATAGTATTACGTTATAACGTTTAACGTTACATACTATTACGGTATGACGGGTAACGTTATATATTATGACGTTATAACGTGTAACGTTATATAGTATTACGTTGTAACTTATAACGTTATATACTCTTACGATTTAACATATATCGTTATATACTATTACTATATAACTTGTAACGTTATATGCTATTAGGATATAACGTATAACGTTGTATAATAATACTATATATCGTGTAACGTTGTATACTAATACTATATAACGTGTAACGTTATATAACATATATAGCGTTCTATTACGTATAACGTAAAACGTTATATACTATTACGTTATAACGTATAACGGTATATACTGTTTCGGTATAACGTATAACGTTGTATACTAATACTATATAACGTATAACGTTGTATAGGACTACGTTATAACGTATAACGTTTTATACTATTACTATACAACGTGTAACGTTATATAGTATTACGTTATGACGTATAACGTTATATACTATTACGGTTCAACGTATAACGTTTTATACTATCACTATACAACGTGAAACGTTATATAGTATTACGTTATAACGTATTACGTTATATAATATCACTATACAACGTGTAACGATATATAGTATTACGTTATAACGTATAACGTTATATACTATTACGCTATAACGTATAACATTAGATACTACTACTATACAACGTGTAACGATATATGGTATTACGTTATAACGTATAACGGTATATACTATTTCGGTATAATGTATAACGTTATGTAGTATTATGTTATAATGTATAACGGTATATACTATTACTATACAACGTGTAAAGTTATATAGTATTGCGTTATAACGTATAACGTTATATGGTATTACGTTATAACGTTTAACATTATGTACTATTACTATATAACGTATAGTGTTATATACCATTGCTATACAACGTGTAACGTTATATAGTATTACCTTATAACGTATAACGTCATATAGTATTACGCTATAACGTATAACGTTATATACTATTACGCTATAACGTATGCCGCTATATACTATTACTATACAACGTGTAACGTTATATAGTATTACGTTATAACGTATAACGTTATATGGTATTACGTTATAACGTACAACATTATATACTATTACTATACAACGTGTAACGTTATATAGTATTACGTTATAACGTATGACGTTATATAGCATTACGTTCTAACGTATAACGTTATATAGTACTACGTTATAACTTATAACGTTATGTAGTATTACGTTACAACGTATAACGTTATATACTACTACGATTTAACATATAACGTTATATACTATTACTATACAACGTGTAACGTTATATAGTATTACGTTATAACGTATGACGTTATATACTATTACGATATAACGTATAACGTTATATAATATTACGATATAACGCATAACGATATATAGTATTACGTTATAACGTATGACGTTATATACTATCACTATACAACGTGAAACGTTATATAGTATTACGTTTTAACGTATTACGTTATATAATATCACTATACAACGTGTACCGTTATATAGTATTACGTTATAACGTATGACGTTATATAGCATTACGTTCTAACGTATAACGTTATATAGTACTACGTTATAACGTATAACGTTATGTAGTATTACGTTATAACGTATAACGTTATATACTACTACGATTTAACATATAACGTTATATACTATTACTATACAACGTGTAACGTTATATAGTATTACGTTATAACGTATGACGTTATATACTATTACGATATAACGTATAACGTTATATACTATTACGGTATAACGCATAACGTTATATAGTGTTACGTTATAACGTATGATGTTATATAGTATTACGTTATAACGTATAAGGTTATATACTAATAGTATACATCGAGTAAAGTTATATAGTATTACGTTATAACGTATAACGGTATATACTATTACGCTATAACGTATGACGCTATATACTATTACAATACAACGTGTAACGTTATATAGTATTACGTTGTAACGTATAACGTTATATACTATTACGATATAACGCATAAGGTTATATAGTATTACGTTATAACGTATGACGTTATATAGCATTACGTTCTAACGTATAACGTTATATAGTACTACGTTATAACGTATAACGTTATATAGTACTACGTTATAACGTATAACGTTATATACTAAAACGATTTAACATATAACGTTATATACTATTACTATACAACGTGTAACGTTATATAGTATTACGTTATGACGTATAACGTTAAGTACTATTACGATATAACGTATAACGTTGTATACTATTACGGTATAACGTATAACGTAATATACTGCTACGTTATAGCGTATAACGTTATATAGTATTACGTTATAACGTATGACGTTATATACTATCACTATACAACGTGAAACGTTATATAGTATTACGTTTTAACGTATTACGTTATATAATATCACTATACAACGTGTAACGTTATATAGTATTACGTTATAACGTATAACGTTATATACTATTACGTTATAACGTATAACGTTATATACTATTACTATACAACGTGTAACGTTATATAGTATTACGTTATAACGTGTAACGTTATATACTATTACGGTATAACGTATAACGTTATATAGTGTTACGTTATAACGTATGACGTTATATAGTATTACGTTATAACGTATAAGGTTATATATTAATACTATACATCGAGTAAAGTTATATAGTATTACGTTATAACGTATAACGTTATATACTATTACGCTATAACGTATGACGCTATATACTATTACAATACAACGTGTAACGTTATATAGTATTACGTTATAACGTATAACGTTATATACTACTACGATTTAACATATAACGTTATATACTATTACTATACAACGTGTAACGTTATACAGCATTTCGTTAGAACGTATAACGTTATGTACTAATACTATACATCGTGTAAAGTTATATAGTATTATGTTATAGCGTATAACCTTATATTGTCTTACGATATAACGCATAGCGTTCTATACTATTACTATAAAACGTGTAACGTTATATAGTACTACGTTATAGCGTATAACGTTACATACTATTACGGTATGACGGGTGACGTTATATAGTATTACGTTATAACGTGTAACGTTATATAGTATTACGTTATGACGTATAACGTTGTATACTATTACGATATAACGAATAGTGTTCTATACTATTATTATACAACGTTTAACGTTATATAGTATTACGTTATAACGTTTAACGTTACATACTATTACGGTATGACGGGTAACGTTATATATTATGACGTTATAACGTGTAACGTTATATAGTATTACGTTATAACGTATAACATTATATACTATTACTATACAACGTGTAACGTTATATAGTATTACGTTATGACGTATAACGTTATATACTATTACGGTATAACGTATAACGTAATATAGTGTTACGTTATAGCGTATAACGTTATATAGTATTACGTTATAACGTATAACGTTATATGGTATTACGTTATAAGGTATATACTAACTGTATATACTATTTCGGTATAATGTATAACGTTATGTAGTATTACGTTATAATGTATAACGTTATCAGCTATTACGGTATAACGTATAAAGTTATGTAGTATTATGTTGTAACGTATAACGTTATGTAGTATTACGTTATAACGTATAACGTTATATACTATTACGTTATAACGTATAACGATATACACTCTTACGGTATTACGTGTAACGTTATATAGTATTACGTTATATAGTATTACGTTATAACGTATAACGTCATATACTATTACGATATAACGTTATATACAATCACTATACAACGTGAATCGTTATATAGTATTACGTTATAAAGTATAACGTTATATACTATCACTATACAACGAGTAACATTATATAGTATTACGTTATAACGTATAACGGCATATAGTATTACGATATAATGTATAACGTTGTATACTAATACTATATAACGTGTAACGTTGTATAGGACTACGTTGTAACGTATAACGTTATATACTATTACTATACAACGTGAAACGTTATATAGTATTACGTTATAAAGTATAACGTTATATACTATCACTATACAACGTGTAACATGATATAGTATTACGTTATAACGTATAACGGCATATAGTATTACTTTATAACGTATAACGTTATATACTATTACGCTATAACGTATGACGCTATATACTATTACTATACAACGTGTAACGTTATATAGTATTACGTTATGACGTATAACGTTATATACTATTACGATATAACGTATAACGTTGTATACAAATACTATATAACGTGCAACGTTGTATAGGATTACGTTATAACGTATAACGTTATATACTATTACTATACAACGTGTAACGTTATATAGTATTACGTTATAACGTATAACGTTATATACTATTACGCTATAACGTATGACGTTGTATACTAATACTATATAACGTGTAACGTTATATAGTATTACGTTATAACGTATAACGTTATATACTATTACGCTATAACGTATGACGCTATATACTATTACTATAAAACGTGTAACGTTAAATAGTATTACGTTATAACGTATAACGTTATATAGTATTACGTTATAACGTATAACGTAATATAGTGTTACATTATAGCGTATAACGTTATATAGTATTACGTTATAACGTATAACGTTATATACTATTACTATACAACGTGTAACGTTATATAGTATTACGTTATAACGTGTAACGTTATATACTATTACGGTATAACGTATAACGTTATATAGTGTTACGTTATAACGTATGACGTTATATAGTATTACGTTATAACGTATAAGGTTATATATTAATGCTATACATCGAGTAAAGTTATATAGTATTACGTTATAACGTATAACGTTATATACTATTACGCTATAACGTATGACGCTATATACTATTACAATACAACGTGTAACGTTATATAGTATTACGTTGTAACGTATAACGTTATATACTACTATGATTTAACATATAACGTTATATACTATTACTATACAACGTGTAACGTTATACAGCATTTCGTTAGAACGTATAACGTTATGTACTAATACTATACATCGTGTAAAGTTATATAGTATTATGTTATAGCGTATAACGTTATATTGTCTTACGATATAACGCATAGCGTTCTATACTATTACTATATAACGTGTAACGTTATATAGTACTACGTTATAGCGTATAACGTTATATAGTATTACGTTATAACTTATAACATTATATACTTTTACTATACAACGTGTAACGTTATATAGTATTACGTTATAACGTATAACGTTATATACTATTACGGTATAACGTATAACGTAATATAGTGTTACATTATAGCGTATAACGTTATATAGTATTATGTTATAACGTATAACGTTATATAGTATTACGTTATAACGTATAACGTTATATAGTATTACGTTATAACTTATAACATTATATACTTTTACTATACAACGTGTAACGTTATATAGTATTACGTTATAACGTATAACGTTATATACTATTACTATACAACGTGTAACGTTATATAGTATTACGTTATAACGTGTAACGTTATATACTATTACGTTATAACGTGTAACGTTATATAGTATTACGTTATGACGTATAACGTTGTATACTATTACGATATAACGAATAGTGTTCTATACTATTATTATACAACGTTTAACGTTATATAGTATTACGTTATAACGTTTAACGTTACATACTATTACGGTATGACGGGTAACGTTATATATTATGACGTTATAATGTGTAACGTTATATAGTATTACGTTGTAACTTATAACGTTATATACTCTTACGATTTAACATATATCGTTATATACTATTACTATATAACTTGTAACGTTATATGCTATTAGGATATAACGTATAACGTTGTATAATAATACTATATATCGTGTAACGTTGTATACTAATACTATATAACGTGTAACGTTATATAACATATATAGCGTTCTATTACGTATAACGTAAAACGTTATATACTATTACGTTATAACGTATAACGGTATATACTGTTTCGGTATAACGTATAACGTTGTATACTAATACTATATAACGTATAACGTTGTATAGGACTACGTTATAACGTATAACGTTTTATACTATTACTATACAACGTGTAACGTTATATAGTATTACATTATGACGTATAACGTTATATACTATTACGGTTCAACGTATAACGTTTTATACTATCACTATACAACGTGAAACGTTATATAGTATTACGTTATAACGTATTACGTTATATAATATCACTATACAACGTGTAACGATATATAGTATTACGTTATAACGTATAACGTTATATACTATTACGCTATAACGTATAACATTAGATACTACTACTATACAACGTGTAACGATATATGGTATTACGTTATAACGTATAACGGTATATACTATTTCGGTATAATGTATAACGTTATGTAGTATTATGTTATAATGTATAACGGTATATACTATTACTATACAACGTGTAAAGTTATATAGTATTGCGTTATAACGTATAACGTTATATGGTATTACGTTATAACGTTTAACATTATGTACTATTACTATATAACGTATAGTGTTATATACCATTGCTATACAACGTGTAACGTTATATAGTATTACCTTATAACGTATAACGTCATATAGTATTACGCTATAACGTATAACGTTATATACTATTACGCTATAACGTATGCCGCTATATACTATTACTATACAACGTGTAACGTTATATAGTATTACGTTATAACGTATAACGTTATATGGTATTACGTTATAACGTACAACATTATATACTATTACTATACAACGTGTAACGTTATATAGTATTACGTTATAACGTATGACGTTATATAGCATTACGTTCTAACGTATAACGTTTTATAGTACTACGTTATAACTTATAACGTTATGTAGTATTACGTTACAACGTATAACGTTATATACTACTACCATTTAACATATAACGTTATATACTATTACTATACAACGTGTAACGTTATATAGTATTACGTTATAACGTATGACGTTATATACTATTACGATATAACGTATAACGTTATATAATACTACGATATAACGCATAACGATATATAGTATTACGTTATAACGTATGACGTTATATACTATCACTATACAACGTGAAACGTTATATAGTATTACGTTTTAACGTATTACGTTATATAATATCACTATACAACGTGTAACGTTATATAGTATTACGTTATAACGTATGACGTTATATAGCATTACGTTCTAACGTATAACGTTATATAGTACTACGTTATAACGTATAACGTTATGTAGTATTACGTTATAACGTATAACGTTATATACTACTACGATTTAACATATAACGTTATATACTATTACTATACAACGTGTAACGTTATATAGTATTACGTTATAACGTATGACGTTATATACTATTACGATATAACGTATAACGTTATATACTATTACGGTATAACGCATAACGTTATATAGTGTTACGTTATAACGTATGATGTTATATAGTATTACGTTATAACGTATAAGGTTATATACTAATAGTATACATCGAGTAAAGTTATATAGTATTACGTTATAACGTGTATCGTTATATAGTATTACGTTATAACGTATAACGGTATATACTATTTCGGTATACTGTATAACGTTGTGTAATATTACGTTATAACGTATAACGTTACATACTATTACGCTACAACGTATGACGCTATATACTATTACAATACAACGTGTAACTTTATATAGTATTATGTTGTAACGTACAACGTTATATACTATTACGATATAACGCATAACGTTATATAGTATTACGTTATAACGTATAACGTTATGTAGTATTACGTTATAACGTATGACGTTATATACTACTACGATTTAACATATAACGTTATATACTATTACTATACAACGTGTAACGTTATATAGTATTACGTTGTAACTTATAACGTTATATACTCTTACGATGTAACATATATCGTTATATACTATTACTTTATAACGTGTAACGTTATATAGTATTACGTTATAACGTATAACGTTATATGGTATTACGTTATAAGGTATAACTGTATATACTACTTCGGTATAATGTATAACGTTATGTAGTATTACGTTATAATGTATAACGTTATAAGCTATTACGGTATAACGTATAACGTAATATAGTGTTACGTTGTAGCGTATAACGTTATATAGTATTACGTTATAACGCATAACGATATATAGTATTACGTTATAACGTATGACGTTATATACTATCACTATACAACGTGAAACGTTATATAGTATTACGTTGTAACGTATTACGTTATATAATATCACTATACAACGTGTAACGTTATATAGTATTACGTTATAACGTATAACGTTATATACTATTACGCTATAACGTATGACGCTATATACTATTACTATACAACGTGTAACGTTATATAGTATTACGTTATAACGTATAACGTAATATACTGTTACGTTATAGCGTATAACGTTATATAGTATTACGTCATAACGTATAACGTTATATAGTATTACGTTATAACGTATAACGTTATATGGTATTACGTTATAAGGTATAACTGTATATACTACTTCGGTATAATGTATAACGTTATGTAGTATTACGTTATAATGTATAACTTTATAAGATATTACGGTATAACGTATAACGTAATATAGTGTTACGTTGTAGCGTATAACGTTATATAGTATTACGTTATAACGTATAACGTTATATAGTATTACGTTATAACGTATAACGTTATGTGGTATTACGTTATAAGGTATAACTGTATATACTATTTCGGTAAAATGTATAACGTTATGTAGTATTACGTTATAACGTATAACGTTATATACTATTACGTTATAACGTATAACGATATACACTATTACGGTATTATGTGTAACGTTATATAGTATTAGGTTATAACGTATAACGTCATATACTATTACGATATAACGTTATATACTATCACTATACAACGTGAAACGTTATATAGTATTACGTTATAAAGTATAACGTTATATACTATCACTATACAACGTGTAACATTATATAGTATTACGTTATAACGTATAACGTTATATAGTATTACGTTATAACGCATAACGATATATAGTATTACGTTATAACGTATGACGTTATATAGCATTACGTTATAACGTATAACGATATAAACTATTGCGGTATAATGTATAACGTTGTATACTAATACTATATAACGTGTGACGTTGTATAGGTCTACGTTATAACGTATAACGTTATATACTATTACTATACAACGTGTAACGTAATATAGTATTACGTTATAACGCATAACGTTATATAGTATTACGTTATAACGTATAACATTATATACTATTACTATACAACGTGTAACGTTATATAGTATTACGTTATAACGTATAACGTTATATACTATTACGGTATAACGTATAACGTAATATAGTGTTACATTATAGCGTATAACGTTATATAGTATTACGTTATAACGTATAACGTTATATACTATTACTATACAACGTGTAACGTTATATACTATTACGTTATAACGCATAACGATATATAGTATTACGTTATAACGTATGACGTTATATAGCATTACGTTATAACGTATAACGATATAAACTATTTCGGTATAATGTATAACGTTATATACTATTACTATACAACGTGTAACGTAATATAGTATTACGTTATAACGTATAATGGCATATAGTATTACTTTATAACGTATGACGCTATATACTATTACAATACAACGTGTAACGTTATATAGTATTACGTTGTAACGTATAACGTTATATACTATTACGATTTAACATATAACGTTATATACTATTACGCTATAACGTATGACGCTATATACTATTACTATACAACGTGTAACGTTATATAGTATTACGTTATGACGTATAACGTTATATACTATTACGATATAACGTATAACGTTGTATACTAATACTATATAACGTGTAACGTTGTATAGGACTACGTTATAACGTATAACGTTATATACTATTACTATACAACGTGTAACGTTATATAGCATTACGTTATGACGTACAACGTTATATACTAATACGGTATAACGTATAACGTTATATACTATCACTATACAACGTGAAACGTTATATATTATTACGTTATAACGTATTACGTTATATAATATCACTATACAACGTGTAACGTTATATAGTATTACGTTATAACGTATAACGTTATATACTATTACGCTATAACGTATGACGCTATATACTATTACTATACAACGTGTAACGTTAAATAGTATTACGTTATAACGTATAACGTTATATAGTATTACGTTATAACGTATAACGTTATATAGTATTACGTTATAACGTATAACATTATATACTTTTACAATACAACGTGTAACGTTATATAGTATTACGTTATAACGTATAACGTTATATGGTATTACGTTATAAGGTATAACTGTATATACTATTTCGGTATAATGTATAACGTTATGTAGTATTACGTTATAATGTATAACGTTATAAGCTATTACGGTATAACGTATAACGTTATGCAGTATTATGTTGTAACGTATAACGTTATGTAGTATTACGTTATAACGTATAACGTTATATACTATTACGTTATAACGTATAACGATATACACTATTACGGTATTATGTGTAACGTTATATAGTATTATGTTATAACGTATAACGTCATATACTATTACGATATAACGTTATATACTATCACTATACAACGTGAAACGTTATATAGTATTACGTTATAAAGTATACCGTTATATACTATCACTATACAACGTGTAACATTATATAGTATTACGTTATAACGTATAACGTTATATAGTATTACGTTATAACGCATAACGATATATAGTATTACGTTATAACGTATGACGTTATATAGCATTACGTTATAACGTATAACGATATAAACTATTTCGGTATAATGTATAACGTTGTATACTAATACTATATAACGTGTAACGTTGTATAGGTCTACGTTATAACGTATAACGTTATATACTATTACTATACAACGTGTAACGTAATATAGTATTACGTTATAACGCATAACGTTATATAGTATTACGTTATAACGTATAACGTTATATACTATTACTATACAACGTGTAACGTTATACAGCATTACGTTAGGACGTATAACGTTATATACTAATAGTATACATCGTGAAAAGTTATATAGCATTACGTTATAACGTGTATCGTTATATAGTATTACGTTATATCGTATAACGGTATATACTATTTCGGTATACTGTATAACGTTATGTAATATTACGTTATAACGTATAACGTTATATAGTATTACGTTATAACGTATAACGTTATATACTAATTGTATACATCGTGTAAAGTTATATAGTATTACGTTATATTGTATAACATTATATAGTATTACGTTATAACGTATAACGTTATATTGGATTACGTTATAACGTATAACGGTATATACTATTTCGGTATAATGTATAACGTTATGTAGTATTACGTTATAATGTATAACGTTATAAGCTATTACGGTATAACGTATAACGTTATGTAGTATTATGTTGTAACGTATAACGTTATGTAGTATTATGCTATAATGTATAACGTTATATACTATTACTATACAACGTGAAACGTTATATAGTATTACGTTATAACGTATTACGTTATATAATATCACTATACAACGTGTAACGATATATAGTATTACGTTATAACGTATAAGGTTATATACTAATACTATACATCGAGTAAAGTTATATAGTATTACGTTATAACGTATAACGTTATATGGTATTACGTTATAACGTGTAACATTATATAGTATTACGTTATAACGTATAACGTTATATACTATTACGGTATAACGTATAACGTTATATGGTGTTACGTTATAACGTATAGCGTTATATAGTATTACGTTATAACGTATAACATTATATACTATTACTATACAACGTGTAACGTTATATAGTATTACGTTATAACGTATAACGTTATATACTATTACGCTATAACGTATAACGTAATATAGTGTTACATTATAGCGTATAACGTTATATAGTATTACGTTATAACGTGTAACGTTATATACTATTACGGTATAACGTATAACGTTATATAGTGTTACGTTATAACGTATGACGTTATATAGTATTACGTTATAACGTATAAGGTTATATACTAATACTATACATCGAGTAAAGTTATATAGTATTACGTTATAATGTATAACGTTATATACTATTACGCTACAACGTATGACGCTATATACTATTACAATACAACGTGTAACGTTATATAGTATTACGTTGTAACGTATAACGTTATATACTACTACGATTTAACATATAACGTTATATGCTATTACTATACAACGTGTAACGTTATACAGCATTACGTTAGAACGTATAACGTTATATACTAATAGTATACATCGTGTAAAGTTATATAGTATTACGTTATAACGTGTATCGTTATATAGTATTACGTTATAACGTATAACGGTATATACTTTTTCGGTATACTGTATAACGTTGTGTAATATTACGTTATAACGTATAACGTTATACAGCATTTCGGTAGAACGTACAACGTTATATACTAATACTATACATCGTGTAAAGTTATATAGTATTACGTTATAGCGTATAACATTATATACTATTACTATACAACGTGTAACGTTATATAGTATTACGTTATAACGTATAACGTTATATACTATTACGGTATAACGTTTAACGTAATATAGTGTTACATTATAGCGTATAACGTTATATAGTATTACGTTATAACGTATAAGGTTATATACTAATACTATACATCGAGTAAAGTTATATAGTATTACGTTATAATGTATAACGTTATAAGCTATTACGGTATAACGTATAACGTTATGTAGTATTATGTTGTAACGTAAAACGTTATATAGTATTATGCTATAATGTATAACGTTATATACTATTACTATACAACGTGAAACGTTATATAGTATTACGTTATAACGTATTACGTTATAACGTATTACGTTATATAATATCACTATACAACGTGTAACGATATATAGTATTACGTTATAACGTATAACGTTATATTCTATTACGCTATAACGTATGACGCTATATACTATTACTATACAACGTGTAACGTTATATAGTATTACGTTATAACGTATAACATTAAATACTATTACTATACAACGTGTAACGATATATGGTCTTACGTTATAACGTATAACGGAATATACTATTTCGGTATAATGGATAACGTTATGTCGTATTATGTTATATTGTATAACGTTATATACTATTACTATACAACGTGTAAAGTTATATAGTATTGCGTTATAACGTATAACGTTATATGGTATTACGTTATAACGTATAACATTATGTACTATTACGATATAACGTATAGTGTTATATACCATTGCTATACAACGTGTAACGTTATATAGTATTACGTTATAACGTATAACGTTATATGGTATTACGTTATAACGTACAACATTATATACTATTACTATACAACGTGTAACGTTATATAGTATTACGTTATAACGTGTAACGTTATACACTATTACGGTATAACGTATAGCGTTATATAGTATTACGTTATATAGTATTACGTTATAACGTATAACGTCATATACTATTACGATATAACGTTATATACTATCACTATACAACGTGAAACGTTATATAGTATTACGTTATAAAGTATAACGTTATATACTATCACTATACAACGTGTAACATTATATAGTATTACGTTATAACGTATAACGGCATATAGTATTACTTTGTAACGTATAACGTTATATACTATTACGCTATAACGTATGACGCTATATACTATTACAATACAACGTGTAACGTTATATAGTATTACGTTGTAACTTATAACGTTATATACTCTTACGATTTAACATATATCGTTATATACTATTAGTATATAACTTGTAACGTTATATGCTATTAGGATATAACGTATAACGTTGTATACTAATACTATATATCGTGTAACGTTGTATACTAATACTATATAACGTGTAACGTTATATAACGTATATAGCGTTCTATTACGTATAACGTAAAACGTTATATACTATTACGATATAACGTATAACGTTGTATACTAATACTATATAACCTGTAACGTTATATAGTATTACGTTATAACGTATAACGGTATATACTATTTCGGTATAACGTATAACGTTGTATACTAATACTGTATAACGTATAACGTTGTATAGGACTACGTTATAACGTATAACGTTATATACTATTACTATACAACGTGTGACGTTATATAGTATTACGTTATGACGTATAACGTTATATACTATTACGGTTCAACGTATAACGTTTTATACTATCACTATACAACGTGAAACGTTATATAGTATTACGTTATAACGTATTACGTTATATAATATCACTATACAACGTGTAACGTTATATAGTATTACGTTATATTGTATAACATTATATAGTATTACGTTATAACGTATAACGTTATATTGGATTACGTTATAACGTTTAACGGTATATACTATTTCGGTATAATGTATAACGTTCTGTAGTATTACGTTATAATGTATAACGTTATAAGCTATTACGGTATAACGTATAACGTTATGTAGTATTATGTTGTAACGTATAACGTTATGTAGTATTATGCTATAATGTATAACGTTATATACTATTACTATACAACGTGAAACGTTATATAGTATTACGTTATAACGTATTACGTTATATAATATCACTATACAACGTGTAACGATATATAGTATTACGTTATAACGTATAACGTTATATACTATTACGCTACAACGTATGACGCTATATACTATTACAATACAACGTGTAACGTTATATAGTATTACGTTGTAACGTATAACGTTATATACTACTACGATTTAACATATAACGTTATATGCTATTACTATACAACGTGTAACTTTATACAGCATTACGTTAGAACGTATAACGTTATATACTAATAGTATACATCGTGTAAAGTTATATAGTATTACGTTATAACGTGTATCGTTATATAGTATTACGTTATAACGTATAACGGTATATACTATTTCGGTATACTGTATAACGTTATGTAATATTACGTTATAACGTATAACGTTATACAGCATTTCGTTAGAACGTATAACGTTATATACTAATACTATACATCGTGTAAAGTTATATAGTATTACGTTATAGCGTATAACATTATATACTATTACTATACAACGTGTAACGTTATATAGTATTACGTTATAACGTATAACGTTATATACTATTACGGTATAACGTTTAACGTAATATAGTGTTACATTATAGCGTATAACGTTATATAGTATTACGTTATAACGTATAAGGTTATATACTAATACTATACATCGAGTAAAGTTATATAGTATTACGTTATAACGTATAACGTTATATACTATTACGCTATAACGTATGACGCTATATACTATTACAATACAACGTGTAACGTTATATAGTATTACGTTGTAACGTATAACGTTATATACTACTACGATTTAACATATAACGTTATATACTATTACTATACAACGTGTAACGCTATATAGCATTACGTTCGAACGTATAAAGTTATATACTAATACTATACGTCGTGTAAAGTTATATAGTATTACGTTATAGCGTATAACGTTATATACTATTACTATACAACGTGTAACGTTATATAGTATTACGTTATAACGTATAAGGTTATATACTAATACTATACATCGAGTAAAGTTATATAGTATTACGTTATAACGTATAACGTTATATACTATTACGCTATAACGTATGACGCTATATACTATTACAATACAACGTTTAACGTTATATAGTATTACGTTATAACGTTTAACGTTACATAGTATTACGGTATGACGGGTAACGTTATATATTATTACGTTATAACGTGTAACGTTATATAGTATTACGTTGTAACTTATAACGTTATATACTCTTACGATTTAACATATATCGTTATATACTATTACTATATAACTTGTAACGTTATATGCTATTAGGATATAACGTATAACGTTGTATACTAATACTATATATCGTGTAACGTTGTATACTAATACTATATAACGTGTAACGTTATATAACGTATATAGCGTTCTATTACGTATAACGTAAAACATTATATACTATTACGGTTCAACGTATAACGTTTTATACTATCACTATACAACGTGAAACGTTATATAGTATTACGTTATAACGTATAACATTAAATACTATTACTATACAACGTGTAACGATATATGGTATTACGTTATTACGTATAACGGTATATACTATTTCGGTATAATGTATAACGTTATGTCGTATTATGTTATATTGTATAACGTCATATACTATTACTATACAACGTGTAAAGTTATATAGTATTGCGTTATAACGTATAACGTTATATGGTATTACGTTATAACGTATAACATTATGTACTATTACGATATAACGTATAGTGTTATATACCATTGCTATACAACGTGTAACGTTATATAGTATTACGTTATAACGTATAACGTCATATAGTATTACGCTATAACGTATAACGTTATATACTAGTACGCTATAACGTATGACGCTATATACTATTACTATACAACGTGTAACGTTATATAGTATTACGTTATAACGTATAACATTATATACTATTACGATATAACGTATAGCGTTATATACTATTACTATACAACGTGTAACGCTATATAGTACTACGTTATGACGTGTAACGTTATATAGTATTACGTTATAACGAATAACGTTATATACTAATACGATTTAACATATAACGTTATATACCATTACTATACAACGTGTAACATTATATAGTATTACGTTATAACGTATAACGTTATATACTATTACGGTATAACGTATAACATTATATACTATTACGATATAACGTATAGCGTTATATACTATTACTATACAACGTGTAACGTTATATAGTACTACGTTATAACGTGTAACGTTATATAGTATTACGTTATAACGAATAACGTTATATACTAATACGATTTAACATATAACGTTATATACCATTACTATACAACGTGTAACATTATATAGTATTACGTTATAACGTATAACGTTATATACTATTACGGTATAACGTATAACGTTATATGGTGTTACGTTATACCGTATGACGTTATATAGTATTACGTTATAACGTATAAGGTTATATACTAATACTATACATTGTGTAAAGTTATATAGTACTACGTTATAACGTATAACGTTATATAGTAATACGTTATAACGTATAACGTTATATAGTATTACATTATAACGTATAACGTTATACAGCATTTCGTTAGAACGTATAACGTTATATACTAATACTATACATCGTGTAGAGTTATATAGTATTACGTTATAACGTATAACATTATATACTATTACTATACAACGTGTAACGTTATATAGTATTACGTTATAACGTATAACGGCATATAGTATTACTTTATAACGTATAAAGTTATATACTATTACGCTATAACGTAGGACGCTATATACTATTACTATACAACGTGTAATGTTATATGGTATTACGTTATAACGTATAACGGTATATACTATTTCGGTATAATGTGTAACGTTATGTAGTATTATGTTAGAATGTATAACGTTATATACTATTACTATACAACGTGTAAAGTTATATAGTATTGCGTTATAACGTATAACGTTATATGGTATTATGTTATAACGTATAACATTATGTACTATTACGATATAACGTATAATGTTATATACCATTGCTATACAACGTGTAACGTTATATAGTATTACGTTATAACGTATAACGTCATATAGTATTACGCTATAACGTATAACGTTATATACTATTACGCTATAACGTATGACGCTATATACTATTACTATACAACGTGTAACGATATATAGTATTACGTTATATCTTATAACGTTATATGGTTTTACGTTATAACGTATTACGTTATATGGTATTACGTTATAACGTATAACGTTATATACTATTACGCTATAACGTGTGACGCTATATACTATTACTATACAACGTGTAACGTTATATAGTATTACGTTATAACGTAAAACGTTATATACTATTACGGTATAACGTATAACGTAATATAGTGTTACGTCATAGCGTATAACGTTATATAGTATTACGTTATAACGTATAACGTTATATAGTATTACGTTATAACGTATAACGTTATATGGTATTACGTTATAAGGTATAACTGTATATACTATTTCGGTATAATGTATAACGTTATGTATTATTACGTTATAATGTATAACGTTATAAGCTATTACGGTATAACGTATAACGTTATGTAGTATTATGTTGTAACGTATAACGTTATGTAGTATTATGCTATAATGTATAACGTTATATACTATTACTATACAACGTGAAACGTTATATAGTATTACGTTATAACGTATTACGTTATATAATATCACTATACAACGTGTAACGATATATAGTATTACGTTATAACGTATAACGTTATATACTATTACGCTATAACGTATGACGCTATATACTATTACTATACCACGTGTAACGTTATAGAGTATTACGTTATAACGTATAACGTTCTATAGTATTACGTTATAACGTATAACATTAAATACTATTACTATACAACGTGTAACGATATATGGTATTACGTTATAACGTATAAGGTTATATACTAATACTATACATCGAGTAAAGTTATATAGTATTACGTTATAACGTATAACGTTATATGGTATTACGTTATAACGTATAACATTATATACTATTACGATTTAACATATAACGTTATATAACATTACTATACAACGTGTAACATTATATAGTATTACGTTATAACGTATAACGTTATATACTATTACGGTATAACGTATAACGTTATATAGTGTTACGTTATAACGTATGACGTTATATAGTATTACGTTATAACGTATAAGGTTATATACTAATACTATACATCGAGTAAAGTTATATAGTATTACGTTATAACGTATAACGTTATATGGTATTACGTTATAACGTATAACATTATATACTATTACGATATAACGTATAGCGTTATATACTATTACTATAGAACGTGTAACGTTATATAGTACTGCGTTATAACGTGTAACGTTATATAGTATTACGTTATAACGTATAACGTTATATACTATTACGGTATAACGTATAACGTAATATAGTGTTACATTATAGCGTATAACGTTATATAGTATTACGTTATAACGTATAACGTTATATACTATTACTATACAACGTGTAACGTTATATAGTATTACGTTATAACGTGTAACGTTATATACTATTACGGAATAACGTATAACGTTATATAGTATTACGTTATAACGTATGACGTTATATAGTATTACGTTATAACGTATAAGGTTATATACTAATACTATACATCGAGTAAAGTTATATAGTATTACGTTATAACGTATAACGTTATATACTCTTACGCTACAACGTATGACGCTATATACTATTACAATACAACGTGTAACGTTATATAGTATTACGTTGTAACGTATAACGTTATATACTACTACGATTTAACATATAACGTTATATGCTATTACTATACAACGTGTAACGTTATTCAGTATTACGTTACAACGTATAACGTTATATACTAATAGTATACATCGTGTAAAGTTATATAGTATTACGTTATAACGTGTATTGTTATATAGTATTACGTTATAACGTATAACGGTATATACTATTTCGGTATATTGTATAACGTTATGTAATATTACGTTATAACTTATAACGTTACACAGCATTTCGTTAGAACGTATAACGTTATATACTAATACTATACATCGTGTAAAGTTATATAGTATTACGTTATAACGTATAACGTTATATGGTATTACGTTATAACGTATAACATTATATACTATTACGATATAACGTATCGCGTTATATACTATTACTATAGAACGTGTAACGTTATATAGTACTACGTTATAACGTGTAACGTTATATAGTATTACGTTATAACGTATAACGTTATATACTATTACGGTATAACGTATAACGTAATATAGTGTTACATTATAGCGTATAACGTTATATAGTATTACGTTATAACGTATAACGTTCTATAGTATTACGTTATAACGTATAACATTAAATACTATTACTATACAACGTGTAACGATATATGGTATTACGTTATAACGTATAAGGTTATATACTAATACTATACATCGAGTAAAGTTATATAGTATTACGCTATAACGTATAACGTTATATGCTATTACGTTATAACGTATAACATTATATACTATTACGATTTAACATATAACGTTATATAACATTACTATACAACGTGTAACATTATATAGTATTACGTTATAACGAATAACGTTATATACTATTACTATACAACGTGTAACGTTATATAGTATTACGTTATGACGTATAACGTTATATACTAATACGGTATAACGTATAACGTTATAGACTATCACAATACAACGTGAAACGTTATATAGTATTACGTTATAACGTATTACGATATATAATATCACTATACAACGTCTAACGTTATATAGTATTACGTTATAACGTATAACTTTATATACTATTACACTATAACGTATGGCGCTATACACTATTACTATACAACGTGTAACGTTACATAGTATTACGTTATAACGTATAACGTTATATAGTATTACGTTATAACGTATAACATTATATACTATTACTATACAACGTGTAACGTTATATAGTGTTACGTTATAACGTATAAGGTTATATACTAATAGTATACATCGAGTAAAGTTATATAGTATTACGTTATGACGTATAACGTTATATACTATTACGATATAACGTGTAACGTTTTATACTAATACTATATAACGTCCAACGTTGTATAGGACTACGTTATAACGTATAACGTTATATACTATTACTATACAACGTATAACATTATATACTACTACGATTTAACATATAACGTTATATACTATTACGCTATAACGTATGACGCTATGTACTATTACTATACAACGTGTAACGTTATATAGTATTACGTTATGACGTATAACGTTATATACTATTACGATATAACGTATAACGTTGTATACTAATACTATATAACGTGCAACGTTGTATAGGACTACGTTATAACGTATAACGTTATATACTATTACTATACAACGTGTAACGTTATATTGTATTACGTTATAACGTATAACGGCATATAGTATTACGTTATAACGTATAACGTTATATACTATTACTATACAAGGTGTAACGTTATATAGCATTACGTTATAACGTGTAACGTTATATACTATTACTATACAAGGTGTAACGTTATATACTATTAAGCCTTAACGTATGACGCTATATACTATGACTATACAACGTGTAACGTTATATGGTATTACGTTATAACGTATAACGTTATATAGTTTTACGTTATAACGTATAACATTATATACTATTACTATACAACGTGTAACGTTATATAGTATTACGTTATAACGTATAACGTTATATACTATTACGATATAACGTATAACGTTGTGTACTAATACTATATAACGTGCAACGTTAGGACTACGTTATAACGTATAACGTTATATACTATTACGGTATAACGTATAACGTTACATAGTATTACGTTATGACGTATAACGTTATATACTATTACGATATAACGTATAACGTTGTATACTCATACTATATAACGTGTAACGTTGTATAGTACTTCGTTATAACGTATAACGTTATATACTATTACTATACAACGTGTAACGTTATATAGTATTACGTTATAACGTATAACGTTATATACTATTACGCTATAACGTATGACGCTATATACTATTACAATACAACGTGTAACTTTATATAGTATTACGTTGTAACGTATAACGTTATATACTATTACGATTTTACATATAACGTTATATACTATTACGCTATAACGTATGACGCTATATACTATTACTATACAACGTGTAACGTTATATAGTATTACGTTATGACTTATAACGTTATATACTATTACTATACAACGTGTAACGTTATATAGTATTACGTTATAACGTATAACGTTATATACTATAACGGTATAACGTATAACGTTATATAGTATTACGTTATGACGTATAACGTTATATACTATTACGATATAACGTATAACGTTGTATACTAATACTATATAACGTGCAACGTTGTATAGGACTACGTTATAACGTATAACGTTATATACTATTACTATACAAAGTATAACGTTATATACTACTACGATTTAACATATAACGTTATATACTATTACGCTGTAACGTATGACGCTATATACTATTACTATACAACGTGTAACGTTATATAGTATTACGTTATGACGTATAACGTTATATACTATTACGATATAACGTATAACGTTGTATACTAATACTATATAACGTGCAACGTTGTATAGGACTACGTTATAACGTATAACGTTATATACTATTACTATACAACGTGTAACGTTATATAGTATTACGTTATAACGTATAACGGCATATAGTATTACGTTATAACGTATAACGTTATATACTATTACTATACAAGGTGTAACGTTATATAGCATTACGTTATAACGTGTAACGTTATATACTATTACGGTATAACGTATAACGTTATATAGTATTACGTTATGACGTATAACGTTATATACTATTACGATATAACGTATAACGTTGTATACTAATACTATATAACGTGTAACGTTGTATAGGACTACGTTATAACGTATAACGTTATATACTATTACTATACAACGTGTAACGTTATATAGTATTACGTTATAACGTATAACGGCATATAGTATTACGTTATAACGTATAACGTTATATACTATTACTATACAAGGTGTAACGTTATATACTATTACGCCTTAACGTATGACGCTATATACTATGACTATACAACGTGTAACGTTATATAGTATTACGTTATAACGTATAACGTTATATAGTTTTACGTTATAACGTATAACATTATATACTATTACTATACAACGTGTAACGTTATATAGTATTACGTTATAACGTATAACGTTATATACTATTACGGTATAACGTATAACGTTGTATACTAATACTATATAACGTGTAACGTTGTATAGGACTACGTTATAACGTATAACGTTATATACTATTACTATACAACGTGTAACGTTATATAGTATTACGTTATAACGTATGACGGCATATAGTATTACGTTATAACGTATAACGTTATATACTATTACTATACAAGGTGTAACGTTATATACTATTACGCCTTAACGTATGACGCTATATACTATGACTATACAACGTGTAACGTTATATACTATTACGGTATAACGTATAACGTTATATAGTATTACGTTATGACGTATAACGTTATATACTATTACGATATAACGTATAACGTTGTATACTAATACTATATAACGTGTAACGTTGTATAGGACTACGTTATAACGTATAACGTTATATACTATTACTATACAACGTGTAACGTTATATAGTATTACGATATAACGTATAACGTTATATACTATTGCGCTATAACGTATGGCGCTATATACTATTACAATACAACGTGTAACTTTATATAGTATTATGTTGTAACGTATAACGTTATGTAGTATTACGTTATAACGTATAACGTTATATACTATTACGTTATAACGTATAACGTTATATACTATTACGTTATAACGTATAACGTTATATACTATTACGTTATAACGTATAACGATATACACTATTACGGTATTACGTGTAACGTTATATAGTATTACGTTATATAGTATTACGTTATAGCGTATAACGTCATATAATATTACGATATAACGTTATATACTATCACTATACAACGTGAAATGTAATATAGTATTACGTTATAAAGTATAACGTTATATACTATCACTATACAACGTGTAACATTATATAGTATTACGTTATAACGTATAACGGCATATAGTATTACTTTATAACGTATAACGTTATATACTATTACGCTATAACGTATGACGCTATATACTATTACAATACAACGTGTAACGTTATATAGTATTACGTTGTAACGTATAACGTTATATACTATTACGATTTAACATATAACGTTATATACTATAACGCTATAACGTATGACGCTATATACTATTACTATACAACGTGTAACGTTATATAGTATTACGATATGACGTATAACGTTATATACTATTGCGATATAACGTATAACGTTGTATACTAATACTATATAACGTGCAACGTTGTATAGGACTACGTTATAACGTATAACGCTATATACTATTACTATACAACGTGTAACGTTATATAGTATTACGTTATGACGTATAACGTTATATACTATTACTATACAACGTGTAACGTTATATAGTATTACGTTATAACGTATAACGTTATATACTATTACGGTATAACGTATAACGTAATATAGTGTTACATTATAGCGTATAGCGTTATATAGTATTACGTTATAACGAATAACGTTATATACTATTACTATACAACGTGTAACGTTATATAGTATTACGTTATGACGTATAACGTTATATACTAATACGGTATAACGTATAACGTTATAGACTATCACAATACAACGTGAAACGTTATATAGTATTACGTTATAACGTATTACGTTATATAATATCACTATACAACGTCTAACGTTATATAGTATTACGTTATAACGTATAACGTTATATACTATTACACTATAACGTATGGCGCTATACACTATTACTATACAACGTGTAACGTTACATAGTATTACGTTATAACGTATAACGTTATATAGTATTACGTTATAACGTATAACATTATATACTATTACTATACAACGTGTAACGTTATATAGTGTTACGTTATAACGTATAAGGTTATATACTAATAGTATACATCGAGTAAAGTTATATAGTATTACGTTATAACGTATAACGTTATATACTATTACGATATAACGTATAACGTTGTATACTAATACTATATAACGTGCAACGTTGTATAGGACTACGTTATAACGTATAACGTTATATACTATTACGGTATAACGTATAACGTTACATAGTATTACGTTATGACGTATAACGTTATATACTATTACGATATAACGTATAACGTTGTATACTCATACTATATAACGTGTAACGTTGTATAGTACTACGTTATAACGTATAACGTTATATACTATTACTATAGAACGTGTAACGTTATATAGTATTACGTTATAACGTATAACGTTATATACTATTACGCTATAACGTATGACGCTATATACTATTACAATACAACGTGTAACTTTATACAGTATTACGTTGTAACGTATAACGTTATATACTATTACGATTTAGCATATTACGTTATATACTATTACGCTATAACGTATGACGCTATATACTATTACTATACAACGTGTAACGTTATATAGTATTACGTTATGACTTATAACGTTATATACTATTACTATACAACGTGTAACGTTATATAGTATTACGTTATAACGTATAACGTTATATACTATTACGGTATAACGTATAACGTTATATAGTATTACGTTATGACGTATAACGTTATATACTATTACGATATAACGTATAACGTTGTATACTAATACTATATAACGTGCAACGTTGTATAGGACTACGTTATAACGTATAACGTTATATACTATTACTATACAAAGTATAACGTTATATACTACTACGATTTAACATATAACGTTATATACTATTACGCTATAACGTGTGACGCTTTATACTATTACTATACAACGTGTAACGTTATATAGTATTACGTTATGACGTATAATGTTATATACTATTACGATATAACGTATAACGTTGTATACTAATACTATATAACGTGCAACGTTGTATAGGACTACGTTATAACGTATAACGTTATATACTATTACTATACAACGTGTAACGTTATATAGTATTACGTTATAACGTATAACGTTATATACTATTACTATACAACGTGTAACGTTATATAGTATTACGTTATAACGTATAACGTTATATACTATTACGCTATAACGTATGACGCTATATACTATTACAATACAACGTGTAACGTTATATAGTATTACGATGTAACGTATAACGTTATATACTATTACGATATAACGTATAACGTTGTATACTAATACTATATAACGTGTAACGTTGTATAGGATTACGTTATAACGTATAACGTTATATACTATTACTATACAACGTGTAACTTTATATAGTATTATGTTGTAACGTATAACGTTATGTAGTATTACGTTATAACGTATAACGTTATATACTATTACGCTATAACGTATGACGCTATATACCATTACAATACAACGTGTAACTTTATATAGTATTATGTTGTAACGTATAACGTTATGTAGTATTACGTTATAACGTATAACGTTATATACTATTACTATACAAGGTGTAACGTTATATAGTATTACGTTATAACGTGTAACGTTATATACTATTACGGTATAACGTATAACGTTATATAGTATTACGTTATGACGTATAACGTTATATACTATTACGATATAACGTGTAACGTTGTATACTAATACTATATAACGTCCAACGTTGTATAGGACTACGTTATAACGTATAACGTTATATAGTATTACTATACAACGTATAACATTATATACTACTACGATTTAACATATAACGTTATATACTATTACGCTATAACGTATGACGCTATATACTATTACTATACAACGTGTAACGTTATATAGTATTACGTTATGACGTATAACGTTATATACTATTACGATATAACGTATAACGTTGTATACTAATACTATATAACGTGCAACGTTGTATAGGACTACGTTATAACGTATAACGTTATATACTATTACTATACAACGTGTAACGTTATATAGTATTACGTTATAACGTATAACGGCATATAGTATTACGTTATAACGTATAACGTTATATACTATTACTATACAAGGTGTAACGTTATATAGCATTACGTTATAACGTGTAACGTTATATACTATTACGGTATAACGTATAACGTTATATAGTATTACGTTATGACGTATAACGTTATATACTATTACGATATAACGTATAACGTTGTATACTAATACTATATAACGTGTAACGTTGTATAGGACTACGTTATAACGTATAACGTTATATACTATTACTATACAACGTGTAACGTTATATAGTATTACGTTATAACGTATAACGGCATATAGTATTACGTTATAACGTATAACGTTATATACTATTACTATACAAGGTGTAACGTTATATACTATTACGCCTTAACGTATGACGCTATATACTATGACTATACAACGTGTAACGTTATATAGTATTACGTTATAACGTATAACGTTATATAGTTTTACGTTATAACGTATAACATTATATACTATTACTATACAACGTGTAACGTTATATAGTATTACGTTATAACGTATAACGTTATATACTATTACGGTATAACGTATAACGTTATATAGTGTTATATTATAGCGTATAACGTTATATAGTATTACGTTATAACGTATAACGTTATATACTATTACTATACAAGATGTAACGTTATATAGTATTACGCTATAACGTGTAACGTTATATACTATTACGGTATAACGTATAACGTTATATAGTATTACGTTATGACGTATAACGTTATATACTATTACGATATAACGTATAACGTTGTATACTAATACTATATAACGTGTAACGTTGTATAGGACTACGTTATAACGTATAACGTTATATACTATTACTATACAACGTGTAACGTTATATAGTATTACGTTATAACGTAATAACGTTATATACTATTACGGTATAACGTATAACGTTATATAGTGTTACATTATAGCGTATAACGTTATATAGTATTACATTATAACGTATAACGTTATATACTATTACTATACAAGATGTAACGTTATATAGTATTACGCTATAACGTGTAACGTTATATACTATTACGGTATAACGTATAACGTTATATAGTATTACGTTATGACGTATAACGTTATATACTATTACGATATAACGTATAACGTTGTATACTAATACTATATAACGTGTAACGTTGTATAGGACTACGTTATAACGTATAACGTTATATACTATTACTATACAACGTGTAACGTTATATAGTATTACGTTATAACGTATAACGTTATATACTATTACGCTATAACGTATGACGCTATATACTATTACAATACAACGTGTAACTTTATATAGTATTACGTTGTAACGTATAACGTTATATACTATTACGATTTAACATATAACGTTATATACTATTACGCTATAACGTATGACGCTATATACTATCACAATACAACGTGTAACGTTATATCGTATTACGTTGTAACGCATAACGTTATATACTATTACGATTTAACATATAACGTTATATACTATGACTATACAACGTGTAACGTTATATAGTATTACGTTATAACGTATAACGTTATATAGTTTTACGTTATAACGTATAAAATTATATACTATTACTATACAACGTGTAACGTTATATAGTATTACGTTATAATGTAATAACGTTATATACTATTACGGTATAACGTATAACGTTATATAGTGTTACATTATAGCGTATAACGTTATATAGTATTACATTATAACGTATAACGTTATATACTATTACTATACAAGGTGTAACGTTATATAGTATTACGCTATAACGTGTAACGTTATATACTATTACGGTATAACGTATAACGTTATATAGTATTACGTTATGACGTATAACGTTATATACTATTACGATATAACGTATAACGTTGTATACTAATACTATATAACGTGTAACGTTGTATACTAATACTATATAACGTGTAACGTTGTATAGGACTACGTTATAACGTATAACGTTATATACTATTACTATACAACGTGTAACGTTATATAGTATTACGTTATAACGTATAACGTTATATACTATTACTATACAAGGTGTAACGTTATATACTATTACGCCTTAACGTGTGACGCTATATACTATGACTATACAACGTGTAACGTTATATAGTATTACGTTATAACGTATAACGTTATATAGTTTTACGTTATAACGTATAACATTATATACTATTACTATACAACGTGTAACGTTATATAGTATTACGTTATAACGTATAACGTTATATACTATTACGGTATAACGTATAACGTTATATAGTGTTATATTATAGCGTATAACGTTATATAGTATTACGTTATAACGTATAACGTTATATACTATTACTATACAAGGTGTAACGTTATATAGTATTACGTTATAACGTGTAACGTTATATACTATTACGGTATAACGTATAACGTTATATAGTATTACGTTATGACGTATAACGTTATATACTATTACGATATAACGTATAACGTTGTATACTAATACTATATAACGTGTAACGTTGTATAGGACTACGTTATAACGTATAACGTTATATACTATTACTATACAACGTGTAACGTTATATAGTATTACGTTATAACGTATAACGTTATATACTATTACGCTATAACGTATGACGCTATATACTATTACAATACAACGTGTAACTTTATATAGTATTACGTTGTAACGTATAACGTTATATACTATTACGATTTAACATATAACGTTATATACTATTACGCTATAACGTATGACGCTATATACTATCACAATACAACGTGTAACGTTATATCGTATTACGTTGTAACGTATAACGTTATATACTATTACGATTTAACATATAACGTTATATACTATGACTATACAACGTGTAACGTTATATAGTATTACGTTATAACGTATAACGTTATATAGTTTTACGTTATAACGTATAAAATTATATACTATTACTATACAACGTGTAACGTTATATAGTATTACGTTATAACGTAATAACGTTATATACTATTACGGTATAACGTATAACGTTATATAGTGTTACATTATAGCGTATAACGTTATATAGTATTACATTATAACGTATAACGTTATATACTATTACTATACAAGGTGTAACGTTATATAGTATTACGCTATAACGTGTAACGTTATATACTATTACGGTATAACGTATAACGTTATATAGTATTACGTTATGACGTATAACGATATACACTATTACGGTATTACGTGTAACGTTATATACTATTACGTTATAACGTATAACGTTATATACTATTACGTTATAACGTATAACGTTATATACTATTACGTTATAACGTATAACGTTATATACTATTACGTTATAACGTATAACGATATACACTATTACGGTATTACGTGTAACGTTATATAGTATTACGTTATATAGTATTACGTTATAGCGTATAACGTCATATAATATTACGATATAACGTTATATACTATCACTATACAACGTGAAATGTAATATAGTATTACGTTATAAAGTATAACGTTATATACTATCACTATACAACGTGTAACATTATATAGTATTACGTTATAACGTATAACGGCATATAGTATTACTTTATAACGTATAACGTTATATACTATTACGCTATAACGTATGACGCTATATACTATTACAATACAACGCGTAACGTTATATAGTATTACGTTGTAACGTATAACGTTATATACTATTACGATTTAACATATAACGTTATGTACTATAACGCTATAACGTATGACGCTATATACTATTACTATACAACGTGTAACGTTATATAGTATTACGTTATGACGTATAACGTTATATACTATTGCGATATAACGTATAACGTTGTATACTAATACTATATAACGTGCAACGTTGTATAGGACTACGTTATAACGTATAACGCTATATACTATTACTATACAACGTGTAACGTTATATAGTATTACGTTATGACGTATAACGTTATATACTATTACTATACAACGTGTAACGTTATATAGTATTACGTTATGACGTATAACGTTATATACTATTACGGTATAACGTATAACGTAATATAGTGTTACATTATAGCGTATAACGTTATATAGTATTACGTTGTAACGAATAACGTTATATACTATTACTATACAACGTGTAACGTTATATAGTATTACGTTATGACGTATAACGTTATATACTAATACGGTATAACGTATAACGTTATAGACTATCACAATACAACGTGAAACGTTATATAGTATTACGTTATAACTTATTACGTTATATAATATCACTATACAACGTCTAACGTTATATAGTATTACGTTATAACGTATAACGTTATATACTATTACACTATAACGAATGGCGCTATACACTATTACTATACAACGTGTAACGTTACATAGTATTACGTTATAACGTATAACGTTATATAGTATTACGTTATAACGTATAACATTATATACTATTACTATACAACGTGTAACGTTATATAGTGTTACGTTATAACGTATAAGGTTATATACTAATAGTATACATCGAGTAAAGTTATATAGTATTACGTTATAACGTATAACGTTATATACTACTACGATATAACGTATAACGTTGTATACTAATACTATATAACGTGCAACGTTGTATAGGACTACGTTATAACGTATAACGTTATATACTATTACGGTATAACGTATAACGTTACATAGTATTACGTTATGACGTATAACGTTATATACTATTACGATATAACGTATAACGTTGTATACTCATACTATATAACGTGTAACGTTGTATAGTACTACGTTATAACGTATAACGTTATATACTATTACTATACAACGTGTAACGTTATATAGTATTACGTTATAACGTATAACGTTATATACTATTACGCTATAACGTATGACGCTATATACTATTACAATACAACGTGTAACTTTATATAGTATTACGTTGTAACGTATAACGTTATATACTATTACGATTTAACATATAACGTTATATACTATTACGCTATAACGTATGACGCTATATACTATTACTATACAACGTGTAACGTTATATAGTATTACGTTATGACTTATAACGTTATATACTATTACTATACAACGTGTAACGTTATATAGTATTACGTTATAACGTATAACGTTATATACTATTACGGTATAACGTATAACGTTATATAGAATTACGTTATGACGTATAACGTTATATACTATTACGATATAACGTATAACGTTGTATACTAATACTATATAACGTGCAACGTTGTATAGGACTACGTTATAACGTATAACGTTATATACTATTACTATACAAAGTATAACGTTATATACTACTACGATTTAACATATAACGTTATATACTATTACGCTATAACGTATGACGCTTTATACTATTACTATACAACGTGTAACGTTATATAGTATTACGATGTAACGTATAACGTTATATACTATTACGATATAACGTATAACGTTGTATACTAATACTATATAACGTGTAACGTTGTATAGGATTACGTTATAACGTATAACGTTATATACTATTACTATACAACGTGTAACTTTATATAGTATTATGTTGTAACGTATAACGTTATGTAGTATTACGTTATAACGTATAACGTTATATACTATTACGCTATAACGTATGCCGCTATATACTATTACAATACAACGTGTAACTTTATATAGTATTATGTTGTAACGTATAACGTTATGTAGTATTACGTTATAACGTATAACGTTATATACTATTACTATACAAGGTGTAACGTTATATAGTATTACGTTATAACGTGTAACGTTATATACTATTACGGTATAACGTATAACGTTATATAGTATTACGTTATGACGTATAACGTTATATACTATTACGATATAACGTGTAACGTTGTATACTAATACTATATAACGTCCAACGTTGTATAGGACTACGTTATAACGTATAACGTTATATACTATTACTATACAACGTATAACATTATATACTACTACGATTTAACATATAACGTTATATACTATTACGCTATAACGTATGACGCTATATACTATTACTATACAACGTGTAACGTTATATAGTATTACGTTGTGACGTATAACGTTATATACTATTACGATATAACGTATAACGTTGTATACTAATACTATATAACGTGCAACGTTGTATAGGACTACGTTATAACGTATAACGTTATATACTATTACTATACAACGTGTAACGTTATATAGTATTACGTTATAACGTATAACGGCATATAGTATTACGTTATAACGTATAACGTTATATACTATTACTATACAAGGTGTAACGTTATATAGCATTACGTTATAACGTGTAACGTTATATACTATTACGGTATAACGTATAACGTTATATAGTATTACGTTATGACGTATAACGTTATATACTATTACGATATAACGTATAACGTTGTATACTAATACTATATAACGTGTAACGTTGTATAGGACTACGTTATAACGTATAACGTTATATACTATTACTATACAACGTGTAACGTTATATAGTATTACGTTATAACGTATAACGGCATATAGTATTACGTTATAACGTATAACGTTATATACTATTACTATACAAGGTGTAATGTTATATACTATTACGCCTTAACGTATGACGCTATATACTATGACTATACAACGTGTAACGTTATATAGTATTACGTTATAACGTATAACGTTATATAGTTTTACGTTATAACGTATAACATTATATACTATTACTATACAACGTGTAACGTTATATAGTATTACGTTATAACGTATAACGTTATATACTATTACGGTATAACGTATAACGTTATATAGTGTTATATTATAGCGTATAACGTTATATAGTATTACGTTATAACGTATAACGTTATATACTATTACTATACAAGGTGTAACGTTATATAGTATTACGTTATAACGTGTAACGTTATATACTATTACGGTATAACGTATAACGTTATATAGTATTACGTTATGACGTATAACGTTATATACTATTACGATATAACGTATAACGTTGTATACTAATACTATATAACGTGTAACGTTGTATAGGACTACGTTATAACGTATAACGTTATATACTATTACTATACAACGTGTAACGTTATATAGTATTACGTTATAACGTAATAACGTTATATACTATTACGGTATAACGTATAACGTTATATAGTGTTACATTATAGCGTATAACGTTATATAGTATTACATTATAACGTATAACGTTATATACTATTACTATACAAGGTGTAACGTTATATAGTATTACGCTATAACGTGTAACGTTATATACTATTACGGTATAACGTATAACGTTATATAGTATTACGTTATGACGTATAACGTTATATACTATTACGATATAACGTATAACGTTGTATACTAATACTATATAACGTGTAACGTTGTATAGGACTACGTTATAACGTATAACGTTATATACTATTACTATACAACGTGTAACGTTATATAGTATTACGTTATAACGTATAACGTTATATACTATTACGCTATAACGTATGGCGCTATATACTATTACAATACAACGTGTAACTTTATATAGTATTATGTTGTAACGTATAACGTTATGTAGTATTACGTTATAACGTATAACGTTATATACTATTACGTTATAACGTATAACGATATACACTATTACGGTATTACGTGTAACGTTATATAGTATTACGTTATATAGTATTACGTTATAGCGTATAACGTCATATAATATTACGATATAACATTATATACTATCACTATACAACGTGAAATGTAATATAGTATTACGTTATAAAGTATAACGTTATATACTATCACTATACAACGTGTAACATTATATAGTATTACGTTATAACGTATAACGGCATATAGTATTACTTTATAACGTATAACGTTATATACTATTACGCTATAACGTATGACGCTATATACTATTACAATACAACGTGTAACGTTATATAGTATTACGTTGTAACGTATAACGTTATATACTATTACGATTTAACATATAACGTTATATACTATAACGCTATAACGTATGACGCTATATACTATTACTATACAACGTGTAACGTTATATAGTATTACGTTATGACGTATAACGTTATATACTATTGCGATATAACGTATAACGTTGTATACTAATACTACATAACGTGCAACGTTGTATAGGACTACGTTATAACGTATAACGCTATATACTATTACTATACAACGTGTAACGTTATATAGTATTACGTTATTACGTATAACGTTATATACTATTACGCTATAACGTATGCCGCTATATACTATTACAATACAACGTGTAACGTTATATAGTATTACGGTATGACGTATAACGTTATATACTATTACGATATAACGTATAACGTTGTATACTAATACTTTATATACTATTACGATATAACGTATAACGTTGTATACTAATACTATATAACGTGCAACGTTGTATAGGACTTCGTTATAACGTATAACGTTATATACTATTACTATACAACGTATAACGTTATATACTACTACGATTTAACATATAACGTTATATACAATTACGCTATAACGTATGACGCTATATACTATTATTATACAACGTGTAACGTTATATAGTATTACGTTATGACGTATAACGTTATATACTATTACGATATAACGTGTAACGTTGTATACTAATACTATATAACGTGTAACGTTGTATAGGACTTCGTTACAACGTATAACGTTATATACTATTACTATACAACGTGTAACGTTATATAGTATTACGTTATAACGTATAACGGCATATAGTATTACGTTATAACGTATAACGTTATATACTATTACTATACAAGGTGTAACGTTATATACTATTACGCCTTAACGTATGACGCTATATATTATAACTATACAACGTGTAACGTTATATAGTATTACGTTATAACGTATAACGGCATATAGTATTACGTTATAACGTATAACGTTATATACTATTACTATACAAGGTGTAACGTTATATACTATTACGCCTTAACGTATGACGCTATATATTATAACTATACAACGTGTAACGTTATATAGTATTACGTTATAACGTATAACGTTATATACTATTACGGTATAACGTATAACGTTATATAGTGTTACATTATAGCGTATAACGTTATATAGTATTACGTTATAACGTATAACGTTATACACTATTACGATATAACGTATAACGTTGTATACTCATACTATATAACGTGTAACGTTGTATAGTACTACGTTATAACGTATAACGTTATATTCTATTACTATACAACGTGTAACGTTATATAGTATTACGTTATAACGTATAACGTTATATACTATTACGGTATAACGTATGACGCTATATACTATTACAATACAACGTGTAACTTTATATAGTATTACGTTGTAACGTATAACGTTGTATACTAATACTATATAACGTGTAACGTTGTATAGGACTACGTTATAACGTATAACGTTATATACTATTACTGTACAACGTGTAACGTAATATAGTGTTACATTATAGCGTATAACGTTATATAGTATTACGTTATAACGAATAACGTTATATACTATTACTATACAACGTGTAACGTTATATAGTATTACGTTATGACGTATAACGTTATATACTAATACGGTATAACGTATAACGTTATAAACTATCACAATACAACGTGAAACGTTATATAGTATTACGTTATAACGTATTACGTTATATAATATCACTATACAACGTCTAACGTTATATAGTATTACGTTATAACGTATAACGTTATATACTATTACACTATAACGTATGGCGCTATACACTATTACTATACAACGTGTAACGTTACATAGTATTACGTTATAACGTATAACGTTATATAGTATTACGTTATAACGTATAACATTATATACTATTACTATACAACGTGTAACGTTATATAGTGTTACGTTATAACGTATAAGGTTATATACTAATAGTATACATCGAGTAAAGTTATATAGTATTACGTTATAACGTATAACGTTATATACTATTACGATATAACGTATAACGTTGTATACTAATACTATATAACGTGCAACGTTGTATAGGACTACGTTATAACGTATAACGTTATATACTATTACGGTATAACGTATAACGATACATAGTATTACGTTATGACGTATAACGTTATATACTATTACGATATAACGTATAACGTTGTATACTAATACTATATAACGTGTAACGTTGTATAGGACTACGTTATAACGTATAACGTTATATACTATTAAAATACAACGTGTAACATTATATAGTATTACGTTATAACGTATAACGGCATATAGTATTACGTTATAACGTATAACGTTATATACTATTACTATACAAGGTGTAACGTTATATACTATTACGCCTTAACGTATGACGTTATATACTATGACTATACAACGTGTAAGGTTATATAGTATTACGTTATAACGTATAACGTTATATAGTGTTACGTTATAACGTATAACATTATATACTATTACTATACAACGTGTAACGTTATATAGTATTACGTTATAACGTATAACGTTATATACTATTACGGTATAACGTATAGCGTTATATAGTATTACGTTATGACGTATAACGTTATATACTATTACGATATAACGTATAACGTTGTATACTAATACTATATAACGTGTAACGTTGTATAGGACTACGTTATAACGTATAACGTTATATACTATTAAAATACAACGTGTAACATTATATAGTATTACGTTATAACGTATAACGGCATATAGTATTACGTTATGACGTATAACGTTATATACTATTACTATACAACGTGTAACGTTATATAGTATTACGTTATAACGTATAACGTTATATACTATTACGGTATAACGTATAACGTAATATAGTGTTACATTATAGCGTATAACGTTATATAGTATTACGTTATAACGAATAACGTTATATACTATTACTATACAGCGTGTAACGTTATATAGTATTACGTTATGACGTATAACGTTATATACTAATACGGTATAACGTATAACGTTATAAACTATCACAATACAACGTGAAACGTTATATAGTATTACGTTATAACGTATTACGTTATATAATATCACTATACAACGTCTAACGTTATATAGTATTACGTTATAACGTATAACTTTATATACTATTACACTATAACGTATGGCGCTATACACTATTACTATACAACGTGTAACGTTACATAGTATTACGTTATAACGTATAACGTTATATAGTATTACGTTATAACGTATAACATTATATACTATTACTATACAACGTGTAACGTTATATAGTGTTACGTTATAACGTATAAGGTTATATACTAATAGTATACATCGAGTAAAGTTATATAGTATTACGCTATAACGTATGACGATATATACTATTACAATACAACGTGTAACTTTATATAGTATTACGTTGTAACGTATAACGTTATATACTATTACGATTTAACATATAACGTTATATACTATTACGCTATAACGTATGACGCTATATACTATTACTATACAACGTGTAACGTTATATAGTATTACGTTATGATGTATAACGTTATATACTATTACGATATAATGTATAAGGTTGTATACTAATACTATATAACGTGTAACGTTGTATAGGACTACGTTATAACGTATAACGTTATATAATATTACTATACAACGTGTAACGTTATATAGTATTACGTTATGACGTATAACGTTATATACTAATACGGTATAACGTATAACGTTATAGACTATCACAATACAACGTGAAACGTTATATAGTATTACGTTATAACGTATTACGTTATATAATATCACTATACAACGTGTAACGTTATATAGTATTACGTTATAAGGTATAACGTTATATAGTATTACGTTATAACGTATAACATTATATACTATTACTATACAAGGTGTAACGTTATATAGTATTACGTTATAACGTATAACGTTATATACTATTACGGTATAACGTATAACGCAATATAGTCTTACATTATAGCGTATAACGTTATATAGTGTTACGTTTTAACGTATAACGTTATATACTATTACTATACAACGTGTAATGTTATATGGTATTACGTTATAACGTGTAACGTTATATACTATTACGGTATAACGCATAACGTTATATAGTGTTACGTTATAACGTATGATGTTATATAGTATTACGTTGTAACGTATAACGTTATATACTCTTACGATATAACGCATAACGTTATATAGTATTACGTTATAACGTATGACGTTATATAGCATTACGCTCTAACGTATAACGTTATATAGTACTACGTTATAACGTATAACGTTATGTAGTATTACGTTATGACGTATAACGTTATATACTAATACGGTATAACGTATAACGTTATAGACTATCACAATACAACGTGAAACGTTATATAGTATTACGTTATAACGTATTACGTTATATAATATCACTATACAACGTGTAACGTTATATAGTATTACGTTATAAGGTATAACGTTATATAGTATTACGTTATAACGTATAACATTATATACTATTACTATACAAGGTGTAACGTTATATAGTATTACGTTATAACGTATAACGTTATATACTATTACGGTATAACGTATAACGCAATATAGTCTTACATTATAGCGTATAACGTTATATAGTGTTACGTTTTAACGTATAACGTTATATACTATTACTATACAACGTGTAATGTTATATGGTATTACGTTATAACGTGTAACGTTATATACTATTACGGTATAACGCATAACGTTATATAGTGTTACGTTATAACGTATGATGTTATATAGTATTACGTTGTAACGTATAACGTTATATACTCTTACGATATAACGCATAACGTTATATAGTATTACGTTATAACGTATGACGTTATATAGCATTACGCTCTAACGTATAACGTTATATAGTACTACGTTATAACGTATAACGTTATGTAGTATTACGTAATAACGTATAACGTTATATACTACTACGATTTAACATATAACGTTATATACTATTACTACACAACGTGTAACGTTATATAGTATTACGTTATAACGTATGACGTTATATACTATCACTATACAACGTGTAACATTATATAGTATTACGTTATAACGTATAACGGCATATAGTATTACTTTATAACGTATGACGTTATATACTATTACGCTATAACGTATGACGCTATATACTATTACAATACAACGTGTAACGTTATATAGTATTACGTTGTAACGTATAACGTTATATACTATTACGCTATAACGTATGGCTCTATATACTATTACTATACAACGTGTAACGTTATATAGTATTATGTTGTAACGTATAACGTTATGTAGTATTACGTTATAACGTATAACGTTATATACTATTACGTTATAACGTATAACGTTATATACTATTACGTTATAACGTATAACGATATACACTATTACGGTATTACGTGTAACGTTATATACTATTACGTTATATAGTATTACGTTATAGCGTATAACGTCATATAATATTACGATATAACGTTATATACTATCACTATACAACGTGAAATGTAATATAGTATTACGTTATAAAGTATAACGTTATATACTATCACTATACAACGTGTAACATTATATAGTATTACGTTATAACGTGTAACGGCATATAGTATTACTTTATAACGTATAACGTTATATACTATTACGCTATAACGTATGACGCTATATACTATTACAATACAACGTGTAACGTTATATAGTATTACGTTGTAACGTGTAGCGTTATATACTATTACGATTTAACATATAACGTTATATACTATAACGCTATAACGTATGACGCTATATACTATTACTATACAACGTGTAACGTTATATAGTATTACGTTATGACGTATAACGTTATATACTATTGCGATATAACGTATAACGTTGTACACTAATACTATATAACGTGCAACGTTGTATAGGACTACGTTATAACGTATAACGCTATATACTATTACTATACAACGTGTAACGTTATATAGTATTACGTTATAACGTATAACGTTATATACTATTACGCTATAACGTATGCCGCTATATACTATTACAATACAACGTGTAACGTTATATAGTATTACGTTATGACGTATAACGTTATATACTATTACGATATAACGTATAACGTTGTATACAAATACTTTATATACTATTACGATATAACGTATAACGTTGTATACTAATACTATATAACGTGCAACGTTGTATAGGACTACGTTATAACGTATAACGTTATACACTATTACTATACAACGTATAACGTTATATACTACTACGATTTAACATATAACGTTATATACAATTACGCTATAACGTATGACGCTATATACTATTACTATACAACGTGTAACGTTATATAGTATTACGTTATGACGTATAACGTTATATACTAATACGGTATAACGTATAACGTTATAGACTATCACAATACAACGTGAAACGTTATATAGTATTACGTTATAACGTATTACGTTATATAATATCACTATACAACGTGTAACGTTATATAGTATTACGTTATAACGTATAACGTTATATAGTATTACGTTATAACGTATAACATTATATACTATTACTATACAAGGTGTAACGTTATATAGTATTACGTTATAACGTATAACGTTATATACTATTACGGTATAACGTATAACGCAATATAGTCTTACATTATAGCGTATAACGTTATATAGTGTTACGTTATAACGTATAACGTTATATACTATTACTATACAACGTGTAACGTTATATAGTATTACGTTATGACGTATAACGTTATATACTAATACGGTATAACGTATAACGTTATAGACTATCACAATACAACGTGAAACGTTATATAGTATTACGTTATAACGTATTACGTTATATAATATCACTATACAACGTGTAACGTTATATAGTATTACGTTATAACGTATAACGTTATATAGTATTACGTTATAACGTATAACATTATATACTATTACTATACAAGGTGTAACGTTATATAGTATTACGTTATAACGTATAACGTTATATACTATTACGGTATAACGTATAACGCAATATAGTCTTACATTATAGCGTATAACGTTATATAGTGTTACGTTATAACGTATAACGTTATATACTATTACTATACAACGTGTAACGTTATATGGTATTACGTTATAACGTGTAACGTTATATACTATTACGGTATAACGCATAACGTTATATAGTGTTACGTTATAACGTATGATGTTATATAGTATTACGTTGTAACGTATAACGTTATCTACTCTTACGATATTACGCATAACGTTATATAGTATTACGTTATAACGTATGACGTTATATAGCATTACGTTCTAACGTATAACGTTATATAGTACTACGTTATACCGTATAACGTTATGTAGTATTACGTAATAACGTATAACGTTATATACTACTACGATTTAACATATAACGTTATATACTATTACTACACAACGTGTAACGTTATATAGTATTACGTTATAACGTATGACGTTATATACTATCACTATACAACGTGTAACATTATATAGTATTACGTTATAACGTATAACGGCATATAGTATTACTTTATAACGTATGACGTTATATACTATTACGCTATAACGTATGACGCTATATACTATTACAATACAACGTGTAACGTTATATAGTATTACGTTGTAACGTATAACGTTATATACTATTACGCTATAACGTATGGCTCTATATACTATTACTATACAACGTGTAACGTTATATAGTATTATGTTGTAACGTATAACGTTATGTAGTATTACGTTATAACGTATAACGTTATATACTATTACGTTATAACGTATAACGATATACACTATTACGGTATTACGTGTAACGTTATATAGTATTACGTTATATAGTATTACGTTATAGCCTATAACGTCATATAATATTACGATATAACGTTATATACTATCACTATACAACGTGAAATGTAATATAGTATTACGTTATAAAGTATAACGTTATATACTATCACTATACAACGTGTAACATTATATAGTATTACGTTATAACGTATAACGGCATATAGTATTACTTTATAACGTATAACGTTATATACTATTACGCTATAACGTATGACGGTATATACTATTACAATACAACGTGTAACGTTATATAGTATTACGTTGTAACGTATAACGTTATATACTATTACGATTTAACATATAACGTTATATACTATAACGCTATAACGTATGACGCTATATACTATTACTATACAACGTGTAACGTTATATAGTATTACGTTATGAGGTATAACGTTATATACTATTGCGATATAACGTATAACGTTGTATACTAATACTATATAACGTGCAACGTTGTATAGGACTACGTTATAACGTATAACGCTATATACTATTACTATATTATATATTATAATATACACTAATAACGCTATATATTATTACTATATTATACTATTACTATACAACGTGTAACGTTATATAGTATTACGTTATAACGTATAACGTTATATACTATTACGCTATAACGTATGCCGCTATATACTATTACAATACAACGTGTAACGTTATATAGTATTACGTTATGACGTATAACGTTATATACTATTACGATATAACGTATAACGCTGTATACTAATACTTTATATACTATTACGATATAACGTATAACGTTGTATACTAATACTATATAACGTGCAACGTTGTATAGGACTACGTTATAACGTATAACGTTATATACTATTACTATACAACGTATAACGTTATATACTACTACGATTTAACATATAACGTTATATACAATTACGCTATAACGTATGACGCTATATACTATTACTATACAACGTGTAACGTTATATAGTATTACGTTATGACGTATAACGTTATATACTATTACGATATAACGTATAACGTTGTATACTAATACTATATAACGTGCAACGTTGTATAGGACTACGTTATAACGTATAACGTTATATACTATTACGGTATAACGTATAACGTTATATAGTATTACGATATGACGTATAACGTTATATACTATTACGATATAACGTATAACGTTGTATACTAATACTATATAACGTGTAACGTTGTATAGGACTACGTTACAACGTATAACGTTATATACTATTACTATACAACGTGTAACGTTATATAGTATTACGTTATAACGTATAACGGCATATAGTATTACGTTATAACGTATAACGTTATATACTATTACTATACAAGGTGTAACGTTATATACTATTACGCCTTAACGTATGACGCTATATATTATGACTATACAACGTGTAACGTTATATAGTATTACGTTATAACGTATAACGTTATATAGTTTTACGTTATAACGTATAACATTATATACTATTACTATACAACGTGTAACATTATATAGTATTACGTTATAACGTATAACGTTATATACTATTACGGTATAACGTATAACGTTATATAGTGTTACATTATAGCGTATAACGTTATATACTATTACGTTATAACGTATAACGTTATATACTATTACTATACAAGGTGTAACGTTATATAGTATTACGTTATAACGTGTAACGTTATATACTATTACGGTATAACGTATAACGTTATATAGTATTACGTTATGACGTATAACGTTATATACTATTACGATATAACGTATAACGTTGTATACTAATACTATATAACGTGTAACGTTGTATAGTACTACGTTATAGCGTATAACGTTATATACTAATACGGTATAACGTATAACGTTATAGACTATCACAATACAACGTGAAACGTTATATAGTATTACGTTATAACGTATTACGTTATATAATATCACTATACAACGTCTAACGTTATATAGTATTACGTTATAACGTATAACGTTATATACTATTACGATATAACGTATAACGTTGTATACTAATACTATATAACGTGCAACGTTGTATAGGACTACGTTATAACGTATAACGTTATATACTATTACGGTATAACGTATAACGTTACATAGTATTACGTTATGACGTATAACGTTATATACTATTACGATATAACGTATAACGTTGTATACTCATACTATATAACGTGTAACGTTGTATAGTACTACGTTATAACGTATAACGTTATATACTATTACTATACAACGTGTAACGTTATATAGTATTACGTTATAACGTATAACGTTATATACTATTACGCTATAACGTATGACGCTATATACTATTACAATACAACGTGTAACTTTATATAGTATTACGTTGTAACGTATAACGTTATATACTATTACGATTTAACATATAACGTTATATACTATTACGCTATAACGTATGACGCTATATACTATTACTATACAACGTGTAACGTTATATAGTATTACGTTATGACTTATAACGTTATATACTATTACTATACAACGTGTAACGTTATATAGTATTACGTTATAACGTATAACGTTATATACTATTACGGTATAACGTATAACGTTATATAGAATTACGTTATGACGTATAACGTTATATACTATTACGATATAACGTATAACGTTGTATACTAATACTATATAACGTGCAACGTTGTATAGGACTACGTTATAACGTATAACGTTATATACTATTACTATACAAAGTATAACGTTATATACTACTACGATTTAACATATAACGTTATATACTATTACGCTATAACGTATGACGCTTTATACTATTACTATACAACGTGTAACGTTATATAGTATTACGATGTAACGTATAACGTTATATACTATTACGATATAACGTATAACGTTGTATACTAATACTATATAACGTGTAACGTTGTATAGGATTACGTTATAACGTATAACGTTATATACTATTACTATACAACGTGTAACTTTATATAGTATTATGTTGTAACGTATAACGTTATGTAGTATTACGTTATAACGTATAACGTTATATACTATTACGCTATAACGTATGACGCTATATACTATTACAATACAACGTGTAACTTTATATAGTATTATGTTGTAACGTATAACGTTATGTAGTATTACGTTATAACGTATAACGTTATATACTATTACTATACAAGGTGTAACGTTATATAGTATTACGTTATAACGTGTAACGTTATATACTATTACGGTATAACGTATAACGTTATATAGTATTACGTTATGACGTATAACGTTATATACTATTACGATATAACGTGTAACGTTGTATACTAATACTATATAACGTCCAACGTTGTATAGGACTACGTTATAACGTATAACGTTATATACTATTACTATACAACGTATAACATTATATACTACTACGATTTAACATATAACGTTATATACTATTACGCTATAACGTATGACGCTATATACTATTACTATACAACGTGTAACGTTATATAGTATTACGTTATGACGTATAACGTTATATACTATTACGATATAACGTATAACGTTGTATACTAATACTATATAACGTGCAACGTTGTATAGGACTACGTTATAACGTATAACGTTATATACTATTACTATACAACGTGTAACGTTATATAGTATTACGTTATAACGTATAACGGCATATAGTATTACGTTATAACGTATAACGTTATATACTATTACTATACAAGGTGTAACGTTATATAGCATTACGTTATAACGTGTAACGTTATATACTATTACGGTATAACGTATAACGTTATATAGTATTACGTTATGACGTATAACGTTATATACTATTACGATATAACGTATAACGTTGTATACTAATACTATATAACGTGTAACGTTGTATAGGACTACGTTATAACGTATAACGTTATATACTATTACTATACAACGTGTAACGTTATATAGTATTACGTTATAACGTATAACGGCATATAGTATTACGTTATAACGTATAACGTTATATACTATTACTATACAAGGTGTAATGTTATATACTATTACGCTATAACGTATGACGCTATATACTATTACTATACAACGTGTAACGTTATATAGTATTACGTTATGACGTATAACGTTATATACTATTACGATATAACGTATAACGTTGTATACTAATACTATATAACGTGCAACGTTGTATAGGACTACGTTATAACGTATAACGTTATATACTATTACTATACAACGTATAACGTTATATAGTGTTATATTATAGCGTATAACGTTATATAGTATTACGTTATAACGTATAACGTTATATACTATTACTATACAAGGTGTAACGTTATATAGTATTACGTTATAACGTGTAACGTTATATACTATTACGGTATAACGTATAACGTTATATAGTATTACGTTATGACGTATAACGTTATATACTATTACGATATAACGTATAACGTTGTATACTAATACTATATAACGTGTAACGTTGTATAGGACTACGTTATAACGTATAACGTTATATACTATTACTATACAACGTGTAACGTTATATAGTATTACGTTATAACGTAATAACGTTATATACTATTACGGTATAACGTATAACGTTATATAGTGTTACATTATAGCGTATAACGTTATATAGTATTACATTATAACGTATAACGTTATATACTATTACTATACAAGGTGTAACGTTATATAGTATTACGCTATAACGTGTAACGTTATATACTATTACGGTATAACGTATAACGTTATATAGTATTACGTTATGACGTATAACGTTATATACTATTACGATATAACGTATAACGTTGTATACTAATACTATATAACGTGTAACGTTGTATAGGACTACGTTATAACGTATAACGTTATATACTATTACTATACAACGTGTAACGTTATATAGTATTACGTTATAACGTATAACGTTATATACTATTACGCTATAACGTATGGCGCTATATACTATTACAATACAACGTGTAACTTTATATAGTATTATGTTGTAACGTATAACGTTATGTAGTATTACGTTATAACGTATAACGTTATATACTATTACGTTATAACGTATAACGTTATATACTATTACGTTATAACGTATAACGATATACATTATTACGGTATTACGTGTAACGTTATATAGTATTACGTTATATAGTATTACGTTATAGCGTATAACGTCATATAATATTACGATATAACATTATATACTATCACTATACAACGTGAAATGTAATATAGTATTACGTTATAAAGTATAACGTTATATACTATCACTATACAACGTGTAACATTATATAGTATTACGTTATAACGTATAACGGCATATAGTATTACTTTATAACGTATAACGTTATATACTATTACGCTATAACGTATGACGCTATATACTATTACAATACAACGTGTAACGTTATATAGTATTACGTTGTAACGTATAACGTTATATACTATTACGAATTAACATATAACGTTATATACTATAACGCTATAACGTATGACGCTATATACTATTACTATACAACGTGTAACGTTATATAGTATTACGTTATGACGTATAACGTTATATACTATTGCGATATAACGTATAACGTTGTATACTAATACTACATAACGTGCAACGTTGTATAGGACTACGTTATAACGTATAACGCTATATACTATTACTATACAACGTGTAACGTTATATAGTATTACGTTATTACGTATAACGTTATATACTATTACGCTATAACGTATGCCGCTATATACTATTACAATACAACGTGTAACGTTATATAGTATTACGGTATGACGTATAACGTTATATACTATTACGATATAACGTATAACGTTGTATACTAATACTTTATATACTATTACGATATAACGTATAACGTTGTATACTAATACTATATAACGTGCAACGTTGTATAGGACTTCGTTATAACGTATAACGTTATATACTATTACTATACAACGTATAACGTTATATACTACTACGATTTAACATATAACGTTATATACAATTACGCTATAACGTATGACGCTATATACTATTATTATACAACGTGTAACGTTATATAGTATTACGTTATGACGTATAACGTTATATACTATTACGATATAACGTGTAACGTTGTATACTAATACTATATAACGTGTAACGTTGTATAGGACTACGTTACAACGTATAACGTTATATACTATTACTATACTACGTGTAACGTTATATAGTATTACGTTATAACGTATAACGGCATATAGTATTACGTTATAACGTATAACGTTATATACTATTACTATACAAGGTGTAACGTTATATACTATTACGCCTTAACGTATGACGCTATATATTATAACTATACAACGTGTAACGTTATATAGTATTACGTTATAACGTATAACGGCATATAGTATTACGTTATAACGTATAACGTTATATACTATTACTATACAAGGTGTAACGTTATATACTATTACGCCTTAACGTATGACGCTATATATTATAACTATACAACGTGTAACGTTATATAGTATTACGTTATAACGTATAACGTTATATACTATTACGGTATAACGTATAACGTTATATAGTGTTACATTATAGCGTATAACGTTATATAGTATTACGTTATAACGTATAACGTTATACACTATTACGATATAACGTATAACGTTGTATACTCATACTATATAACGTGTAACGTTGTATAGTACTACGTTATAACGTATAACGTTATATTCTATTACTATACAACGTGTAACGTTATATAGTATTACGTTATAACGTATAACGTTATATACTATTACGGTATAACGTATGACGCTATATACTATTACAATACAACGTGTAACTTTATATAGTATTACGTTGTAACGTATAACGTTGTATACTAATACTATATAACGTGTAACGTTGTATAGGACTACGTTATAACGTATAACGTTATATACTATTACTGTACAACGTGTAACGTTATATAGTATTACGTTATGACGTATAACGTTATATACTATTACTATACAACGTGTAACGTTATATAGTATTACGTTATAACGTATAACGTTATATACTATTACGGTATAACGTATAACGTAATATAGTGTTACATTATAGCGTATAACGTTATATAGTATTACGTTATAACGAATAACGTTATATACTATTACTATACAACGTGTAACGTTATATAGTATTACGTTATGACGTATAACGTTATATACTAATACGGTATAACGTATAACGTTATAAACTATCACAATACAACGTGAAACGTTATATAGTATTACGTTATAACGTATTACGTTATATAATATCACTATACAACGTCTAACGTTATATAGTATTACGTTATAACGTATAACGTTATATACTATTACACTATAACGTATGGCGCTATACACTATTACTATACAACGTGTAACGTTACATAGTATTACGTTATAACGTATAACGTTATATAGTATTACGTTATAACGTATAACATTATATACTATTACTATACAACGTGTAACGTTATATAGTGTTACGTTATAACGTATAAGGTTATATACTAATAGTATACATCGAGTAAAGTTATATAGTATTACGTTATAACGTATAACGTTATATACTATTACGATATAACGTATAACGTTGTATACTAATACTATATAACGTGCAACGTTGTATAGGACTACGTTATAACGTATAACGTTATATACTATTACGGTATAACGTATAACGATACATAGTATTACGTTATGACGTATAACGTTATATACTATTACGATATAACGTATAACGTTGTATACTAATACTATATAACGTGTAACGTTGTATAGGACTACGTTATAACGTATAACGTTATATACTATTAAAATACAACGTGTAACATTATATAGTATTACGTTATAACGTATAACGGCATATAGTATTACGTTATAACGTATAACGTTATATACTATTACTATACAAGGTGTAACGTTATATACTATTACGCCTTAACGTATGACGTTATATACTATGACTATACAACGTGTAAGGTTATATAGTATTACGTTATAACGTATAACGTTATATAGTGTTACGTTATAACGTATAACATTATATACTATTACTATACAACGTGTAACGTTATATAGTATTACGTTATAACGTATAACGTTATATACTATTACGGTATAACGTATAGCGTTATATAGTATTACGTTATGACGTATAACGTTATATACTATTACGATATAACGTATAACGTTGTATACTAATACTATATAACGTGTAACGTTGTATAGGACTACGTTATAACGTATAACGTTATATACTATTAAAATACAACGTGTAACATTATATAGTATTACGTTATAACGTATAACGGCATATAGTATTACGTTATGACGTATAACGTTATATACTATTACTATACAACGTGTAACGTTATATAGTATTACGTTATAACGTATAACGTTATATACTATTACGGTATAACGTATAACGTAATATAGTGTTACATTATAGCGTATAACGTTATATAGTATTACGTTATAACGAATAACGTTATATACTATTACTATACAACGTGTAACGTTATATAGTATTACGTTATGACGTATAACGTTATATACTAATACGGTATAACGTATAACGTTATAAACTATCACAATACAACGTGAAACGTTATATAGTATTACGTTATAACGTATTACGTTATATAATATCACTATACAACGTCTAACGTTATATAGTATTACGTTATAACGTATAACTTTATATACTATTACACTATAACGTATGGCGCTATACACTATTACTATACAACGTGTAACGTTATATAGTGTTACGTTATAACGTATAAGGTTATATACTAATAGTATACATCGAGTAAAGTTATATAGTATTACGCTATAACGTATGACGATATATACTATTACAATACAACGTGTAACTTTATATAGTATTACGTTGTAACGTATAACGTTATATACTATTACGATTTAACATATAACGTTATATACTATTACGCTATAACGTATGACGCTATATACTATTACTATACAACGTGTAACGTTATATAGTATTACGTTATGATGTATAACGTTATATACTATTACGATATAATGTATAAGGTTGTATACTAATACTATATAACGTGTAACGTTGTATAGGACTACGTTATAACGTATAACGTTATATAATATTACTATACAACGTGTAACGTTATATAGTATTACGTTATGACGTATAACGTTATATACTAATACGGTATAACGTATAACGTTATAGACTATCACAATACAACGTGAAACGTTATATAGTATTACGTTATAACGTATTACGTTATATAATATCACTATACAACGTGTAACGTTATATAGTATTACGTTATAAGGTATAACGTTATATAGTATTACGTTATAACGTATAACATTATATACTATTACTATACAAGGTGTAACGTTATATAGTATTACGTTATAACGTATAACGTTATATACTATTACGGTATAACGTATAACGCAATATAGTCTTACATTATAGCGTATAACGTTATATAGTGTTACGTTTTAACGTATAACGTTATATACTATTACTATACAACGTGTAATGTTATATGGTATTACGTTATAACGTGTAACGTTATATACTATTACGGTATAACGCATAACGTTATATAGTGTTACGTTATAACGTATGATGTTATATAGTATTACGTTGTAACGTATAACGTTATATACTCTTACGATATAACGCATAACGTTATATAGTATTACGTTATAACGTATGACGTTATATAGCATTACGCTCTAACGTATAACGTTATATAGTACTACGTTATAACGTATAACGTTATGTAGTATTACGTAATAACGTATAACGTTATATACTACTACGATTTAACATATAACGTTATATACTATTACTACACAACGTGTAACGTTATATAGTATTACGTTATAACGTATGACGTTATATACTATCACTATACAACGTGTAACATTATATAGTATTACGTTATAACGTATAACGGCATATAGTATTACTTTATAACGTATGACGTTATATACTATTACGCTATAACGTATGACGCTATATACTATTACAATACAACGTGTAACGTTATATAGTATTACGTTGTAACGTATAACGTTATATACTATTACGCTATAACATATGGCTCTATATACTATTACTATACAACGTGTAACGTTATATAGTATTATGTTGTAACGTATAACGTTATGTAGTATTACGTTATAACGTATAACGTTATATACTATTACGTTATAACGTATAACGTTATATACTATTACGTTATAACGTATAACGATATACACTATTACGGTATTACGTGTAACGTTATATAGTATTACGTTATATAGTATTACGTTATAGCGTATAACGTCATATAATATTACGATATAACGTTATATACTATCACTATACAACGTGAAATGTAATATAGTATTACGTTATAAAGTATAACGTTATATACTATCACTATACAACGTGTAACATTATATAGTATTACGTTATAACGTGTAACGGCATATAGTATTACTTTATAACGTATAACGTTATATACTATTACGCTATAACGTATGACGCTATATACTATTACAATACAACGTGTAACGTTATATAGTATTACGTTGTAACGTGTAGCGTTATATACTATTACGATTTAACATATAACGTTATATACTATAACGCTATAACGTATGACGCTATATACTATTACTATACAACGTGTAACGTTATATAGTATTACGTTATGACGTATAACGTTATATACTATTGCGATATAACGTATAACGTTGTACACTAATACTATATAACGTGCAACGTTGTATAGGACTACGTTATAACGTATAACGCTATATACTATTACTATACAACGTGTAACGTTATATAGTATTACGTTATAACGTATAACGTTATATACTATTACGCTATAACGTATGCCGCTATATACTATTACAATACAACGTGTAACGTTATATAGTATTACGTTATGACGTATAACGTTATATACTATTACGATATAACGTATAACGTTGTATACAAATACTTTATATACTATTACGATATAACGTATAACGTTGTATACTAATACTATATAACGTGCAACGTTGTATAGGACTACGTTATAACGTATAACGTTATACACTATTACTATACAACGTATAACGTTATATACTACTACGATTTAACATATAACGTTATATACAATTACGCTATAACGTATGACGCTATATACTATTACTATACAACGTGTAACGTTATATAGTATTACGTTATGACGTATAACGTTATATACTAATACGGTATAACGTATAACGTTATAGACTATCACAATACAACGTGAAACGTTATATAGTATTACGTTATAACGTATTACGTTATATAATATCACTATACAACGTGTAACGTTATATAGTATTACGTTATAACGTATAACGTTATATAGTATTACGTTATAACGTATAACATTATATACTATTACTATACAAGGTGTAACGTTATATAGTATTACGTTATAACGTATAACGTTATATACTATTACGGTATAACGTATAACGCAATATAGTCTTACATTATAGCGTATAACGTTATATAGTGTTACGTTATAACGTATAACGTTATATACTATTACTATACAACGTGTAACGTTATATAGTATTACGTTATGACGTATAACGTTATATACTAATACGGTATAACGTATAACGTTATAGACTATCACAATACAACGTGAAACGTTATATAGTATTACGTTATAACGTATTACGTTATATAATATCACTATACAACGTGTAACGTTATATAGTATTACGTTATAACGTATAACGTTATATAGTATTACGTTATAACGTATAACATTATATACTATTACTATACAAGGTGTAACGTTATATAGTATTACGTTATAACGTATAACGTTATATACTATTACGGTATAACGTATAACGCAATATAGTCTTACATTATAGCGTATAACGTTATATAGTGTTACGTTATAACGTATAACGTTATATACTATTACTATACAACGTGTAACGTTATATGGTATTACGTTATAACGTGTAACGTTATATACTATTACGGTATAACGCATAACGTTATATAGTGTTACGTTATAACGTATGATGTTATATAGTATTACGTTGTAACGTATAACGTTATCTACTCTTACGATATTACGCATAACGTTATATAGTATTACGTTATATAGTATTACGTTATAACGTATGACGTTATATAGCATTACGTTCTAACGTATAACGTTATATAGTACTACGTTATACCGTATAACGTTATGTAGTATTACGTAATAACGTATAACGTTATATACTACTACGATTTAACATATAACGTTATATACTATTACTACACAACGTGTAACGTTATATAGTATTACGTTATAACGTATGACGTTATATACTATCACTATACAACGTGTAACATTATATAGTATTACGTTATAACGTATAACGGCATATAGTATTACTTTATAACGTATGACGTTATATACTATTACGCTATAACGTATGACGCTATATACTATTACAATACAACGTGTAACGTTATATAGTATTACGTTGTAACGTATAACGTTATATACTATTACGCTATAACGTATGGCTCTATATACTATTACTATACAACGTGTAACGTTATATAGTATTATGTTGTAACGTATAACGTTATGTAGTATTACGTTATAACGTATAACGTTATATACTATTACGTTATAACGTATAACGATATACACTATTACGATATAACGTATAACGTTGTATACTAATACTATATAACGTGCAACGTTGTATAGGACTACGTTATAACGTATAACGTTATACACTATTACTATACAACGTATAACGTTATATACTATTACGATTTAACATATAACGTTATATACTATAACGCTATAACGTATGACGCTATATACTATTACTATACAACGTGTAACGTTATATAGTATTACGTTATGAGGTATAACGTTATATACTATTGCGATATAACGTATAACGTTGTATACTAATACTATATAACGTGCAACGTTGTATAGGACTACGTTATAACGTATAACGCTATATACTATTACTATACAACGTGTAACGTTATATAGTATTACGTTATAACGTATAACGTTATATACTATTACGCTATAACGTATGCCGCTATATACTATTACAATACAACGTGTAACGTTATATAGTATTACGTTATGACGTATAACGTTATATACTATTACGATATAACGTATAACGCTGTATACTAATACTTTATATACTATTACGATATAACGTATAACGTTGTATACTAATACTATATAACGTGCAACGTTGTATAGGACTCCGTTATAACGTATAACGTTATATACTATTACTATACAACGTATAACGTTATATACTACTACGATTTAACATATAACGTTATATACAATTACGCTATAACGTATGACGCTATATACTATTACTATACAACGTGTAACGTTATATAGTATTACGTTATGACGTATAACGTTATATACTATTACGATATAACGTATAACGTTGTATACTAATACTATATAACGTGCAACGTTGTATAGGACTACGTTATAACGTATAACGTTATATACTATTACGGTATAACGTATAACGTTATATAGTATTACGATATGACGTATAACGTTATATACTATTACGATATAACGTATAACGTTGTATACTAATACTATATAACGTGTAACGTTGTATAGGACTACGTTACAACGTATAACGTTATATACTATTACTATACAACGTGTAACGTTATATAGTATTACGTTATAACGTATAACGGCATATAGTATTACGTTATAACGTATAACGTTATATACTATTACTATACAAGGTGTAACGTTATATACTATTACGCCTTAACGTATGACGCTATATATTATGACTATACAACGTGTAACGTTATATAGTATTACGTTATAACGTATAACGTTATATAGTTTTACGTTATAACGTATAACATTATATACTATTACTATACAACGTGTAACATTATATAGTATTACGTTATAACGTATAACGTTATATACTATTACGGTATAACGTATAACGTTATATAGTGTTACATTATAGCGTATAACGTTATATACTATTACGTTATAACGTATAACGTTATATACTATTACTATACAAGGTGTAACGTTATATAGTATTACGTTATAACGTGTAACGTTATATACTATTACGGTATAACGTATAACGTTATATAGTATTACGTTATGACGTATAACGTTATATACTATTACGATATAACGTATAACGTTGTATACTAATACTATATAACGTGTAACGTTGTATAGTACTACGTTATAGCGTATAACGTTATATACTAATACGGTATAACGTATAACGTTATAGACTATCACAATACAACGTGAAACGTTATATAGTATTACGTTATAACGTATTACGTTATATAATATCACTATACAACGTCTAACGTTATATAGTATTACGTTATAACGTATAACGTTATATACTATTACACTATAACGTATGGCGCTATACACTATTACTATACAACGTGTAACGTTACATAGTATTACGTTATAACGTATAACGTTATATAGTATTACGTTATAACGTATAAGGTTATATACTAATAGTATACATCGAGTAAAGTTATATAGTATTACGTTATAACGTATAACGTTATATACTATTACGCTATAAGGTATGACGCTATATACTATTACAATACAACGTGTAACGTTATATAGTATTACGTTATAACGTATAAAGTTATATAGTTTTACGTTATAACGTATAACATTATATACTATTACTATACAACGTGTAACGTTATATAGTATTACGTTATAACGTATAACGTTATATACTATTACGGTATAACGTATAACGCAATATAGTCTTACATTATAGCGTATAACGTTATATAGTGTTACGTTATAACGTATAACGTTATATACTATTACTATACAACGTGTAACGTTATATGGTATTACGTTATAACGTGTAACGTTATATACTATTACGGTATAACGCATAACGTTATATAGTGTTACGTTATAACGTATGATGTTATATAGTATTACGTTGTAACGTATAACGTTATCTACTCTTACGATATTACGCATAACGTTATATAGTATTACGTTATATAGTATTACGTTATAACGTATGACGTTATATAGCATTACGTTCTAACGTATAACGTTATATAGTACTACGTTATACCGTATAACGTTATGTAGTATTACGTAATAACGTATAACGTTATATACTACTACGATTTAACATATAACGTTATATACTATTACTACACAACGTGTAACGTTATATAGTATTACGTTATAACGTATGACGTTATATACTATCACTATACAACGTGTAACATTATATAGTATTACGTTATAACGTATAACGGCATATAGTATTACTTTATAACGTATGACGTTATATACTATTACGCTATAACGTATGACGCTATATACTATTACAATACAACGTGTAACGTTATATAGTATTACGTTGTAACGTATAACGTTATATACTATTACGCTATAACGTATGGCTCTATATACTATTACTATACAACGTGTAACGTTATATAGTATTATGTTGTAACGTATAACGTTATGTAGTATTACGTTATAACGTATAACGTTATATACTATTACGTTATAACGTATAACGATATACACTATTACGATATAACGTATAACGTTGTATACTAATACTATATAACGTGCAACGTTGTATAGGACTACGTTATAACGTATAACGTTATACACTATTACTATACAACGTATAACGTTATATACTATTACGATTTAACATATAACGTTATATACTATAACGCTATAACGTATGACGCTATATACTATTACTATACAACGTGTAACGTTATATAGTATTACGTTATGAGGTATAACGTTATATACTATTGCGATATAACGTATAACGTTGTATACTAATACTATATAACGTGCAACGTTGTATAGGACTACGTTATAACGTATAACGCTATATACTATTACTATACAACGTGTAACGTTATATAGTATTACGTTATAACGTATAACGTTATATACTATTACGCTATAACGTATGCCGCTATATACTATTACAATACAACGTGTAACGTTATATAGTATTACGTTATGACGTATAACGTTATATACTATTACGATATAACGTATAACGCTGTATACTAATACTTTATATACTATTACGATATAACGTATAACGTTGTATACTAATACTATATAACGTGCAACGTTGTATAGGACTCCGTTATAACGTATAACGTTATATACTATTACTATACAACGTATAACGTTATATACTACTACGATTTAACATATAACGTTATATACAATTACGCTATAACGTATGACGCTATATACTATTACTATACAACGTGTAACGTTATATAGTATTACGTTATGACGTATAACGTTATATACTATTACGATATAACGTATAACGTTGTATACTAATACTATATAACGTGCAACGTTGTATAGGACTACGTTATAACGTATAACGTTATATACTATTACGGTATAACGTATAACGTTATATAGTATTACGATATGACGTATAACGTTATATACTATTACGATATAACGTATAACGTTGTATACTAATACTATATAACGTGTAACGTTGTATAGGACTACGTTACAACGTATAACGTTATATACTATTACTATACAACGTGTAACGTTATATAGTATTACGTTATAACGTATAACGGCATATAGTATTACGTTATAACGTATAACGTTATATACTATTACTATACAAGGTGTAACGTTATATACTATTACGCCTTAACGTATGACGCTATATATTATGACTATACAACGTGTAACGTTATATAGTATTACGTTATAACGTATAACGTTATATAGTTTTACGTTATAACGTATAACATTATATACTATTACTATACAACGTGTAACATTATATAGTATTACGTTATAACGTATAACGTTATATACTATTACGGTATAACGTATAACGTTATATAGTGTTACATTATAGCGTATAACGTTATATACTATTACGTTATAACGTATAACGTTATATACTATTACTATACAAGGTGTAACGTTATATAGTATTACGTTATAACGTGTAACGTTATATACTATTACGGTATAACGTATAACGTTATATAGTATTACGTTATGACGTATAACGTTATATACTATTACGATATAACGTATAACGTTGTATACTAATACTATATAACGTGTAACGTTGTATAGTACTACGTTATAGCGTATAACGTTATATACTAATACGGTATAACGTATAACGTTATAGACTATCACAATACAACGTGAAACGTTATATAGTATTACGTTATAACGTATTACGTTATATAATATCACTATACAACGTCTAACGTTATATAGTATTACGTTATAACGTATAACGTTATATACTATTACACTATAACGTATGGCGCTATACACTATTACTATACAACGTGTAACGTTACATAGTATTACGTTATAACGTATAACGTTATATAGTATTACGTTATAACGTATAAGGTTATATACTAATAGTATACATCGAGTAAAGTTATATAGTATTACGTTATAACGTATAACGTTATATACTATTACGCTATAAGGTATGACGCTATATACTATTACAATACAACGTGTAACGTTATATAGTATTACGTTATAACGTATAAAGTTATATAGTTTTACGTTATAACGTATAACATTATATACTATTACTATACAACGTGTAACGTTATATAGTATTACGTTATAACGTATAACGTTATATACTATTACGATATAACGTATAACGTTGTATAGTATTACGTTATAACGTATAACGTTATATAGTTTTACGTTATAACGTATAACATTATATACTATTACTATACAACGTGTAACGTTATATAGTATTACGTTATAACGTATAACGTTATATACTATTACGATATAACGTATAACGTTGTATACTAATACTATATAACGTGCAACGTTGTATAGGACTACGTTATAACGTATAACGTTATATACTATTACGGTATAACGTATAACGTTACATAGTATTACGTTATGACGTATAACGTTATATACTATTACGATATAACGTATAACGTTGTATACTAATACTATATAACGTGTAACGTTGTATAGGACTACGTTATAACGTATAACGTTATATACTATTAAAATACAACGTGTAACGTTATATAGTATTACGTTATAACGTATAACGGCATATAGTATTACGTTATGTCGTATAACGTTATATACTATTACTATACAAGGTGTAACGTTATATACTATTACGCCTTAACGTATGACACTATATACTATGACTATACAACGTGTAACGTTATATAGTATTACGTTATAACGTATAACGTTATATAGTTTTACGTTATAACGTATAACATTATATACTATTACTATACAACGTGTAACGTTATATAGTATTACGTTATAACGTATAACGTTATATACTATTACGGTATAACGTATAGCGTTATATAGTATTACGTTATGACGTATAACGTTATATACTATTACGATATAACGTATAACGTTGTATACTAATACTATATAACGTGTAACGTTGTATAGGACTACGTCATAACGTATAACGTTATATACTATTACTATACAACGTGTAACGTTATATAGTATTCCGTTATAACGTATAACGTTATATACTATTACGCTATAACGTATGACGATATATACTATTACAATACAACGTGTAACTTTATATAGTATTACGTTGTAACGTATAACGTTATATACTATTACGATATAACGTATAACGTTGTATACTAATACTATATAACGTGTAACGTTGTATAGGACTACGTCATAACGTATAACGTTATATACTATTACTATACAACGTGTAACGTTATATAGTATTCCGTTATAACGTATAACGTTATATACTATTACGCTATAACGTATGGCGCTATATACTATTACAATACAACGTGTAACTTTATATAGTATTATGTTGTAACGTATAACGTTATGTAGTATTACGTTATAACGTATAACGTTATATACTATTACGTTATAACGTATAACGTTATATACTATTACGTTATAACGTATAACGATAGACACTATTACGGTATTACGTGTATCGTTATATAGTATTACGTTATGACGTATAACGTTATATACTATTGCGATATAACGTATAACGTTGTATACTAATACTATATAACGTGCAACGTTGTATAGGACTACGTTATAACGTATAACGCTATATACTATTACTATACAACGTGTAACGTTATATAGTATTACGTTATTACGTATAACGTTATATACTATTACGCTATAACGTATGCCGCTATATACTATTACAATACAACGTGTAACGTTATATAGTATTACGGTATGACGTATAACGTTATATACTATTACGATATAACGTATAACGTTGTATACTAATACTTTATATACTATTACGATATAACGTATAACGTTGTATACTAATACTATATAACGTGCAACGTTGTATAGGACTTCGTTATAACGTATAACGTTATATACTATTACTATACAACGTATAACGTTATATACTACTACGATTTAACATATAACGTTATATACAATTACGCTATAACGTATGACGCTATATACTATTATTATACAACGTGTAACGTTATATAGTATTACGTTATGACGTATAACGTTATATACTATTACGATATAACGTGTAACGTTGTATACTAATACTATATAACGTGTAACGTTGTATAGGACTACGTTACAACGTATAACGTTATATACTATTACTATACAAGGTGTAACGTTATATAGTATTACGTTATAGCGTATAACGTCATATAATATTACGATATAACATTATATACTATCACTATACAACGTGAAATGTAATATAGTATTACGTTATAAAGTATAACGTTATATACTATCACTATACAACGTGTAACCTTATATAGTATTACGTTATAACGTATAACGGCATATAGTATTACTTTATAACGTATAACGTTATATACTATTACGCTATAACGTATGACGCTATATACTATTACAATACAACGTGTAACGTTATATAGTATTACGTTGTAACGTATAACGTTATATACTATTACGATTTAACATATAACGTTATATACTATAACGCTATAACGTATGACGCTATATACTATTACTATACAACGTGTAACGTTATATAGTATTACGTTATGACGTATAACGTTATATACTATTGCGATATAACGTATAACGTTGTATACTAATACTATATAACGTGCAACGTTGTATAGGACTACGTTATAACGTATAACGCTATATACTATTACTATACAACGTGTAACGTTATATAGTATTACGTTATTACGTATAACGTTATATACTATTACGCTATAACGTATGCCGCTATATACTATTACAATACAACGTGTAACGTTATATAGTATTACGGTATGACGTATAACGTTATATACTATTACGATATAACGTATAACGTTGTATACTAATACTTTATATACTATTACGATATAACGTATAACGTTGTATACTAATACTATATAACGTGCAACGTTGTATAGGACTTCGTTATAACGTATAACGTTATATACTATTACTATACAACGTATAACGTTATATACTACTACGATTTAACATATAACGTTATATACAATTACGCTATAACGTATGACGCTATATACTATTATTATACAACGTGTAACGTTATATAGTATTACGTTATGACGTATAACGTTATATACTATTACGATATAACGTGTAACGTTGTATACTAATACTATATAACGTGTAACGTTGTATAGGACTACGTTACAACGTATAACGTTATATACTATTACTATACAACGTGTAACGTTATATAGTATTACGTTATAACGTATAACGGCATATAGTATTACGTTATAACGTATAACGTTATATACTATTACTATACAAGGTGTAACGTTATATACTATTACGCCTTAACGTATGACGCTATATATTATGACTATACAACGTGTAACGTTATATAGTATTACGTTATAACGTATAACGTTATATAGTTTTACGTTATAACGTATAACATTATATACTATTACTATACAACGTGTAACATTATATAGTATTACGTTATAACGTATAACGTTATATACTATTACGGTATAACGTATAACGTTATATAGTGTTACATTATAGCGTATAACGTTATATAGTATTACGTTATAACGTATAACGTTATACACTATTACGATATAACGTATAACGTTGTATACTCATACTATATAACGTGTAACGTTGTATAGTACTACGTTATAACGTATAACGTTATATTCTATTACTATACAACGTGTAACGTTATATAGTATTACGTTATAACGAATAACGTTATATACTATTACGCTATAACGTATGACGCTATATACTATTACAATACAACGTGTAACTTTATATAGTATTACGTTGTAACGTATAACGTTGTATACTAATACTATATAACGTGTAACGTTGTATAGGACTACGTTATAACGTATAACGTTATATACTATTACTGTACAACGTGTAACGTTATATAGTATTACGTTATGACGTATAACGTTATATACTATTACTATACAACGTGTAACGTTATATAGTATTACGTTATAACGTATAACGTTATATACTATTACGGTATAACGTATAACGTAATATAGTGTTACATTATAGCGTATAACGTTATATAGTATTACGTTATAACGAATAACGTTATATACTATTACTATACAACGTGTAACGTTATATAGTATTACGTTATGGCGTATAACGTTATATACTAATACGGTATAACGTATAACGTTATAAACTATCACAATACAACGTGAAACGTTATATAGTATTACGTTATAACGTATTACGTTATATAATATCACTATACAACGTCTAACGTTATATAGTATTACGTTATAACGTATAACGTTATATACTATTACACTATAACGTATGGCGCTATACACTATTACTATACAACGTGTAACGTTACATAGTATTACGTTATAACGTATAACGTTATATAGTATTACGTTATAACGTATAACATTATATACTATTACTATACAACGTGTAACGTTATATAGTGTTACGTTATAACGTATAAGGTTATATACTAATAGTATACATCGAGTAAAGTTATATAGTATTACGTTATAACGTATAACGTTATATACTATTACGATATAACGTATAACGTTGTATACTAATACTATATAACGTGCAACGTTGTATAGGACTACGTTATAACGTATAACGTTATATACTATTACGGTATAACGTATAACGATACATAGTATTACGTTATGACGTATAACGTTATATACTATTACGATATAACGTATAACGTTGTATACTAATACTATATAACGTGTAACGTTGTATAGGACTAGGTTATAACGTATAACGTTATATACTATTAAAATACAACGTGTAACATTATATAGTATTACGTTATAACGTATAACGGCATATAGTATTACGTTATAACGTATAACGTTATATACTATTACTATACAAGGTGTAACGTTATATACTATTACGCCTTAACGTATGACGTTATATACTATGACTATACAACGTGTAAGGTTATATAGTATTACGTTATAACGTATAACGTTATATAGTGTTACGTTATAACGTATAACATTATATACTATTACTATACAACGTGTAACGTTATATAGTATTACGTTATAACGTATAACGTTATATACTATTACGGTATAACGTATAGCGTTATATAGTATTACGTTTTGACGTATAACGTTATATACTATTACGATATAACGTATAACGTTGTATACTAATACTATATAACGTGTAACGTTGTATAGGACTACGTTATAACGTATAACGTTATATACTATTAAAATACAACGTGTAACATTATATAGTATTACGTTATAACGTATAACGGCATATAGTATTACGTTATGACGTATAACGTTATATACTATTACTATACAACGTGTAACGTTATATAGTATTACGTTATAACGTATAACGTTATATACTATTACGGTATAACGTATAACGTAATATAGTGTTACATTATAGCGTATAACGTTATATAGTATTACGTTATAACGAATAACGTTATATACTATTACTATACAACGTGTAACGTTATATAGTATTACGTTATGACGTATAACGTTATATACTAATACGGTATAACGTATAACGTTATAAACTATCACAATACAACGTGAAACGTTATATAGTATTACGTTGTAACGTATAACGTTATATACTATTACGCTATAACGTATGGCTCTATATACTATTACTATACAACGTGTAACATTATATAGTATTACGTTATAACGTATAACGGCATATAGTATTACTTTATAACGTATGACGTTATATACTATTACGCTATAACGTATGACGCTATATACTATTACAATACAACGTGTAACGTTATATAGTATTACGTTGTAACGTATAACGTTATATACTATTACGCTATAACGTATGGCTCTATATACTATTACTATACAACGTGTAACGTTATATAGTATTACGTTGTAACGTATAACGTTATATACTATTACGCTATAACGTATGGCTCTATATACTATTACTATACAACGTGTAACATTATATAGTATTACGTTATAACGTATAACGGCATATAGTATTACTTTATAACGTATGACGTTATATACTATTACGCTATAACGTATGACGCTATATACTATTACAATACAACGTGTAACGTTATATAGTATTATGTTGTAACGTATAACGTTATGTAGTATTACGTTATAACGTATAACGTTATATACTATTACGTTATAACGTATAACGTTATATACTATTACGTTATAACGTATAACGATATACACTATTACGGTATTACGTGTAACGTTATATAGTATTACGTTATATAGTATTACGTTATAGCGTATAACGTCATATAATATTACGATATAACGTTATATACTATCACTATACAACGTGAAATGTAATATAGTATTACGTTATAAAGTATAACGTTATATACTATCACTATACAACGTGTAACATTATATAGTATTACGTTATAACGTGTAACGGCATATAGTATTACTTTATAACGTATAACGTTATATACTATTACGCTATAACGTATGACGCTATATACTATTACAATACAACGTGTAACGTTATATAGTATTACGTTGTAACGTGTAACGTTATATACTATTACGATTTAACATATAACGTTATATACTATAACGCTATAACGTATGACGCTATATACTATTACTATACAACGTGTAACGTTATATAGTATTACGTTATGACGTATAACGTTATATACTATTGCGATATAACGTATAACGTTGTACACTAATACTATATAACGTGCAACGTTGTATAGGACTACGTTATAACGTATAACGCTATATACTATTACTATACAACGTGTAACGTTATATAGTATTACGTTATAACGTATAACGTTATATACTATTACGCTATAACGTATGCCGCTATATACTATTACAATACAACGTGTAACGTTATATAGTATCACGTTATGACGTATAACGTTATATACTATTACGATATAACGTATAACGCTGTATACTAATACTTTATATACTATTACGATATAACGTATAACGTTGTATACTAATACTATATAACGTGCAACGTTGTATAGGACTACGTTATAACGTTTAACGTTATATACTATTACTATACAACGTATAACGTTATATACTACTACGATTTAACATATAACGTTATATACAATTACGCTATAACGTATGACGCTATATACTATTACTATACAACGTGTAACGTTATATAGTATTACGTTATGACGTATAACGTTATATACTATTACGATATAACGTATAACGTTGTATACTAATACTATATAACGTGCAACGTTGTATAGGACTACGTTATAACGTATAACGTTATATACTATTACGGTATAACGTATAACGTTATATAGTATTACGATATGACGTATAACGTTATATACTATTACGATATAACGTATAACGTTGTATACTAATACTATATAACGTGTAACGTTGTATAGGACTACGTTACAACGTATAACGTTATATACTATTACTATACAACGTGTAACGTTATATAGTATTACGTTATAACGTATAACGGCATATAGTATTACGTTATAACGTATAACGTTATATACTATTACTATACAAGGTGTAACGTTATATACTATTACGCCTTAACGTATGACGCTATATATTATGACTATACAACGTGTAACGTTATATAGTATTACGTTATAACGTATAACGTTATATAGTTTTACGTTATAACGTATAACATTATATACTATTACTATACAACGTGTAACATTATATAGTATTACATTATAACGTATAACGTTATATACTATTACGGTATAACGTATAACGTTATATAGTGTTACATTATAGCGTATAACGTTATATAGTATTACGTTATAACGTATAACGTTATATACTATTACTATACAAGGTGTAACGTTATATAGTATTACGTTATAACGTGTAACGTTATATACTATTACGGTATAACGTATAACGTTATATAGTATTACGTTATGACGTATAACGTTATATACTATTACGATATAACGTATAACGTTGTATACTAATACTATATAACGTGTAACGTTGTATAGTACTACGTTATAGCGTATAACGTTATATACTAATACGGTATAACGTATAACGTTATAGACTATCACAATACAACGTGAAACGTTATATAGTATTACGTTATAACGTATTACGTTATATAATATCACTATACAACGTCTAACGTTATATAGTATTACGTTATAACGTATAACGTTATATACTATTACACTATAACGTATGGCGCTATACACTATTACTATACAACGTGTAACGTTACATTGTATTACGTTATAACGTATAACGTTATATAGTATTACGTTATAACGTATAAGGTTATATACTAATAGTATACATCGAGTAAAGTTATATAGTATTACGTTATAACGTATAACGTTATATACTATTACGCTATAAGGTATGACGCTATATACTATTACAATACAACGTGTAACGTTATATAGTATTACGTTATAACGTATAAAGTTATATAGTTTTACGTTATAACGTATAACATTATATACTATTACTATACAACGTGTAACGTTATATAGTATTACGTTATAACGTATAACGTTATATACTATTACGATATAACGTATAACGTTGTATAGTATTACGTTATAACGTATAACGTTATATAGTTTTACGTTATAACGTATAACATTATATACTATTACTATACAACGTGTAACGTTATATAGTATTACGTTATAACGTATAACGTTATATACTATTACGATATAACGTATAACGTTGTATACTAATACTATATAACGTGCAACGTTGTATAGGACTACGTTATAACGTATAACGTTATATACTATTACGGTATAACGTATAACGTTACATAGTATTACGTTATGACGTATAACGTTATATACTATTACGATATAACGTATAACGTTGTATACTAATACTATATAACGTGTAACGTTGTATAGGACTACGTTATAACGTATAACGTTATATACTATTAAAATACAACGTGTAACGTTATATAGTATTACGTTATAACGTATAACGGCATATAGTATTACGTTATGTCGTATAACGTTATATACTATTACTATACAAGGTGTAACGTTATATACTATTACGCCTTAACGTATGACACTATATACTATGACTATACAACGTGTAACGTTATATAGTATTACGTTATAACGTATAACGTTATATAGTTTTACGTTATAACGTATAACATTATATACTATTACTATACAACGTGTAACGTTATATAGTATTACGTTATAACGTATAACGTTATATACTATTACGGTATAACGTATAGCGTTATATAGTATTACGTTATGACGTATAACGTTATATACTATTACGATATAACGTATAACGTTGTATACTAATACTATATAACGTGTAACGTTGTATAGGACTACGTCATAACGTATAACGTTATATACTATTACTATACAACGTGTAACGTTATATAGTATTCCGTTATAACGTATAACGTTATATACTATTACGCTATAACGTATGACGATATATACTATTACAATACAACGTGTAACTTTATATAGTATTACGTTGTAACGTATAACGTTATATACTATTACGATTTAACATATAACGTTATATACTATTACGCTATAACGTATGACGCTATATACTATTACTATACAACGTGTAACGTTATATAGTATTACGTTATGACGTATAACGTTATATACTATTACGATATAATGTATAACGTTGTATACTAATACTATATAACGTGTAACGTTGTATAGGACTACGTTATAACGTATAACGTTATATACTATTACTGTACAACGTGTAACGTTATATGGTATTACGTTATGACGTATAACGTTATATACTATTACGATATAACGTACAACGTTGTATACTAATACTATATAACGTGTAACGTTGTATAGGACTACGTTATAACGTATAACGTTATATACTATTACTATACAACGTGTAACGTTATATAGTATTACGTCATAACGTATAACGTTATATACTATTACGCTATAACGTATGACGCTATATACTATTACAATACAACGTGTAACTTTATATAGTATTACGTTGTAACGTATAACGTTATATACTATTACGATTTAACATATAACGTTATATACTATTACGCTATAACGTATGACGCTATATACTATTACTATACTACGTGTAACGTTATATAGTATTACGTTATGATGTATAACGTTATATACTATTACGATATAATGTATAAGGTTGTATACTAATTCTATATAACGTGTAACGTTGTATAGGACTACGTTATAACGTATAACGTTATATACTATTACTGTACAACGTGTAACGTTATATGGTATTACGTTATGACGTATAACGTTATATACTATTACGATATAACGTACAACGTTGTATACTAATACTATATAACGTGTAACGTTGTATAGGACTACGTTATAACGTATAACGTTATATACTATTACTATACAACGTGTAACGTTATATAGTATTACGTCATAACGTATAACGTTATATACTATTACGCTATAACGTATGACGCTATATACTATTACAATACAACGTGTAACTTTATATAGTATTACGTTGTAACGTATAACGTTATATACTATTACGATTTAACATATAACGTTATATACTATTACGCTATAACGTATGACGCTATATACTATTACTATACAACGTGTAACGTTATATAGTATTACGCTATAACGTATAACGTTATATAGTATTACGTTATAACGTATAACATTATATACTATTACTATACAAGGTGTAACGTTATATAGTATTACGTTATAACGTATAACGTTATATACTATTACGGTATAACGTATAACGCAATATAGTCTTACATTATAGCGTATAACGTTATGTAGTATTACGTAATAACGTATAACGTTATATGCTACTACGATTTAACATATAACGTTATATACTATTACTACACAACGTGTAACGTTATATAGTATTACGTTATAACGTATGACGTTATATACTATCACTATACAACGTGTAACATTATATAGTATTACGTTATAACGTATAACGGCATATAGTATTACTTTATAACGTATGACGTTATATACTATTACGCTATAACGTATGACGCTATATACTATTACAATACAACGTGTAACGTTATATAGTATTACGTTGTAACGTATAACGTTATATACTATTACGCTATAACGTATGACGCTATATACTATCACAATACAACGTGTAACGTTATATAGTATTACGTTAAAACGTATAACGTAATATAGTGTTACGTTATAGCGTATAACGTTATGTAGTATTATGTTGTAACGTATAACGTTATGTAGTATTACGTTATAACGTATAACGTTATATACTATTACGTTATAACGTATAACGATATAAACTATTACGGTATTACGTGTAACGTTATATAGTATTACGTTATATAGTATTACGTTATAGCGTATAACGTCACATAATATTACGATATAAGGGTATATACTATCACTATACAACGTGAAATGTTATATAGTATTACGTTATAAAGTATAACGTTATATACTATCACTATACAACGTGTAACATTATAAAGTATTACGTTATAACGTATAACGGCATATAGTATTACCTTATAACGTATAACGTTATATACTCTTACGCTATAACGTATGACGCTATATACTATTACAATACAACGTGTAACGTTATATAGTATTACGTTGTAACGTATAACGTTATATACTATTACGATTTAACATATAACGTTATATACTATTACGCTATAACGTATGACGCTATATACTATTACTATACAACGTGTAACGTTATATAGTATTACGTTATGACGTATAACGTTATATACTATTGCGATATAACGTATAACGTTGTATGCTAATACTATATAACGTGCAACGTTGTATAGGACTACGTTATAACGTATAACGTTATATACTATTACGATATAACGTATAACGTTGTATACTAATACTATATAACGTGCAACGTTGTATAGGACTACGTTATAACGTATAACGTTATATACTATTACTATACAACGTATAACGTTGTATACTAATACTATATAACGTGCAACGTTGTATAGGACTACGTTATAACGTATAACGTTATATACTATTACTATACAAGGTGTAACGTTATATAGTATTACGTTATAACGTGTAACGTTATATACCATTACGGTATAACGTATAACGTTATATAGTATTACGTTATGACGTATAACGGCATATAGTATTACGTTATAACGTATAACGTTATATACTATTACTATACAAGGTGTAACGTTATATAGTATTACGTTATAACGTGTAACGTTATATACTATTACGCTATAACGTATGACGCTATATACTATTACTATACAACGTGTAACGTTATATAGTATTACGTTATGACGTATAACGTTATATACTATTGCGATATAACGTATAACGTTGTATACTAATACTATATAACGTGCAATGTTGTATAGGACTACGTTATAACGTATAACGTTATATACTATTACGGTATAACGTATAACGTAATATAGTGTTACATTATAGCGTATAGCGTTATATAGTATTACGTTATAACGTATAACGTTATATACTATTACTGTACAACGTGTAACGTTATATAGTATTACGTTATGACGTATAACGTTATATACTAATACGGTATAACGTATAACGTTATAGACTATCACAATACAACGTGAAACGTTATATAGTATTACGTTATAACGTATTACGTTATATAATATCACTATACAACGTGTAACGTTATATAGTATTACGTTATAACGTATAACGTTATATACTATTACAATACAACGTGAAACGTTATATAGTATTACGTTGTAACGTATAACGTTATATACTATTACGCTATAACGTATGACGCTATATACTATCACAATACAACGTGTAACGTTATATAGTATTACGTTAAAACGTATAACGTAATATAGTGTTACGTTATAGCGTATAACGTTATGTAGTATTATGTTGTAACGTATAACGTTATGTAGTATTACGTTATAACGTATTACGTTATATAATATCACTATACAACGTGTAACGTTATATAGTATTACGTTATAACGTATAACGGCATATAGTATTACGTTATAACGTATAACGTTATATACTATTACTATACAAGGTGTAACGTTATATAGTATTACGTTATAACGTGTAACGTTATATACTATTACGGTATAACGTATAACGTTATATAGTATTACGTTATGACGTATAACATTATATACTATTACTATACAACGTGTAACGTTATATAGTATTACGTTATAACGTATAACGTTATATACTATTACGGTATAACGTATAACGTTATATAGTGTTACATTATAGCGTATAACGTTATATAGTATTACGTTATAACGTATAACGTTATATACTAATACTATATAACGTGTAACGTTGTATAGGACTACGTTATAACGTATAACATTATATACTATTACTATACAACGTGTAACGTTATATAGTATTACGTTATAACGTATAACGGCATGTAGTATTACGTTATAACGTATAACGTTATATACTATTACTATACAAGGTGTAACGTTATATACTATTACGCCTTAACGTATGACGCTATATACTATGACTATACAACGTGTAACGTTATATAGTATTACGTTATAACGTATAACGTTATATAGTTTTACGTTATAACGTATAACATTATATACTATTACTATACAACGTGTAACGTTATATAGTATTACGTTATAACGTATAACGTTATATACTATTACGGTATAACGTATAACGTTATATAGTGTTACATTATAGCGTATAACGTTATATAGTATTACGTTATAACGTATAACGTTATATACTATTACTATACAAGGTGTAACGTGATATAGTATTACGTTATAACGTGTAACGTTATATACTATTACGGTATAACGTATAACGTTATATAGTATTATGTTATGACGTATAACGTTATATACTATTACGATATAACGTATAACGTTGTATACTAATACTATATAACGTGCAACGTTGTATTGGACTACGTTATAACGTATAACGTTATATACTATTACGCTATAACGTATGACGCTATATACTATTACAATACAACGTGTAACTTTATATAGTATTACGTTGTAACGTATAACGTTATATACTATTACGATTTAACATATAACGTTATATACTATTACGCTATAGCGTATGACGCTATATACTATTACTATACAACGTGTAACGATATATAGTATTACGTTATGACGTATAACGTTATATACTATTACTATACAACGTGTAACGTTATATAGTATTACGTTATAACGTATAACGTTATATACTATTACGGTATAACGTATAACGTAATATAGTGTTACATTATAGCGTATAACGTTATATAGTATTACGTTATAACGTATAACGTTATATACTATTACTATACAACGTGTAACGTTATATAGTATTACGTTATGACGTATAACGTTATATACTAATACGGTATAACGTATAACGTTATAGACTATCACAATACAACGTGAAACGTTATATAGTATTACGTTATAACGTATTACGTTATATAATATCACTATACAACGTGTAACGTTATATAGTATTACGTTATAACGTATAACGTTATATACTATTACAATACAACGTGTAACGTTATATAGTATTACGTTGTAACGTATAACGTTATATACTATTACGGTATAACGTATAACGTAATATAGTGTTACATTATAGCGTGTAACGTTATATACTATTACGTTATAACGTATAACGATATACACTATTACGGTATTACGTGTAACGTTATATAGTATTACGTTATATAGTATTACGTTATAGCGTATAACGTCATATAATATTACGATATAACGTTATATACTATCACTATACAACGTGAAATGTAATATAGTATTACGTTATAAAGTATAACGTTGTATACTATCACTATACAACGTGTAACATTATATAGTATTACGTTATAACGTATAACGGCATATAGTATTACTTTATAACGTATAACGTTATATACTATTACGCTATAACGTATGACGCTATATACTATTACAATACAACGTGTAACGTTATATAGTATTACGTTGTAACGTATAACGTTATATACTATTACGATTTAACATATAACGTTATATACTATAACGCTATAACGTATGACGCTATATACTATTACTATACAACGTGTAACGTTATATAGTATTACGTTATGAGGTATAACGTTATATACTATTGCGATATAACGTATAACGTTGTATACTAATACTATATAACGTGCAACGTTGTATAGGACTACGTTATAACGTATAACGCTATATACTATTACTATACAACGTGTAACGTTATATAGTATTACGTTATAACGTATAACGGCATATAGTATTACGTTATGTCGTATAACGTTATATACTATTACTATACAAGGTGTAACGTTATATACTATTACGCCTTAACGTATGACGCTATATACTATGACTATACAACGTGTAACGTTATATAGTATTACGTTATAACGTATAACGTTATATAGTTTTACGTTATAACGTATAACATTATATACTATTACTATACAACGTGTAACGTTATATAGCATTACGTTATAACGTATAACGTTATATACTATTACGGTATAACGTATAGCGTTATATAGTATTACGTTATGACGTATAACGTTATATACTATTACGATATAACGTATAACGTTGTATACTAATACTATATAACGTGTAACGTTGTATAGGACTACGTCATAACGTATAACGTTATATACTATTACTATACAACGTGTAACGTTATATAGTATTCCGTTATAACGTATAACGTTATATACTATTACGCTATAACGTATGACGATATATACTATTACAATACAACGTGTAACTTTATATAGTATTACATTGTAACGTATAACGTTATATACTATTACGATTTAACATATAACGTTATATACTATTACGCTATAACGTATGACGCTATATACTATTACTATACAACGTGTAACGTTATATAGTATTACGTTATGACGTATAACGTTATATACTATTACGATATAATGTATAACGTTGTATACTAATACTATATAACGTGTAACGTTGTATAGGACTACGTTATAAAGTATAACGTTATATACTACTACTGTACAACGTGTAACGTTATATGGTATTACGTTATGACGTATAACGTTATATACTATTACGATAGAACGTACAACGTTGTATACTAATACTATATAACGTGTAACGTTGTATAGGACTACGTTATAACGTATAACGTTATATACTATTACTATACAACGTGTAACGTTATATAGTATTACGTCATAACGTATAACGTTATATACTATTACGCTATAACGTATGACGCTATATACTATTACAATACAACGTGTAACTTTATATAGTATTACGTTGTAACGTATAACGTTATATACTATTACGATTTAACATATAACGTTATATACTATTACGCTATAACGTATGACGCTATATACTATTACTATACAACGTGTAACGTTATATAGTATTACGTTATGATGTATAACGTTATATACTATTACGATATAATGTATAAGGTTGTATACTAATACTATATAACGTGTAACGTTGTATAGGACTACGTTATAACGTATAACGTTATATACTATTACTATACAACGTGTAACGTTATATAGTATTACGTTATGACGTATAACGTTATATACTATTACTATACAACGTGTAACGTTATATAGTATTACGCTATAACGTATAACGTTATATAGTATTACGTTATAACGTATAACATTATATACTATTACTATACAAGGTGTAACGTTATATAGTATTACGTTATAACGTATAACGTTATATACTATTACGGTATAACGTATAACGCAATATAGTCTTACATTATAGCGTATAACGTTATGTAGTATTACGTAATAACGTATAACGTTATATAGTACTACGTTATAACGTATAACGTTATGTAGTATTACGTAATAACGTATAACGTTATATACTACTACGATTTAACATATAACGTTATAACTATTACTACACAACGTGTAACGTTATATAGTATTACGTTATGACGTATAACGTTATATACTATTGCGATATAACGTATAACGTTGTATACTAATACTATATAACGTGCAACGTTGTATAGGACTACGTTATAACGTATAACGTTATATACTATTACGATATAACGTATAACGTTGTATACTAATACTATATAACGTGCAACGTTGTATAGGACTACGTTATAACGTATAACGTTATATACTATTACTATACAACGTATAACGTTGTATACTAATACTATATAACGTGCAACGTTGTATAGGACTACGTTATAACGTATAACGTTATATACTATTACTATACAAGGTGTAACGTTATATACTATTACGCCTTAACGTATGACGCTATATACTATGACTATACAACGTGTAACGTTATATAGTATTACGTTATAACGTATAACGTTATATAGTTTTACGTTATAACGTATAACATTATATACTATTACTATACAACGTGTAACGTTATATAGTATTACGTTATAACGTATAACGTTATATACTATTACGGTATAACGTATAACGTTATATAGTGTTACATTATAGCGTATAACGTTATATAGTATTACGTTATAACGTATAACGTTATATACTATTACTATACAAGGTGTAACGTGATATAGTATTACGTTATAACGTGTAACGTTATATACTATTACGGTATAACGTATGACGTTGTATAGTATTATGTTATGACCTATAACGTTATATACTATTACGATATAACGTATAACGTTGTATACTAATACTATATAACGTGTAACGTTGTATTGGACTACGTTATAACGTATAACGTTATATACTATTACTATACAACGTGTAACGTTATATAGTATTACGTTATAACGTATAACGTTATATACTATTACGCTATAACGTATGACGCTATATACTATTACAATACAACGTGTAACTTTATATAGTATTACGTTGTAACGTATAACGTTATATACTATTACGATTTAACATATAACGTTATATACTATTACGCTATAACGTATGACGCTATATACTATTACTATACAACGTGTAACGTTATATAGTATTACGTTATGACGTATAACGTTATATACTATTACTATACAACGTGTAACGTTATATAGTATTACGTTATAACGTATAACGTTATATACTATTACGGTATAACGTATAACGTAATATAGTGTTACATTATAGCGTATAACGTTATATAGTATTACGTTATAACGTATAACGTTATATACTATTACTATACAACGTGTAACGTTATATAGTATTACGTTATGACGTATAACGTTATATACTAATACGGTATAACGTATAACGTTATAGACTATCACAATACAACGTGAAACGTTATATAGTATTACGTTATAACGTATTACGTTATATAATATCACTATACAACGTGTAACGTTATATAGTATTACGTTATAACGTATAACGTTATATACTATTACAATACAACGTGTAACGTTATATAGTATTACGTTGTAACGTATAACGTTATATACTATTACGCTATAACGTATGACGCTATATACTATCACAATACAACGTGTAACGTTATATAGTATTATGTTAAAACGTATAACGTAATATAGTGTTACGTTATAGCGTATAACGTTATGTAGTATTATGTTGTAACGTATAACGTTATGTAGTATTACGTTATAACGTATTACGTTATATAATATCACTATACAACGTGTAACGTTATATAGTATTACGCTATAACGTATAACGTTATATAGTATTACGTTATAACGTATAACATTATATACTATTACTATACAAGGTGTAACGTTATATAGTATTACGTTATAACGTATAACGTTATATACTATTACGGTATAACGTATAACGCAATATAGTCTTACATTATAGCGTATAACGTTATATAGTGTTACGTTATAACGTATAACGTTATATACTATTACTATACAACGTGTAACGTTATATGGTATTACGTTATAACGTGTAACGTTATATACTATTACGGTATAACGCATAACGTTATATAGTGTTACGTTATAACGTATGATGTTATATAGTATTACGTTGTAACGTATAACGTTATATACTCTTACGATATAACGCATAACGTTATATAGTATTACGTTATAACGTATGACGTTATATAGCATTACGTTCTAACGTATAACGTTATATAGTACTACGTTATAACGTATAACGTTATGTAGTATTACGTAATAACGTATAACGTTATATACTACTACCATTTAACATATAACGTTATATACTATTACTACACAACGTGTAACGTTATATAGTATTACGTTATGACGTATGACGTTATATACTATCACTATACAACGTGTAACATTATATAGTATTACGTTATAACGTATAACGGCATATAGTATTACTTTATAACGTATGACGTTATATACTATTACGCTATAACGTATGACGCTATATACTATTACAATACAACGTGTAACGTTATGTAGTATTACGTTGTAACGTATAACGTTATATACTATTACGCTATAACGTATGACGCTATATACTATCACAATACAACGTGTAACGTTATATAGTATTACGTTAAAACGTATAACGTAATATAGTGTTACGTTATAGCGTATAACGTTATGTAGTATTATGTTGTAACGTATAACGTTATGTAGTATTACGTTATAACGTATAACGTTATATACTATTACGTTATAACGTATAACGATATAAACTATTACGGTATTACGTGTAACGTTATATAGTGTTACGTTATATAGTATTACGTTATAGCGTATAACGTCACATAATATTACGATATAAGGTTATATACTATCACTATACAACGTGAAATGTTATATAGTATTACGTTATAAAGTATAACGTTATATACTATCACTATACAACGTGTAACATTATAAAGTATTACGTTATAACGTATAACGGCATATAGTATTACCTTATAACGTATAACGTTATATACTATTACGCTATAACGTATGACGCTATATACTATTACAATACAACGTGTAACGTTATATAGTATTACGTTGTAACGTATAACGTTATATACTATTACGATTTAACATATAACGTTATATACTATTACGCTATAACGTATGACGCTATATACTATTACTATACAACGTGTAACGTTATATAGTATTACGTTATGACGTATAACGTTATATACTATTGCGATATAACGTATAACGTTGTATACTAATACTATATAACGTGCAACGTTGTATAGGACTACGTTATAACGTATAACGTTATATACTATTACGATGTAACGTATAACGTTGTATACTAATACTATATAACGTGCAACGTTGTATAGGACTACGTTATAACGTATAACGTTATATACTATTACTATACAACGTGTAACGTTATATAGTATTACGTCATAACGTATAACGTTATATACTATTACGCTATAACGTATGACGCTATATACTATTACAATACAACGTGTAACTTTATATAGTATTACGTTGTAACGTATAACGTTATATACTATTACGATTTAACATATAACGTTATATACTATTACGCTATAACGTATGACGCTATATACTATTACTATACAACGTGTAACGTTATATAGTATTACGTTATGATGTATAACGTTATATACTATTACGATATAATGTATAAGGTTGTATACTAATACTATATAACGTGTAACGTTGTATAGGACTACGTTATAACGTATAACGTTATATACTATTACTATACAACGTGTAACGTTATATAGTATTACGTTATGACGTATAACGTTATATACTATTACTATACAACGTGTAACGTTATATAGTATTACGCTATAACGTATAACGTTATATAGTATTACGTTATAACGTATAACATTATATACTATTACTATACAAGGTGTAACGTTATATAGTATTACGTTATAACGTATAACGTTATATACTATTACGGTATAACGTATAACGCAATATAGTCTTACATTATAGCGTATAACGTTATGTAGTATTACGTAATAACGTATAACGTTATATAGTACTACGTTATAACGTATAACGTTATGTAGTATTACGTAATAACGTATAACGTTATATACTACTACGATTTAACATATAACGTTATAACTATTACTACACAACGTGTAACGTTATATAGTATTACGTTATGACGTATAACGTTATATACTATTGCGATATAACGTATAACGTTGTATACTAATACTATATAACGTGCAACGTTGTATAGGACTACGTTATAACGTATAACGTTATATACTATTACGATATAACGTATAACGTTGTATACTAATACTATATAACGTGCAACGTTGTATAGGACTACGTTATAACGTATAACGTTATATACTATTACTATACAACGTATAACGTTGTATACTAATACTATATAACGTGCAACGTTGTATAGGACTACGTTATAACGTATAACGTTATATACTATTACTATACAAGGTGTAACGTTATATACTATTACGCCTTAACGTATGACGCTATATACTATGACTATACAACGTGTAACGTTATATAGTATTACGTTATAACGTATAACGTTATATAGTTTTACGTTATAACGTATAACATTATATACTATTACTATACAACGTGTAACGTTATATAGTATTACGTTATAACGTATAACGTTATATACTATTACGGTATAACGTATAACGTTATATAGTGTTACATTATAGCGTATAACGTTATATAGTATTACGTTATAACGTATAACGTTATATACTATTACTATACAAGGTGTAACGTGATATAGTATTACGTTATAACGTGTAACGTTATATACTATTACGGTATAACGTATAACGTTGTATAGTATTATGTTATGACCTATAACGTTATATACTATTACGATATAACGTATAACGTTGTATACTAATACTATATAACGTGTAACGTTGTATTGGACTACGTTATAACGTATAACGTTATATACTATTACTATACAACGTGTAACGTTATATAGTATTACGTTATAACGTATAACGTTATATACTATTACGCTATAACGTATGACGCTATATACTATTACAATACAACGTGTAACTTTATATAGTATTACGTTGTAACGTATAACGTTATATACTATTACGATTTAACATATAACGTTATATACTATTACGCTATAACGTATGACGCTATATACTATTACTATACAACGTGTAACGTTATATAGTATTACGTTATGACGTATAACGTTATATACTATTACTATACAACGTGTAACGTTATATAGTATTACGTTATAACGTATAACGTTATATACTATTACGGTATAACGTATAACGTAATATAGTGTTACATTATAGCGTATAACGTTATATAGTATTACGTTATAACGTATAACGTTATATACTATTACTATACAACGTGTAACGTTATATAGTATTACGTTATGACGTATAACGTTATATACTAATACGGTATAACGTATAACGTTATAGACTATCACAATACAACGTGAAACGTTATATAGTATTACGTTATAACGTATTACGTTATATAATATCACTATACAACGTGTAACGTTATATAGTATTACGTTATAACGTATTACGTTATATAATATCACTATACAACGTGTAACGTTATATAGTATTACGTTATAACGTATAACGTTATATACTATTACAATACAACGTGTAACGTTATATAGTATTACGTTGTAACGTATAACGTTATATACTATTACGCTATAACGTATGACGCTATATACTATCACAATACAACGTGTAACGTTATATAGTATTATGTTAAAACGTATAACGTAATATAGTGTTACGTTATAGCGTATAACGTTATGTAGTATTATGTTGTAACGTATAACGTTATGTAGTATTACGTTATAACGTATTACGTTATATAATATCACTATACAACGTGTAACGTTATATAGTATTACGCTATAACGTATAACGTTATATAGTATTACGTTATAACGTATAACATTATATACTATTACTATACAAGGTGTAACGTTATATAGTATTACGTTATAACGTATAACGTTATATACTATTACGGTATAACGTATAACGCAATATAGTCTTACATTATAGCGTATAACGTTATATAGTGTTACGTTATAACGTATAACGTTATATACTATTACTATACAACGTGTAACGTTATATGGTATTACGTTATAACGTGTAACGTTATATACTATTACGGTATAACGCATAACGTTATATAGTGTTACGTTATAACGTATGATGTTATATAGTATTACGTTGTAACGTATAACGTTATATACTCTTACGATATAACGCATAACGTTATATAGTATTACGTTATAACGTATGACGTTATATAGCATTACGTTCTAACGTATAACGTTATATAGTACTACGTTATAACGTATAACGTTATGTAGTATTACGTAATAACGTATAACGTTATATACTACTACCATTTAACATATAACGTTATATACTATTACTACACAACGTGTAACGTTATATAGTATTACGTTATGACGTATGACGTTATATACTATCACTATACAACGTGTAACATTATATAGTATTACGTTATAACGTATAACGGCATATAGTATTACTTTATAACGTATGACGTTATATACTATTACGCTATAACGTATGACGCTATATACTATTACAATACAACGTGTAACGTTATGTAGTATTACGTTGTAACGTATAACGTTATATACTATTACGCTATAACGTATGACGCTATATACTATCACAATACAACGTGTAACGTTATATAGTATTACGTTAAAACGTATAACGTAATATAGTGTTACGTTATAGCGTATAACGTTATGTAGTATTATGTTGTAACGTATAACGTTATGTAGTATTACGTTATAACGTATAACGTTATATACTATTACGTTATAACGTATAACGATATAAACTATTACGGTATTACGTGTAACGTTATATAGTGTTACGTTATATAGTATTACGTTATAGCGTATAACGTCACATAATATTACGATATAAGGTTATATACTATCACTATACAACGTGAAATGTTATATAGTATTACGTTATAAAGTATAACGTTATATACTATCACTATACAACGTGTAACATTATAAAGTATTACGTTATAACGTATAACGGCATATAGTATTACCTTATAACGTATAACGTTATATACTATTACGCTATAACGTATGACGCTATATACTATTACAATACAACGTGTAACGTTATATAGTATTACGTTGTAACGTATAACGTTATATACTATTACGATTTAACATATAACGTTATATACTATTACGCTATAACGTATGACGCTATATACTATTACTATACAACGTGTAACGTTATATAGTATTACGTTATGACGTATAACGTTATATACTATTGCGATATAACGTATAACGTTGTATACTAATACTATATAACGTGCAACGTTGTATAGGACTACGTTATAACGTATAACGTTATATACTATTACGATATAACGTATAACGTTGTATACTAATACTATATAACGTGCAACGTTGTATAGGACTACGTTATAACGTATAACGTTATATACTATTACTATACAACGTATAACGTTGTATACTAATACTATATAACGTGCAACGTTGTATAGGACTACGTTATAACGTATAACGTTATATACTATTACTATACAAGGTGTAACGTTATATACTATTACGCCTTAACGTATGACGCTATATACTATGACTATACAACGTGTAACGTTATATAGTATTACGTTATAACGTATAACGTTATATAGTTTTACGTTATAACGTATAACATTATATACTATTACTATACAACGTGTAACGTTATATAGTATTACGTTATAACGTATAACGTTATATACTATTACGGTATAACGTATAACGTTATATAGTGTTACATTATAGCGTATAACGTTATATAGTATTACGTTATAACGTATAACGTTATATACTATTACTATACAAGGTGTAACGTGATATAGTATTACGTTATAACGTGTAACGTTATATACTATTACGGTATAACGTATAACGTTGTATAGTATTATGTTATGACCTATAACGTTATATACTATTACGATATAACGTATAACGTTGTATACTAATACTATATAACGTGTAACGTTGTATTGGACTACGTTATAACGTATAACGTTATATACTATTACTATACAACGTGTAACGTTATATAGTATTACGTTATAACGTATAACGTTATATACTATTACGCTATAACGTATGACGCTATATACTATTACAATACAACGTGTAACTTTATATAGTATTACGTTGTAACGTATAACGTTATATACTATTACGATTTAACATATAACGTTATATACTATTACGCTATAACGTATGACGCTATATACTATTACTATACAACGTGTAACGTTATATAGTATTACGTTATGACGTATAACGTTATATACTATTACTATACAACGTGTAACGTTATATAGTATTACGTTATAACGTATAACGTTATATACTATTACGGTATAACGTATAACGTAATATAGTGTTACATTATAGCGTATAACGTTATATAGTATTACGTTATAACGTATAACGTTATATACTATTACTATACAACGTGTAACGTTATATAGTATTACGTTATGACGTATAACGTTATATACTAATACGGTATAACGTATAACGTTATAGACTATCACAATACAACGTGAAACGTTATATAGTATTACGTTATAACGTATTACGTTATATAATATCACTATACAACGTGTAACGTTATATAGTATTACGTTATAACGTATTACGTTATATAATATCACTATACAACGTGTAACGTTATATAGTATTACGTTATAACGTATAACGTTATATACTATTACAATACAACGTGTAACGTTATATAGTATTACGTTGTAACGTATAACGTTATATACTATTACGCTATAACGTATGACGCTATATACTATCACAATACAACGTGTAACGTTATATAGTATTATGTTAAAACGTATAACGTAATATAGTGTTACGTTATAGCGTATAACGTTATGTAGTATTATGTTGTAACGTATAACGTTATGTAGTATTACGTTATAACGTATTACGTTATATAATATCACTATACAACGTGTAACGTTATATAGTATTACGCTATAACGTATAACGTTATATAGTATTACGTTATAACGTATAACATTATATACTATTACTATACAAGGTGTAACGTTATATAGTATTACGTTATAACGTATAACGTTATATACTATTACGGTATAACGTATAACGCAATATAGTCTTACATTATAGCGTATAACGTTATATAGTGTTACGTTATAACGTATAACGTTATATACTATTACTATACAACGTGTAACGTTATATGGTATTACGTTATAACGTGTAACGTTATATACTATTACGGTATAACGCATAACGTTATATAGTGTTACGTTATAACGTATGATGTTATATAGTATTACGTTGTAACGTATAACGTTATATACTCTTACGATATAACGCATAACGTTATATAGTATTACGTTATAACGTATGACGTTATATAGCATTACGTTCTAACGTATAACGTTATATAGTACTACGTTATAACGTATAACGTTATGTAGTATTACGTAATAACGTATAACGTTATATACTACTACCATTTAACATATAACGTTATATACTATTACTACACAACGTGTAACGTTATATAGTATTACGTTATGACGTATGACGTTATATACTATCACTATACAACGTGTAACATTATATAGTATTACGTTATAACGTATAACGGCATATAGTATTACTTTATAACGTATGACGTTATATACTATTACGCTATAACGTATGACGCTATATACTATTACAATACAACGTGTAACGTTATGTAGTATTACGTTGTAACGTATAACGTTATATACTATTACGCTATAACGTATGACGCTATATACTATCACAATACAACGTGTAACGTTATATAGTATTACGTTAAAACGTATAACGTAATATAGTGTTACGTTATAGCGTATAACGTTATGTAGTATTATGTTGTAACGTATAAGGTTATGTAGTATTACGTTATAACGTATAACGTTATATACTATTACGTTATAACGTATAACGATATAAACTATTACGGTATTACGTGTAACGTTATATAGTGTTACGTTATATAGTATTACGTTATAGCGTATAACGTCACATAATATTACGATATAAGGTTATATACTATCACTATACAACGTGAAATGTTATATAGTATTACGTTATAAAGTATAACGTTATATACTATCACTATACAACGTGTAACATTATAAAGTATTACGTTATAACGTATAACGGCATATAGTATTACCTTATAACGTATAACGTTATATACTATTACGCTATAACGTATGACGCTATATACTATTACAATACAACGTGTAACGTTATATAGTATTACGTTGTAACGTATAACGTTATATACTATTACGATTTAACATATAACGTTATATACTATTACGCTATAACGTATGACGCTATATACTATTACTATACAACGTGTAACGTTATATAGTATTACGTTATGACGTATAACGTTATATACTATTGCGATATAACGTATAACGTTGTATACTAATACTATATAACGTGCAACGTTGTATAGGACTACGTTATAACGTATAACGTTATATACTATTACGATATAACGTATAACGTTGTATACTAATACTATATAACGTGCAACGTTGTATAGGACTACGTTATAACGTATAACGTTATATACTATTACTATACAACGTGTAACGTTATATAGTATTACGTCATAACGTATAACGTTATATACTATTACGCTATAACGTATGACGCTATATACTATTACAATACAACGTGTAACTTTATATAGTATTACGTTGTAACGTATAACGTTATATACTATTACGATTTAACATATAACGTTATATACTATTACGCTATAACGTATGACGCTATATACTATTACTATACAACGTGTAACGTTATATAGTATTACGTTATGATGTATAACGTTATATACTATTACGATATAATGTATAAGGTTGTATACTAATACTATATAACGTGTAACGTTGTATAGGACTACGTTATAACGTATAACGTTATATACTATTACTATACAACGTGTAACGTTATATAGTATTACGTTATGACGTATAACGTTATATACTATTACTATACAACGTGTAACGTTATATAGTATTACGCTATAACGTATAACGTTATATAGTATTACGTTATAACGTATAACATTATATACTATTACTATACAAGGTGTAACGTTATATAGTATTACGTTATAACGTATAACGTTATATACTATTACGGTATAACGTATAACGCAATATAGTCTTACATTATAGCGTATAACGTTATGTAGTATTACGTAATAACGTATAACGTTATATAGTACTACGTTATAACGTATAACGTTATGTAGTATTACGTAATAACGTATAACGTTATATACTACTACGATTTAACATATAACGTTATAACTATTACTACACAACGTGTAACGTTATATAGTATTACGTTATGACGTATAACGTTATATACTATTGCGATATAACGTATAACGTTGTATACTAATACTATATAACGTGCAACGTTGTATAGGACTACGTTATAACGTATAACGTTATATACTATTACGATATAACGTATAACGTTGTATACTAATACTATATAACGTGCAACGTTGTATAGGACTACGTTATAACGTATAACGTTATATACTATTACTATACAACGTATAACGTTGTATACTAATACTATATAACGTGCAACGTTGTATAGGACTACGTTATAACGTATAACGTTATATACTATTACTATACAAGGTGTAACGTTATATACTATTACGCCTTAACGTATGACGCTATATACTATGACTATACAACGTGTAACGTTATATAGTATTACGTTATAACGTATAACGTTATATAGTTTTACGTTATAACGTATAACATTATATACTATTACTATACAACGTGTAACGTTATATAGTATTACGTTATAACGTATAACGTTATATACTATTACTATACAACGTGTAACGTTATATAGTATTACGTTATGACGTATAACGTTATATACTAATACGGTATAACGTATAACGTTATAGACTATCACAATACAACGTGAAACGTTATATAGTATTACGTTATAACGTATTACGTTATATAATATCACTATACAACGTGTAACGTTATATAGTATTACGTTATA